>NW_022111310.1:1845619-1893606 GCF_000313985.2 Echinops telfairi | reverse complement strand
TGTCCCCATAGGGCTTTCTCCGCCCAGATCTTTCATGGAAGCAGGCGGCCACATCGTTTGTCCGAGGAACAGCTGGTGGGTTGGAACCACCGACCTTTCCGTTAGCCACAGGGGCGTGTAACCACTGTGCCACTGGAGAACCGGAGCATCCTTTGTAGGGGAAGGAACCAGATGCCGAGCTTGCATTTCTGAGCGTTATTTGCATCCCGCCCCTCCCCGGCCCCAGGCAGGGGCTGCCCCCTGGGTGCTGCTGTCAGGCAGGAGCAGGATGTTCGGGCAGCACGGGCACAGGAAAGAGCCACAGGGCTCCGGCTCCTGCAGACCAACGGTTAGCTCAGGATATCGAAGTGGACTGATTTCCCCAGGGGCCTGGACAGGTTTTCATAATTCTGACAGCCTCTCTCCATCCTACAGCTCGGCCAGAAGCAGGGGCATTAATCAAGTCATTGCCGGAGCAAATCCACACTCCTACCTTTGATTTTCCTGGCAGGGGTGGTGGGTGGTGGGTGGGGGCGGACAGGGGTGAGAGTCCTGAAGGTGACAAACTGGGAATCCCTCAAGTGGGGGCTCTGTCTTCCCAGGTGGTCTCAGAAGACGCGGTACTGCATCTGGAAGCTCGGGGATGGCCAGAGTGGAAAGGGCCCCTGGTTTCCCAGCCCTGATTTCCAAACTGTTCTTCCGAGACCTGCTTTGCCAGAAGAGGCCACCAGGGCCACCGGCAACTCTGCTGTGACCTGTGTCTGTAATGGAGTGGGCCCACTGAGTATGTGTGCTCACTGCCCCTAGGCTCTGGAGAGGTGGGTGGGGAGATGGGCCAGCAAAGCCTGAGGCGGAGCCATGGTTCCTGGGATAATGTCCCCCTTGCCACCCTATACCGCCGTCAAGTTGGCCCTCAGTGCATGGCTGCGCCGTGGACAACAGGACGAAATGATGCCTGGTCCCCGGCAACCCATAAGGCTTTCATTGGCTGACTTTCAGAAGTAGATTGAAGTAGATTGACAGGCTTTTCTTCCTCGTCTCCGTCTGACTGCATTCTAGTATCCCGCAGGCCTCCACGGAGGGAGGGGCTGCTCCTGAGGAGGACCGGCTGGCATCGGAATCCAAGTCTCCCGCGAGGAAACTGAACCTTCTGCCAGTGAGCCCCCATGGCCCCTTCTACCCCAAAGCCTTCCACCAAATCTGAAATTCAGACAACAGTGCTGAAGGGGACCCCAGAGCTGGGGCAGAGCAGGCCTCCTCTGCGTCCCCCAGAAGCTGGGGCCCTGTCCTAGTGTCACTGCCGAGCGCCTCGGCTTGGACCCCAAGATACGCCGGCCTTCTCCGGGGGCAGTCCCTTCTTCCCCCTGTGTTCTGGTACAAATGCTTTCCTCCTGCTGATCCTTCCCCGGGCTGCCTATTGCTCATTTCCCATCTATCTCTGAGGCCTCCTGGCAGCGCTGTGTCCCTGGCCCTGGAAAAGAGCCTGTGGGCAGCAATAGCAGGGGCTCCAACCATCAGAGTGGCTTGCTCCTTAGGAAATACGAAAGGGCTTCAAGAAGGGGGTGGAAAATGGAAATAAAGGACGATGGGGTTTTTCTGCCCATTTGCTGAAGCCCCCTGGTGCTTCCAGCAGCCCCTCCCACTGGCCAGCCGCCTATGGGTCCTTAATAGTCAGAGCAGCATCTTTTCCTGTTTGACAGTCTCCGTGTCATGATCACCGTCCGTGGGATTCTGGCTTCTCAAAGGCACACTGCCCAGTGGGCAAGGAGGGTCCTATCACTCTGTGTCATAGCGGCGGGCGGGGGAGGACTGGACTCTGATCAGACACCAGATCTGGACCCAACAGTTCTCATTGTCTTCAGAAAAATGCTTGCAGGGGGTGGGGGGGGCTTGGTAGCTATGTGGCCCTCCCACTCTCACCCAGCAGGCGTCCCCGGGTGCCTTCCAGGCCCGTCCAACCTGCCAGCCTGTAATTGCTGTGACCTTGAAGTGTGTGTCTGGCTCGTGTGGCTGCAATATTTAAATCATCTGTGTCCCACGTGAGAGGGTGGGACTCTGAGGGTGCAGGACCCCGAAACCGTGAGCATCCTCCCCCCTCGGCAGTCTGGCTGCCAGTCGTGGCCCCAGCGGGTCAATCTCACAGGGAGAGTAGGGATTCTGGTGTCTGACCTTCAAATATAGGGCAGCTCTGGCCTGTGGGAGGCAGCTGGGCGCCTCTTACATATCATGCCAGCCGGCTCATTCTTTCATTTGCTCAGCCAGTTGGTGGATGAATTAATTAAGCGGCGCAGCCAGAATGAGCAATGACAGGCTTCCTTGTGCCAGCCTCCCGACGCCCTGTTCCAGCGAATCCTCGAGACCGATGCAGACCTGGCACGGGGGAAGGACCCCTGAGAGGGGCCTTGGGGCAAAGTGGGTTCAAATCCCAGCCTGGCCACAACGGCTTGATTATACTGATTTGGAGAAGGCCCTTCCCCAAACTGTGTTCCTCGACAACACGGGGGCTGGACTTGGAGAGGCGCTTGCTCAGGACACCACTGATGGACTTGGATACATGGCCAGGACAGACAGGGAGGCGGCCAGCCAATGGCCCGAGGGCTGCATCCGTCTCACGATGTGTTTTACAGAGCAAGCCAACGTTCTACCAGAGAGAGGCCTTCCTTCTGAGCCAGCTTAGCGGGTGTCTGCAGCAGCTGGGCCTGGCCCCACCATTCCCTGCTGTCCTAGCCACTGATGTGCCCCGTCTGGGCTCTGCAGACATTTGGGTGGATGTTGCCATTCTCGGTGGGCAGGACAGTAAGAGGGGAGACAGGAAGGCCCCACTTGTTCGACATTTCTGGTCGAGCTGGCATGCTTGGCTTGATGCTAGAGTCTCACAGCGTGGCAAAGTCTCCGTTTCCTCATTTCCCCTCAGATGGGATCGTGGTGGGACCCCAATTGGCTGTGTGAAAACCCAAAACCAAGCTCCCTGCCTTTGAGTCTGCTCCCTGCGGAGGCCGTGGAGGCTGCTCCTGAAGGGGAGAAGGCCCTCGCTTCCTAGGGTAGGAGAGGGCAAGGTTTATGTCGGTCTTCCCTCCAGGAGGCAGTGCAAATGCCTGCTACCGAGAGCTGGCCCATCTCTCTCCCATCCTGACCTGGGGGGTGGGGGTGGGGGTGGAGAGTGGGGTGGTTCATAGAGTCCGAAGCCTTGGGAACTTAACCTGGAAGTCCCCACCTGAATTTCCAGACTCCATATTTTCCTAGCAAGGACCCTACCTTGGCTGAGCACTTAAACCTCTCTGGACCTCCATCTCATGCAGAATCGGCTGTCCTGGCAAAGATGAGGCTTGCTTTATATTCCAGCTCACACCAAGCCTGGCACTGTGTGACCCTGCCTGTTTCTCAGTACCCCATGGTAGGGCGGCACACGCCGGAGTAAAAGCCAGCCAGTCTCACCATCCTTGTAGGCATCACTTCCTCCAGGTTTGTCCAATAGAAATGCCTGTGCAGTGAAACCTGTGAGCAGCAGAGCACCAAAGGACTGCCTTGCTTTTCTTGGTCTCCCTTCCACCTTGGACAGGTGCAGGCGGATCCCCCAGGTCATCCCTGGAGAAATCGGCAGCCACCGGTCCACCCCCTCTACCCAGGACGGTCACCGCCCCACGCCATGGGGGATGGAGTCCGCATTGCCAATCCCAAAGCCTCCACTTCTCACTGCCTGTCTTCTCACACCCAATCCCAGTACCGCCTCTCACCAGTCTGCCATGAAGCAGACACCAAGATAGGATTAGACGTACCAAAGATGTATTCGGAGACCTGACGGTGAGGGAAGAGGGGAGGGGAAAGGAAGGCGGGAAGGTAACAGCCCCCGTGCAGTTCTGAGGAGGTCTTGCCCAGGACGATAGAAGGAGACAGGCCAGACAGCCTACGAGTGGAGTCCCCAGAGGAGCAGGAGCCGAGCAGCACAAGTGGTGTGCTGGGGTTTGGCAGGTAGTCACACGAGGGAGGTGGGGGTGGTGTGTGTGTGGGGGGAGCCCTGGGCTTGAACACCGCAGTGGATTCAAAGGTGCTGCTGCACTGGATGCTCTCAGGGAACTCTGACGCCGAGACAGGCTCCCTGAACCAGAGAAGCTCTGGGTGGCACACCTCCCTGCCAGCACGCATCTCCATGGGCGTGCCCACCTTGAATGCATCGTCATCAGAAAGAATTTCGTCTATGGACCAGAGAGATCCTGGCGAAGGCATGGGAGTCGAGCCCGATCCAAGCGGGCGTTATTCTAAAGTTTGCTACAAGTGGTGTCCCTGATGGAAAGGGAACGTGGGGAAAGAACAGAGCATTTAATGAGATGTCGAACAAAGAGATTGGTGGAGGAAGGCTAGGGCTGTGTGGTTTTGAGAGCTGCAGGCTCAAATCAGAGACATGATATAGGTAAAGTATAACTTGAATCTTGGGCCCTGGCACATGAGTTCAATTCTATTTAGACAGTATGTCCATTAAAAAGGACTGGGAGGGACCGCCCAGAAGGATCATGGCCCTAAGTCTTGAGTTCCAGTCACCAACTCTGGCTGCTAGCAACCGCAGCCCACTGGGATGCCAGCTGTAGCGTGGATGACAGGCCTGGGCACCTTGGCTCTCTTGGAACAAGAGGCGGTGCTTCGGGGTTGGAGACCTCAATCCTTTGGGGATAAAAGAATGGTTCCCTTAATGAACCCTAACCAAACTTGCTCCATTGAGACAATGCTGACTCATAGCAACCTGATAGGACAGGGTTGAATGGCCTCTATGAGTCTCTCAGACTAACTCTTTACAGGAGTAGAAAGCACTGTCTCTCTCCCTCCCTTGATGAAAAGGGGTCCTTTTAACTCCTGGAAGCTATGAAATTAAATACCCAAATAATGAGGTAAATGGCACCCACAACATGAACTAATCTGTCTTGAATTTAAGAAAGTGCTGTACCTACAAGGCTGTTTCAAAGCGTTTGTAGGAAAACCCTGTTATCTTTTAATTCCACTTTTCCATGAACTTTTTGAAGTCCCCTCCCGTATGACATTTGTGGGTTTTGTGATGTGTGAGAGAAATTGAAAGACTGCACTGAGATTATGTTGTGAAGCGTGTGATTGAATAATTGACTTTAGACCTGGGGTTTTAAATGAAAAGTTGTAAGAGATTTTGATTAGTTTTGTAAACAGTGTCAAAATGTTTATGAGAACTTGAGACTCACCATATTTATGACTTTGGTTTATTAAATTTACAAGAGTCATTTAAGTGCCTGGAAAGAGTTTGCTTGTTAAGTGAGGCATGCAACAGGCTCTGAAGGAACATAGGATGCACTGAATTACCAATGCCCTTGTGGTAGTTACATACTCTGGTGTCAATCTAAGAGGATTAAGAGTGAAGGGGTGGAGTTTAGCCAGTCAATCAGGTCACAGCTTGATGACTTCATTTGGAGGTGCTAAGGAGATAAACAGCTCACTGGAGGTGGGGCACTTATACACGCACTGTGAGTCATTCCTGCAGACAAGACACATGGAGCTACACTAGAGCCTAGGAGCTGAAGGAGCCATGTGGAGACCCCTGCCAGTGCTGAGATGCTTCCACCGCCACTGGATCCACAAGATTTTCCACCCACTGGCCTGTGATCTTCCTACATTTGACATCATTGCATGTGTTGCATGTGTCTAAAGAGGAATTTATAGATTGGTATTGGATATATGGGCTAATATCAGACTTATGGACTTGATCTGGACTGGGTTGGGCTGCTTTCTTAATATACAATTATTCTTTGTTATAAAGCTCTTTCTTATACACATATGAGTGCCTATGAATTTGTTTCTCTAGTCTACCCAGACTAACACAGGCCTTCAAAGCACTTAAAGGAATTTCATGCATTGTTATGGAGGCTGTTGAAGAGAATTTGAGTTTACAGTTGGGGTAATAACTAAACTTAAATAAAGTTCATCTTAAAGGTTTAGGGGAAAATAGTTTGGGGGGCTTTTGTCCCCCATCCTAACCCCCCATTCCCTCTTTTCCTCCAGCCCCCGGCACTCACCAATCTGCTTTTTTCTTGATGCATGCCCTTGTCTTAGAGCCTTTATGGTGGGCATCGTACAGAATCTGCCCTGTGTGTCTGACTTAGTCCACCTAGCAAAAATAGAAAAAGGAAATCCTATGTAATCTGTTACTTTCTTCTGCACCAAAAAGTCACCCACCATGCCAAGAGTTCCAACGAGCCTCAGATCTAAAATGGAACCGTCACTGCCCCCAGTCCTGAAGGGGGAAGGCACCGCATGACCCAGAGGACAGACCGCAGCGGAGGTGCCCATGCCCCTGCCGCTCCCCAGCTCTCTGTACGTGCACTTCTCTAGAGTCCCTGGAACCTGCCCTCTTGCCCAGCAAGGCAGTCCCGGCCTCGAGTGTTCGCTTCACCTCCGCTCTTTCCTTTCACTGTGGCAAGGGAAACAACAACAACAACAAACTCCCTGCCATCCAGTCAGTGCCGACTTAGCGCAGCCCACTAGGACAGGGTGGAAGTGCCCCTGTGGCTTTCCAAAACTCTCACTCTTTAGGGGAATAGAAAGGCCAGTCTTCCTCCTGCAGCAGCGTGGTGGTTTTGAACTGCTGACATGGAAGATTACAGCCCAACTCAGAACCGCTAGGCACTGAGGTTCCTTGTGACAAATGGCAATCACTGGCGAGCTGCCTTGGTGTATCTGCTCCGCATGAGGGCCTTGCCCCAGGGAGCTGGCTGTCCCCCAATTCCTGAGTGGTAGCCCTAGGAGGGCAGAGTCATCTCCACGAAGCCCAGTCTGTCCCTTCTGACCCCTTATACCAAAACCAAACCCACTGCGCTCAGTTCAATTCCGACTCACAGGGACCTTAACAGACAGATTAGAATGGCCCTGTTGGCTTTCCAAGGTTGTAAATCTTTACGGAAATGACTGCCACCTCTGTCTCCGCAGAGTGGCTGGTAGATTCGCACCTAGTGGATCCCCACCATCGACCTTTCTGTTGGCAGACAGGAGCTTAACCCCCAGGACTCTCGTATGGTTAGCGCTCCGTGGGCAGGACCTGTATGCCAGGAAAGGCACAAGCCCGCCTTTTCCTGCCGCTCTTTGACCAGGGCGGCACTGCTCTGTTGGATCCTGCTCATCGTGTCCCTCCAAGGAAAGAACCTGTCAGGCTGCGCTAACCCTGAATTGCTCCTCTCTGCCCTTCTCGGCTCACCTCGGCGAAGAGAGCCCTTGCCTGGAGGTCAAGGACTCCACCTTGTGTAGAAAGAACCAGATTGGGAGCCCAGCCCAGTGGCTCCGCTGACTTCCTGAGTCCAGCATCTTCCTCTTACCAGCGGGGTCCTTACCAAGTGGGGAATCAAGAAACGCCACTTCTCGATGTTTACCTGGGGAACGTGCTCTCTGTGTGCATCTACATACAGAGATATACAAGGGTGGCAGGCTTCCTCGCTACATCAAAAATGTCGGTTAAATGTCAATCAATAGGAGAGCCCTTGAATCGATGATGGGCGCACACAGAGATGGTGTCCATCAGACTCCAGTCAAGAAATACAGCTCACACCAATTGTTTCCTCTTCCCTGCTGTTCTACTATGAAGAAATTCAAACACAGAGAAAAACAGAAAGAAAAAAACAACAACTGTAGAGTGAACAGACATATATCCAATGCGATTCACCTCTGGCCATTTTTATGTGGTCGCATGTTTATCCACCTACCCAAGGAGCCCTGGTGGTGGAGTGGGTTACTAAGCACAGGGTCAGCAGTTCAATTCCACCAGCCACTCCTCAGGCGAAAGATGAGGTTTTCAACTCCAGTAAAGATTGATAGTCTCAGAAACCCACAGGGGTGGGGGCTGGGGGGTGGGGAGGAGTTCTACCCTGTCCTGCAGGTTCTCTATCAGTAAAAATTGATTACGTGGTAGGGAGTGTTTTCATTTGGGACCCGTCTATCCATCCTTTGATTTTTTTTTTAATGGGTATATTTCAAAAATAAGGTACAGACATCAATATGCTTTACCCAGAAACCTGTCAACATACATATCATCAACTCGCTCTTCCTATTTGTTCACAGTTTGTTTTTCAAGGTAAAGGTTCATCCCATCAGAAGTGCGTATTTTAAGTCTGCCTTCCAATGAATCTGTGCCCAATTCACCCACAGGTGCAACCCAACCCTCCATCAAAATCAAGAGTACAGCCTTCTCAGTCAACACCCTACCGCCACTCCCGGGGTACAGGTGTGTGTCCCCCACAGCTCATGGGGCTCCTCCCACCGCCCACCAAGAAACCCCACTCTTTATCACAGCTCTGATTCCCGTCAGGCCTCCTCCACCAGCACTGTGCTCCAGCTAATGATGTCCATGGAGACAGAGGTACCTGCAGTGCACAGCCTCGGCCCAGGAGTCGCCCCAGGGAGAGCACTTTGCCAGGGGCACTGTGGCCTGCACTGAAGCGAGCTGCTGAGGACCGAGTCCTGAAATTCCAAGCCGAAGCCTCTTGCAGCCTCTCCTTCCTAGACGGAGAGGGGAGGCAGGCCCAGGAGCACAGCACAGCAGGGCAGGGCCTAGAGTCCTGGGCTGGTGACCTCCCGCCCAGGGGCTGGAGTCTTGGGATTGAGAAGCTTCCCCCGAAACATCCAGGGGGCTTCTTAAATCACTGGTTAAATGGCCCTCTTTTAAACCAGCTTCCGTCTGTTTGGGGTGGACCGAACCACTAGAATTGTAACAAGATGCCGCTGGTCCAGGGTTTAGGAAATCAGAATGGAGCCCAAGAAGCAGGTGCCTCCTGGAAGGAGCTAGAGGACGGAGTTGATGAGACACGCTCCGCTTCTGTGGCGGGCAGGGGGAGTTAGAGGTGGGTCTTGGACAGCTCCTGGGCTTGAAGTATGGAGATGCCTGGGGAGGGCCTCACTCACAGGGGTGTGTGTGTGTGTGTGTGTGTGTGCGGGGATAGCGGGCCCATGCACAAGGTCAGCTTCTGTGTGCCCTGCTTGCTTCCCCCTAGTCCTATCTTACATGACTGGGGCATCAGTGCCACCAATACTTAACGGTGTTTGGTCCCAAACTTTCAAGATGGTTAGTTTCACCCTTCACAGTTCTACAGAACCCAAGGGCAGAATATGCCTGGCACTGGATTCCCGGTTTCTATCCAGCCCCTGGTGACCCAGCCTGTGTACAATAGACTACTCTGAGACTTCAGATTCGGTTCGTTCGAGGCACACAGTCTCCTTCATAGGCCACACCAGAAGGACTGGATGTGGAAATCCCACTAAGTGGACTGGGCTTCACCTCAAACTCCCCTGTAGCCCTTGGACTGAAGGCGGACGCTCCCTGGGTCAGAAGCAGATAACTGCTATCCCAAGAACATAGACCTGGGGTCTTTGGACTTAGGTTCGGGTCTGTGCCTTGAGGGTGCCCAGTGAATGGTGGCCCGGGACCACCGTATGCTCACTACTTGAAGGCCTTCCTTACTTTATCCTCATATGCAATCATCAGGTAGGCATGGCCCTGCCCTTGTGAATGAATATTGCTGAAAGTTTACTCTATCACCAACCCCCTTTGTTGGCGTAGTGTCCAGTTAAAAAAAAAAAAAAGATGGTTCCGGAGCCAGAGTCACACGTGAGGAGTCACCCTGCCACCCAAATTCTGGAGAGGCTGGCTAAGCATCAGCCACCTTCCACAGCCAGTGGCTTTTCACAGCAACCTCTCCCAGCCGTTGTCCACCCATCTCCTCAGGGGAGGAGGCAGGGCAGGCAGCAGCCCCATCACCCTGGAATAGGAACCCGCCAGGGGCAGGAGGCCTGTCTGTTCTCTCCACCGAACCCCCCTGGACAGTGCTTGTCTCTCAGCCCATGTCTGTGGGATAGAGGAGCCCTTGTCCCCCAGATAAAGGAAGGCGACTCAGAAGGGCTGGTGGCCCCTGTGAGTTCGCCACAGGAAGCTGAGATGCAGAGCTGAGGGCCCCCACTTCCGAGGCAGCGTCTTTCCCGCTGCCCTGGGGAGAGGCAATATCGAAACTGATAGAGGAAGTACACCCCGAAGGAACCAGAAAGATGAGGCTTCCTGCTCCTGCCAAGAGTGACAGTTATCAGGCATCAAAGAACAAAAAACCATATCATTGTGTGCTCACCTCCCAGATACGATTGCTGAAGACAAATGGGTACATAAGCAAATGTGGTGAAGAAAGCTGATGGTGCCTGGTTATCAAAAGACATAACACCTGGGATCTTAAAGGCTTGAAGGTAAACAAGTGACCATCTATCTCGGAAGCAACAAAGCCCACATGGAAGAAGCACACCAGTCTGTGTGATCACAAGGTGTCGAAGGGATCAGGTATCAGGCATCAAAGAACAAAAAAATCTTATCATTGTGAATGAGGGAGAGTGCGGAGTGGGGACACAAAGCCCATCTGTAGGCAACTGAACATTCCATTTTAGAGGGGTCGAGGGAGGAGAGGAGCCAGTCAGGGTGCAGTGTAGCAACGATGAAACATACAACTTTCCTCTAGTTCCTAAATGCTTCCTCCCCACCCACTATCATGATCCCAATTCTACCTTACAAATCTAGCTAGACTAGATGATGTACCCTGGTACACATAGGAACTGGAAACACGGGGAATCCGGGATGGATGATCCCTTCAGGACCAGTGCTGAGAGTGGCGATACCAGGAGGGTAGAGGGAGGGTGGGGAAGAGAGGGCAAACCGATTACAAGGATCTACATATAACCTCCTCCCTGGGAGATGGACAACAGAAAAGTGGGTGAAGGGCAACGTCGGACAGTGTAAGATATGACAAAATAATAATTTATAAACTATCAAGGGCTCATGAGGGAGGGGGGAGCGGGGAGGAAGGAGAAAAATGAGGACTTAATGTCGGGGGTTTAAGTGGAAAGAAAATGTTTTGAGAATGAAGTACAAATGCACTTTACACAATTGATGTGTGTATGGATTGCTATAAGAGTTGTATGAGCCCCTAATAAAATGTTTAAAAAAATTATCAAGCGTTCACAAGGGAGGGGGCAGCAAGGAGGGAGAGGGAAAATGAGGAGCTGATGCCTGGGGCTTACGTGGAGAGCAGATATTTTGAGAATGATGAGGGGAACAAATGTACAAATGTGCTTTATACGATTGATGTATGTATGGATTGTGATAAGAGTTGTATGAGCCCCTAATAAAATGACTAAAAAAAGAAGAAGAAATGAAGCCTAGATAGTTTTCCCTTCAAGACAAGTTGAGTCGAGTCTTGTTGTTTAAATACACGTTTTGTTTAAAATAAAATATTAAAGATTTGGAAACCCTAAGGTTTCTGTCCTATCTAGGGTCATTAGGAACCAGAATCGACTTGATGCCAGTGGGTTTCGGGTCAGGGGTGATGGTTCCCAATGTTGAGGCTTGAGCCAAGTTCTAGAAGCACATTCTCCCAGTCTTCAGCATCTCCTCTGCCAATGGCCTTCACCTGATTAAATGTGCCTACTGACGGTAACACTGCCTCTGGGCAGATTTCTGTACCTCACGGCAGAGCTCAAGTATCTTCCTCTGGGTACCGGGAAACTTAGAATGCTGCCTACCGCTTTCAACACTGACCTTTTTAAACACTCTTCTACCAATTCGGATTTACTTTGGAAACGGATTTAAAAACAGAATTTTCTTGCTACATTTATTTCTCATAAAAAAATGAAGATAAGCAAAGGAGGAGAAAACAACTTTAATCACATCATCCGTAGATGACCAAGGATTTCTATGAATATGTACGTGTATTTCTAAGACATTATTGTGTATCAGACAATAACCTTTTGGAGCTCTTCTTCCGCTTATTTCATGGGCATCTTCCATATCATTCATAATCTCCTTCAAAATTTGGAAGGGTCATGAAAAGTCTATGAGAAGCACAGACCTTCTCCCCCCAGAAATGGGCACCCCCAAGTGCATGCCAATTGTGCTGGCCAGCCAGAAATGCAAGCCCAGAGCTGCGTTCTTTGGATTTTTCTAGAGAGCTGGAAATCCATTTCGCACATGACATCCTCTGGTTTTGAAAGGTTGACAACTGGCTCAGACCATTAAAAACAAAGCAAAAGCAAAACTGGGTTGTCTGAGACCCCAGTCTGGTCTGGGGCAGCTGGTTTACAAGGTCCGAATCAAGACCAAGTTCACAGGTATTTAGGGCTTCTGAACTATTGCCTAAGGGAGCCCCGGTGGTGTAGTGATTACCCAGTGAGTTGCTAACCACAAGGTCAGCAGTTTGAAGCCACCAGCTGCTCTGTGGGAGAAAGACAAGGCTTTCTACTCCTGTAAAGAGTGAGTCTTGGAAATCCACAGGGGGCGGTTCTGCTAAGTCCTGTCGAGCTGGAATTGACTTGATGGCAGTGAGGTGTTTTTTGGTTGTTGTTGTTTTTTCAACTTGATCTCTAACCCGACTGTAGCACAAATACCCTAAGTGGATGGCTTTGAAGAACAGAGATGTATTTTCTCTTCCGGCTCTAGAGCCTAAAAGCACAAATCAGGGCATTGCAGGGAGGGCTCCTTCCTGTTAGGTATCCCTGGCAGGTCCTCCTAAGGTTTGTTGTGTTAACAGTACCTCATCAGCATAACAGAAGAAGGCCCCCTTTCTAAGCAGGCTCACTTAGAAGCAAAAAGCCAAAGCAAACTCGTTGACCTGGAGTCCATTCTGGGCCATAGAGACCCTGCAGGACAGGGAGAGCTGCCCCTGGGGGCTTCTGAGGCTGTAACTGTTCACCGGAGGAGAAAGCCCAGAGCTTCTCCCGAGGAGATGCTGGTGGGGTCGAACTGCTGACCTTGCAGATCGCAGCCCAGTGCACATTCACTATGCGGCAAGGACACCTTATTTGAGACACAGGGTTCTAAATGTAGTGTGTGTGTGTGTGTGTGTGTGTGTGTGTGTGTGTGTGTGTGTAACGGGGATACAACATAACCCACAACATGAACAAACCTCAGTTCTACCACCATGCAGCCCAGACCCCCTCTCCTTGGCTCAAACTACTTCCTTGCATAAGACAGCCGCCCCAGCCCTGTTCTTGGCTCTGGTCCTGTACAAGGTGACAGACGCTTGGGAACACAGGTGAATGACCTCTTTACCCTGGATCTCGGGCACCCTCTGTCTCCTACCTGGCTTCCTTGATTGGGGCTTTTTGAGAACAGACGCCCTACCTTGCTCAGTTCTGTTCGCCGCAGCACAGGGAGCAGCCCAGGGTAGGCTCAGAGACCATGGCAGTAGGTGAGTAAAGAGAGACATGTAGATTCTGTCTCTCGACCCTGAGAGAGTTTGAAGCTGGTGTGGAATCAGAACCATAGCTGCACTGATGGATTGCGTTGTCTCCCCAAAACCTGCATTGGAATAGTAACTCCCATCCCTGAGGGGAGCCATCTGTTTCCATCTTTTCTTCATGCTGCCATAGGGGTAATGCATTGGACTGCTAAATGCCAAGGTCAGCAGTTCAAAACCACCAGCCACTCGGCAGGAAAAAGAGGAGGCTTTCTACTCTCGTAAAGGGTTACAGTCTCGGAAACCCACAGGGGCAGTTCTACCCTGTAGTCTCAGTCCACCGGGTTGAAGCAGGCTCAATGGCAGTGAGTTTGAGGAGTTGGGTGGCATCCCTGAGTGGCACAAACGAATTACATATCCCACCTGTAACTGAGAGGTTTGAGAGTCGAGTCCACCTGGAAGAAATACCTGGCAATCTACCTTCAAAAAAAATTCATTGAAGACCCCACGGGGCACACGTCCACAGCAACTGGGTTATATCTGTGGGTAGAATGTAATAGAATTACCTCCCACGGTACAACGTGAGGGAAAGTGAAAAATCCTGCTACAAAGCCACAGAAACCTTGAAGAAACCCAATCTCCGTTCACAACGTGAAGCTTATTTCTCACCATCCACCATTGAGGTATGTATGTGCACGTCTGAAGGCAGTGTTTCCACCTCGGTGATTTTTCCCCGGAGAAGTCGGTGGTATGTCAGAACTGTAGTTTGGGCAGCTGCCAGGGATGACAAATGTTTTTCTTTTCAATGTTCTTTGAGTTTGGGAGACAAAAAGAAATCTGAAGGGGCAAGATCAGGGCTCTAGGGTGGATGGGGTGAGATTCCCCCGTGAGATTCTCGAAGGACCGTCTTTGCCACCTTCTAAGAACGAGCAGCTGCACGGCTGTGATGGAGGATGTGCTTCCGAACAACCTTCCTGACGTGTTTCTCAGCAATGCACTTGTCCCTTCTCTCAAGTCAGTCCCCCTGTGTCCCTTGAGAAAATCGATGAAGATGACCGTTTGGTGTTCAAAAAACAATTGCCATAAATGTCTGAACTGATCTCTCTGCCTTGAAGGTAACAGGCCCAGCAGAGCCCTGGGAAGCGCCTGATTTGATTGGACCTTTTTTAGCAGGTACCCTAAAGAGATTAAGACAAGGGTATTGGGAGAGAATTTACCTGCGGCCATTCACTGATTGTACAGACACGTTTAAAGTCTGTCTGTTTGGGATAAACTCATGTATGTATGAAATGGGACTCTGTGAGTTAGACTTGTGGACCTACCCTCATATAACATGCTGTAACTAATCAGTCCTTTGAGGGGACACCAGTGTAGGGTGTATCCTAAATCTAATCACTTCTGGAGCCGATTCTCAAATGGAGGGAGGTCGATGCCATGGGAGGATTGAGCACAAGCCAAGAAGTCAACGGACATCAGAGTTCCCAACCAGGAAGGAATTGAAGTGACCGAGACCTTGAGCCAAAAACAAGGCTCCAGGCATTGATGGAATACCCAATGATATGATCCAGAAAGCTGAAGAAACACTGGAAGCACTCACTCGCCTATGTCAGGAAATTTGGAAGACAGCTACCTGGCCAACTGACTGGAAGAGATCCATATTTGTGCCCGTTCCAAAGAAAGGTGACCCAACAGAATGCTCAAACTATAGAGCGATATCATTGATATTGCACACAAGTAATATTTTGCTGAAGATCATCCAACAATGGTTGCAGCAATGCATTGACAGGAAGCTGCCAGGAGTTCAGGCTGGATTCAGAAGAGGATGTGGAACAAGGCATATCATGGCTGATGTCAGATGGATCTTGGCTCAAAGCAGAGAATACCAGAAAGACGTTTCCTTGTGTTTCCTTGACTACGCAATGGCATTCGGCTGTGTGGACCGTAATAAACTGTGGAGACCGTTGAGAAGAGTGAGAATTCCAGAACACTTCATTATGCTTATCCGGAACTTGTGCATGGATCAAGAGGCAGTTGTGAGAACCGAACAAGGAAATGCTGCATGGTTTAAAACAGAAAAGGTTGTACCCGCTCACCATACTGTTCAATCTATATCATCAGAGATGCTGAGTTACATGAAGAAGAGTGCAGCATCAGGATTGGAGGCAGGCTTATAAACATGCTGTGGTATGCAGATGACACAACTGTGTTTGCTGATGAGGATCAAGGATTGTAGCCTTCAGTATGGATTACAACTCGATGTAAGGAAGACCAAAATCCTCACAACTGGACCAATAGGTAACATCAGATAGACAACATCTGATGTTGTCGGGGATTTTGTCTTGTTTGGATCCACAATCAATGCTCATGGAAGCAGCAGTCAGGAGATCAACAGACGTATTGCGTTAGGTAAATCTGTCGCACAAGACCTGTTTAGAGTATTGAAGAGCAAGGATGTTACTTTGAAGACTAAGGTGCACCTGACCCAAGCCATGGTATTCTCTATTTGCATCACATGCATTTGAAAGTTGAACATTGAAGAAAGAAGATCGTAGAAGAATAGACGCATTTGAACCGTGGTGCTGGAGAAGAATATTGAAAGTACGCTGGACTGCTAAAGGACAAACCCCTCTGTGGGAAGAAGTATGGCCAGAGTGCTCCTTAGAGGCCAGGATGACAAGACTGCATCGTGCATACTTTGGGCATATTTTGGGAGAGACCAGTCCCTAGAGGATGTCATGTTTGCTGAAGTGGAAAGGCAGTGAAACAGAGGAAGGCCTTCGTCGAGATGGCTCCCTCGGCTGTGCAGTGGTCCCTGGAGTTAGAACAGACATGATGGCAACTCACAACAACAACCCCCTATAAAGTGGACCTTTTGATTCATGAAGAATCAGTCCTTTATGGCGCTCTGTTGATTTGCTAATCTTGACCCAGGGCACTCAGACTTGGTAGAAATCATGACAAGACCAAGAGCCACTGTGGCCAGTGATCTCCTAAGTCCCTTTTTGTCTGTGGCCCCTGAAAGAGCCCGACTGACTAGCCAAGTCTCCCCAGCCTGGATGGAGATAAGTTAATTACAATCCAAATGAAAGAGGGAAGCTCAAGAAGAGAAAAACTAAACCATCGAGAAGAATGACCAAAGGAGTCAGTTAACTTTCCAGTGCTTGCTCCGAAGAAATCGTTTCCCATAAAAATGAATCCGTGCCCAGGCTGTTCTGTTGGAAGAGCTCCTAACAGCAGAGTCAAATGCCCAGGTCTGGGGTACAGGAAAGAAGACGTCGTGAATGAGTGAATTTGGGTTTACCTGTCCGCTGTTTCATTATTCTCTACACACCGCCCACCTGCCTGCGGGGCTGTAATCAGGGTAGCCAGTGGTTTCTATTCTTCCAAAGGAGTAGAGTTTTTACACTAATCGCTGCCTCCTTAATCAATTCATTAGATGTACAAGGTCATTTATCATTGGAAATTGAAACTGGAATCACCCGAGCACTTCGCTGAGCCAAGGATGCTAAGGAATTGCATCCTACATTGATAATTGTACCCAGTCTTTAATGAGATTCTTATTAACATATACATTATTAATTAGACCATTGATGCAGATGTCATTTTGAGTCACACCGGGATTCCCGATGGCTCGCGTGGTTATTAAACCTTGCTAATTTGCACGATGAATTAATATTATATTAAAGGTTCTCTCCACTGTGGATTCCAAATTAAACGCTTCCTTCCGAGATCTCGCCCACAGCAGCCACGGGTACTTGTTAAGTAGAGCACTCGGAGGGAAGCGCTCTCATTCCAAGACCTGGGAGCTGTAGCTTGCAAAGCACGGGAGTCTGTAAGCAGATCGGGAAGGGAAGCAGAGAGGGACGGGAAGGCGGAGAATGTGGAGCGGGAGAGGAAGGCTCTCCCTCCCCCTACACCCGATGGCAGAGGCGGCCTGCTGTTCTTTAATTGGGCAGGTTTCCTACACTTTCTAAAGTAGAATATCTAATTTTTTTTTCTAATTATAAAGTAGCATTTATTCATTGTAAATAATTTAGGAAATATACACAAGCTGGAAGGAGAGCAGCCCCATCACCATTCTCACCCTGCTCAGTAATTACCAAGCTGAACGTTCCCGCCTGGCGCTTCCTCTGCCTGCTCCCTGCACAGGGGCCTCTGACGAAAACCAAATCATACTCTGGATACTGTGCGCCCAGCTGTCCTTTCCGTTAAGATCCGTTAACGGTTTTCCATACCGTTGAATGTTATTGTCACATGATAGCTATACAAGGGAGCTTCCACAAGCTCATGGAAAACTGGAATGAAAAGATAATGACGCCTATCCATAAACTTGATGGAGCTCACTCATAGATCAATCTACTTTACGCTGTCTTACATTGTAGCGATCACAAATAGGAGCCCTGAGCTCTCCCCTGCTAACCGAAAGGCTGGCGCTTGGAACCCACAGCTGCTCCCGATGTGGTGGGCAGCTCCCTTGAAGGTCATGGCCTTGGGGACCATCTAGGGGAGTTCTACTCTATCCTGCAGAGTCCCTGTGAGTGGACGTCAACTCAATGGCAATGGGTTTGGTAGACACACACACACACAACACATACACACCCCCTCTCTCTGAATGGTGTATATACATATGAAACAATGTTATGCGTATGTGTATGTATATACATGGTGTATATACATATGAAGTGGTGTATATACATGTGTGTGTATATATATAAAGCAGTTTGGCAGTGAGCAGCTGTAGGACAAAGTCCTGGAGTCTTGTCATTCATTTCCATCTGATTTTAATAACTCTCCATCACCACCATCTCCCAGCCCCTGGGAACCACAACTCTCCTTTTGTCCCTGTACCATTTGCCTATGGGAAACGTTCCAGACCGGTAGAATCATGCACTCTGTGCCCCTCCGTGTCTGACTTCTTTCACTTTGTATGGTGCTTTCAGAGGTCCGTTGTCGGGACTTCACTTCTAGTCTTGGCTGGATAATATTCCATTGTGTGAGAAACCGCGGCATGTACCTTGTTCATTCGTTCCCGTGTTGATGGGCCCTTGGTTTGTTTCCACCTGTGGGGAAGGTGCTCTGAGGAACATTGGTGTCCACGTGTCTGTTTCTGTCTCTGCTCTCAAGTCTTCCTGGGAATTCCATGCTTAACCTCCTGGAGGAACCTCCAGTGTTCCCCAGTGGCTGTACTATTTTGCAATCACACCCAAACAGGTGAGGGTTTCCGTTTCCTGTCCTTGACAACACCTACCTAAGCCACAGACCAGCGGTTCTCAACCTGTGGGTCGTGACCCCTTTGGGGGTCGAAGGACCCTTTCACGGTGGTCGCCTAAGACCATCAGAAAACACATAAATATTTCAAAATATATAATTACATATTGTTTTGTGATTGATCACTATGCTTTAATTATGATTATGTTCAATTTGTAACGATGAAAATACATCCTGCATATCAGATATTTACATTACGATTCATAACAGTAGCAAAATGACAGTTATGAAGTAGCAATGAAAATACTTGTATATGGTTGGGGGTCACCACCACGCGAGGAACTGTATGAAAGGGTCGCGGCATGAGCAAGGTTGAGAACCACTGCCTTAGACTCTTCTTCTTCCTCTCCCTCTGCCACTTCAGCCTCTTCCTCCTCCTCCTCTTTTTCTTCTTCTTCTTCAAGAAATTGGAGAAAGTGTGCCCAAACCCACTTACTTCATTATGGTATTTAGGAGGAGCGGCTAAATGAGTGGGTAGGAAAAGAGTAAAACAAGGATGTCAGAAAACAGGTTCACCCACATAGAGCCCAAGAGATGGCTTGATTCCTTACCCAAAGATCTGGGTTCTGCATGTAGTTGGGCAGCTCCGCTCCCATTGCCAGGCCCTGCCGGCCCCAGTTTCATCCAGCTGTCCACTTCACTAGGTGATGCAGCCTCATCTGGACACCTGTCCACCTCCAACCCATCCTCAGCACACGCGTGCGGCCCAGCTGCGGTTGGGAGTAGCCTTTGCCGAGACAACAAACCTGAGCCAGCATTCAGAAACTTGGCCCTGAATGGTGATTGTTTTCACTGAGCCCTCAGGACTAGGGAAACCGGTTCGTAAAAAGGGAAGTTAGGAAAGCAGCCTTGCTGAATGGAAGTATTAGAGGAGAGAAGTCATTAGCTTGGTGAATGGAGTCTTCACCTTCTAAGGCGGTGGTTTCTCAACGGCTGGTGATTTTGTCCAGAGACATGGGTGGTTGTCACAGCTGAGCGTGAGGTGCTACTGGTGTGTTAGTGAGTGAGGCCAGGGATGTGCTGTCACCCTGCCATCCACAGACAGCTTCCCTTGAGCAGAGAGTCCATCGTGAGAAGTGGAGCTCTCTACAGATGCGCTGATGTGAGAGAGTTGAGAAACCCCCTCTGTAAAGAAGTCTTATGATTGCACATACCTTGATGGCAGCAAGTTCTCCTGGTTGAGGCTTTAAACGGACTCCAATTCCCAAACCTCAGTTTGGCCACACTTTTCCCAAGTCTCAATTGCTAGGTGAAGTTCAGGGCACTCCGAACGTGGCTCAGAGTTCCACCAGGAGCCCCCATGGGTCTTTGTGCAATTTGGAACAAGGCGCCCTCCTCCCAAGTAAATTTTTTACTGAATATATTGTCTATTTCCAAATAATAATTATTATTATCACAAAGTCATTGTATAGAAAACAAATAGTGTAATACCAAAAGGATATTTAAAGCCCATTAAGATTTGTGTGGCATATATATGATACTATACCACCAAAAAAAAGTTCTCGATAAAATAATGGAAATTTTGAACTTTCACAATAATTAGAACTAGAACATAATCGTTTATTTTAAATTTGTTATCATTTGCATGAAGCACCTCTCGTGACTGACCTCCCTGCTCTCAGGCATTTATTACCTCAACTGTTTCTGATGGAACCACTGTGGGCAAAACACCTCCCTTCTGCTGATCCCCAGGGGGATCTCTTGCTCTGGGGTCTTTCTATTGTGGCCGCCAAGAACATTCTGGCAGTCTTTAAAATACAAGCTGTCGATGACTGGCAGCAACACCTGACCAATGGGCATGGACCCCCGTGGAAACATAGACCTGTCCCGTGTTGCTTTTGTTCGGCCCCATCAGCTCTGACTCCAACACAACAACATTGTGTCCGGACTTGGAACAGATCCGCACCATTCAGACCCCTGCTGAGAATGTGCACTTCTTTACCAGATACCCCGAATCAGAATCTACCGTACAACAAGATCCCCAGGTGATCATTATGTACTCTTATACATACAACGACCTGGGAATCCATAAGGATCCCCTTGGGATTTTAGAGGGCATGACTAGTTCTGGATGATAATCAGCAAAAATGTACTGACTTGTAATGTTACTGCTACGGTTCATGAATCGCTGCGTGGCAAAATATGGCTCTCCTCTGGTTGGCTGGCCAGGTAGCCACCCTTCACATTTCTTGTCATTAACGATGGAGTGCTGGCAGTGCTGCCGCCATCAGTTGAAACATTTCCGTTGGCATTCCATCAATTCCACGAGTCTTTTTTTAAATCAGCGGTTTCAGTTAGCTTGGACTTCTTCCTCAGTACTCTTGGTTCTTGATCATGTACCACTCTCTGAAATGGTTGAGCATTGACTGATTCTTTTCGGCACCATGACCCTGTGTACTCCTTCCATCTTCTTTTGAGGCTTCTGGCATTGTTCAACATTTTGCCCATAGAATCCTTCAACGTTTCAACTTGAGGCTTGATTTTTTTCTTCTTCAGTTCTTTGAGCTTGAGATGTGCAGAACTTGTTCTTCTCCTTTGGTTTTCTAACCCCTGGTCTTTGCACATCTCATTAGAATACTTTAGTTTGTCTTCTTGGGCTACCTTCAACTCTTGTGCTCAGTGATCTTACGTTTTCATCCCTCCCATTTACTTTAGCTAGTCTATGCCCAAGAGCAAGTTTCAGAGTCTCTTCTGATATCCGTTGAGTTTCCGATTCTGTCTTTTTCATCACCTTTCCGGTCATGATGTTCCTGGAGGGCTCCTCATAACGCTTTTGGCCTTTGATCATTAGTGTTCAGTGTGCTAAACCCATTCTTCAGATGGTCTCTAAATCCAGTTGGGATTGTGCTAGTTACATAATCTGGTGTCAATTTGGGACTTGAGAGGATTAAGAGTGAAGGGGTGGGGTCTAGTCTGTCAATCGGGTCATAGCCAATGAGGTCTCTGTGTGGGTATGGCCTTCTGAGGATTCTGGGAATTCTTGTATTTCCCCGTTGGAGGCAGGAGACATAGTCTCTCTCTACTCAGTCCCGGAGAGACAATTCTGAGGAGAAGCTACCCTGAGACAGTCAAGAGTTTCAGAGCTGAAGGAACCACGGGAAGACCCTGCCAGTACTGAGATGCTTACAACGCCACTGGATCCACAAGACTTTCAACCTGTGATCTTCCTGCATTCGGTGTCATTGCATGTGCTTTGTGAGTCTAAAGAAGACTTTATAGACTGGTATTGGACATATGGGCTAATATCAGACTTATGAATTGGGGTGTTTCTCAATATTCAATTGCTCTTGTATATAAACCTCGTTCTTATACACATATCTATGAATTTATTTCTCTAGTCCACCTAGACAAACACAGGGACATATTCAAGCTTGTATTTTGGCTCTGGTGGATTTACCTGAATTTTCTTCAACTTTAATTTGCATGTGAGCAGTTGGTCATTTGCTGCTCAGTCAGCCTCTAGCCTTGTTCTAATGATCTGGAGCTTCTCCAGCCTCTGTTTCCACAGATGTGGTCGATTGGACTCCTGCGTTTTCCATCAGATTAGGTTTGCATGTTGACCTGTCATTTAGAGTGCTATTTTTTTCTTCTAATGAATAGGTCATTAGTTTTACAAATTCTTATCATGTGATGTCTGGCATCATTTCTATCACCAAAGCCTTATTTTCCAACCATTGATTATTCTTCTTCGTTTACAATTTCTGCATTCCAGTTCTGTAGACAGACATCTCTAGGTGCATTAGGCTGGGTTTCTCAGTGGGCCCCAACCAGCTAAAGGCCCCCTGGCTCAGGGGCAGGTCACCTGGGTGACAATGGAAATAGATGGACTTTCCTGCCTCTGTTATTCTGCCCAGTTCTTTGGCATCTCTTTCTCAGGAGAGTTTATAAAACAGTTAAAAGTTACAAGCCGTGTCTCTGGGTCTGCTCCTTATGCTCACATAGGCATCTCGTTTTAATGGAAACAAACTGTTTTGGATTATTTTTATGTTGGCTTGCTTCAACATCTCATTTTCTCTAGAAATGGTTGTTAAATTTGACAGATTATAAATCTGAAGTAATTTTAAATACATTTTAATTTCAAGAAGTTATGTTCTCCATTGGAAACCAATATTGGCCAAGTTAAATCTATTCTGAGAGCTACAAAAGTATTCAGACAGGCGTCCAGTAAATTATTGATGCAAGCATATGGCTTAATGTGAAAGGAGACCTTAGAAAACAGTTCAAGGTTTTTAGAGCCTGACAGGTCAATGCCCCATCAATAGCATAGTGATCAATTTCTTTTGTAAATTTTATAGCTGCAGTAGTTCTTAATAATTCTTCAAACAAAAAATGCGTGTCATTTAGTTGAATAAAAAGTTGTGGGCTTTTTAGTGTACTGCAAACCTTTCTTATAAAAAGAATACTGTTGCAGTCAATATTTTAAAAAAGAAATCGACCTTTAAAAGTATGCATGGTTCACAAATGGGCGAATTGTGGAATTCATAGTTAAAATGAATTTCTTTCCTACTTTCTCTCATGTTCCCTTCTTTGGAGAAGTTGGCATCGATGGTTGGCAATCTATCTAATATCAAGAATATATTTGGGGGGGCAGTGGGTAAAGGGGGACTGCTATCAAGGAGGTCAAGAAGGAAGAGAATGCTTTGAAACGGATTGTGGTCGCAATCGTACAACACTGCCTGATGAGACTGAACTGTGGAAAGGTGTGACATCTGTAGGAGGTCCAATAACATGGTTTTGAAAAAAGTTAAAGAACATTTTTCTTAGACATTGTTTAATGGTTCCCCCATAATTTTAAATTCTTTTAATGCTTGAAAAGGCATTTTGGACACAGATTTGGGTTCCTGCATTCTTCTACTTACACTTCTCATTTTATACGAAAGGTCATGTCAAACTTGGCACTAAGGAAATCAATTTAAAAGTGATTTCTTTGAAAATGTACCTCCACTTGTATCTTATAGTCTATATCTTTGTGAACTAGGTCTTCCAGCTGTTGAATTTTTCTCTCCTCTTTCAACAGCCAAAATAGAACAATATGTATTCATCGACTTAGAACAAGATGGTCTACTTTCACCAGCCAGAAAATTGTCATGATAAATGTATATATTACCTATCGTTAGAGTGAACAAATTTAACTTTCCAAACACTGCCGAGGCCTGCCAAGTGAGTGTATAGCTGAGACGTGACAGCCACATGCAGTGCGTGCCCTGCTCAGCCACACCTAGACAGCTGCCCAGGGTCTGGCCAGGGGCGGTTTGGGTTCCGTGGAGAAAGTCCCAACTTGCATGCGGAGACACAGATTCCATTCTCAGTCAATGCATCGGAAGTGCGGCTGAAGCCTGTCTGTTAGTGGAGGGGCTGGTGACCGTGATGTTGAACAGGTTTCAGAAGAGCTTTCAGACTAAGACAGACTAGGAAGAAAGGCCGGGAGAGAGAGTTCTCCCAAATGAGCCAATGAAAGCCCTATGGCTCTCTAAGATCTGTACCCATTTTGTGATGGCAGTCAACCACAACGGCCTGGTCTGGCCACGCCCAATATCACATTTCACAAACTCTCTGCTCCAGCTACCTAGCCAGTTCCTAAATCAGTCCTCAGGGGGCCCTGGTGGGGCCGTCAGGTAAGCACTGTACTGCTAGCTACAAGGTTGGTCCTTAAACCTACCTGTCACTCTGGGGAAGAAAACTGAGGCTGTCTGCTCCTATAAAGATTTACAGCTCCAGAAACCTGATATAGAGCCCCAATGAGTCAAAATCAGTGCCACGGCAGTGGGTTTGGGGCAGTGGGATGCCTGGTGGTGCAGTGGCTAAGAGCTCAGCTGCTAACTGAATGAAGCGTGGTTCGAACCCACTAGTGACTACAAGAGAAAAAAATCTATTGGCCGGCTTTCTCTAAAGTTCTACAGCCTTGAAACCCCTGTGGGTAGCTCTACTCTGTCCTGTAGGGTCACCGAGTCAGCATCAACTTGATGGCAGAGGGTTTGGTTAGGGTTTACACCAAGCCTTTGTCGAAGCTGTGCCCTCTGCTTTGGATGCCATCTGTGCTGTCCCTGCCTGGTGACATCCTTGTCAGAGGGGAGCGCCGACTCTCCACAACACGATCGGCACGTTCTTAGGGCCAGTGGTCTTCCTGGGCCAGCTCTGAGCTGCTGATGGCCAGGAACCGGTCTGCTCCCTCTTGGGCAGTCAAACTACGGGAGGCAAGCTCAGTTTGATAGGCACCAAAAAGGTGGAATGGGTTGCAGGATGGAATGTTGGCACTAGACGAAATTGGCAATTAGCCCAAGCCTCTCAGACCTTGAAATAGCCAACGAACCTCTCAGATGTCCATGGCCTCACTCAGTGGGTGACAGCGGCTGCCGTTTAACTGAGTAGAATGCGGGGATGATGGTGCAGCTGAGTCTCTGAGGACCTGTCATGGGCCGGAGGGGCTCCCTCCCTGGGGAGCAGCGAGACAGGTGCCAAGCGAGGGATCCAGGTTCTTCCTTGACCTTTCCTCCCGCTGGGCTCTTGTATGCACATGGGGCCTTTGCTGGCTCCCTCAGCAGCTGTTCAGCATGGACTGAGCACCCTCAGGGCCAGACACAGACGGCCAGCGCTCAGTGAGGAAGGCACCTGTGGGTGTGCGGGGACAGCCCGTGCACACTAGGCCCTGCTAGAGCAGAGACAGGACATGCCAGCAGAGCAGCCTTGAAGTTGAGATGAAGCTGAGGGTGAATCTCAGCTCCGAGGGGAGAGTCTCGGGCTGTTGTTCCCGGCAGGGACACGGTATGTGCATCGGCGCAGAGGAGTGCCCTTTGGAAGGAAGGAGGCGTCCTTTGGCATGGCTGAGGCATTCTGGTGATGAGTAAGGGAAAGGGGGTGGAACCAAGGTACAGGTGCGAGGCCATCACAAAACCACATGCTGGAGGATGGCGCTGATCCGGAAATCAACAGGGCACACCTTGGAAGGGTGTCAGCTGGGGAATGACGTGGCCTGGTCTGAGTTTCCGGAACACCATGCTGGTTTGTGTGTGGATCGAGCCCTGGATGGTGAGCTGAGCAGCAGGGCACAGGAAAGGCCAATAAAGAGCCTGTGGCCCACCGGGGATCACGCGAACACACAAAGTCTGCTCCGGCAGGTCTGGAACGGAGCCTGAGACTCGGCTCTCCTAGTACAGTGTCCAGGGGGTGCTGGTGCTGTGGGGCCATAGCAGGGAACGAGCCCTGCTTGCTGGCCACTCGGTCCCCACTGCTTTCGAGCTCACCCTACGTCTCCTCGGGCGCTCAGCCACTCGGCATGATCGCCATCTTCCTTATGCCTGGTCTGTCCCCACTCCCATCCCGCCCACACATGGAGGGACAAAGGAGTGCCTGGTCTGCGTCCTTACGTGGAATCAGGGTCACTGGCAGATGGACAGTGGGTCACAAGATGGCATGACTCCTGGGAGCATTCAAGAGACATATTCTTCACCAGCGTGTCAGCCCATACTCTGCAGTGCCGAGCTCAGAGACAGCGGCGAGCCAGAATGCATCCGGAGGAGCAGGAAAGAGGAGAGAAAAGCCAATCCTGGGCCGGGCAAAGGCTGAGGATCGAGGTACCTCCACCTGGGGAAGAACAGGTCCAAGGCGACAGATTCGGTCACCTCCAAGACGCCGAGGGGTAATCACATGACCTGGGAACCCCAGGGCTGAGCTAAGATGAGTCAATGTGGTAGGAACCACAGTCTGAAAGAGCTCACTTTATTGAAAAAACAAATCCTGTCAGAGAAGGAGCCCTGGTGGGTCGGTGGATGGGCTTTGGGCTGCTCATCACAGGGTTGGCGGTTCAAGTCCACTAAGTGCTCAGTGGGAGAATGATGAAGCTTTCTGTGGAGCTGAATTAGTCCTGTCAAGATTGATGGTCAAAAACCCAAACAAACTCAATGCCATCGAGTCGATGCCAACTCATCACCACCCTCTAGGACAAAGTAAACCCATAGCCCCTGGGGGTTTCCAAGACTGTAACTCTTTAGGGGAGTAGAAAGCCCCATCTTTCTCCCTCGGAGAGGCTGGTGGTTTCGAACTGCTGACCTTGTGGGTCACAGCCCAACGAATAACCACTAGGCCACCCGTGCTCCTTCAATGGGGCCCAATACATAGCTAATCAATTGAGTTGGGCTCAGTTCCGTGAGTGGCAATGGTAACTTGAGCTGCATTGCATTCACACAGGCTGATGGCACTGGGCAGTAGAATGTTGGTGCTTGATGAAATTGATAGCCCAAGCCTCTCAGCCCTTGCCCATTCTTCCTTCCTGTCACCCCTAGTCTGCTGGAGGACCAAAGGGTGGATGAGGTCTGTCCTCTCCTTCCTCACAGAAAACCCTGTCCCCGAACCATCTCATGGTGTGAAATAAGCCCAACGCCCTGTGTGAGGACCAGGCTCTGCCCTGGGTCCCTCCAATTGCTCCGCATGCACCCCAACCTCAGCAGTGTCCTCTGTCATGTTCCCAGCACCAGGACCAGCACCACCTTCCCCCCTCCCCGTGCCTGTTCCTCCAGAAATCTGGGGTTAGCCTGAACTTTCCTGGTTTTTACTTTTTGGGCTTTTTTTTTTTAACAGTCTGGGCTCCTGAGGTTGGGGAATGATGAATGATCTCTGAGTTTATCATTTTTACATCAGTAATAAACTCAATTTTGCAAGCTTAGAATAATAATTTTTAAAAGATGCAGTGCAGAATTGATCCGAAAGTGCACCTTTCAGCAAAGCACACGCATATTTGCTGAAATAGCCCGATTATAAATTCCACACTCATCGCAGTTTTCTCTAGAAGGAGCACTTCCCCCCACTCTGTCCTCGCCCCCACCACCAGGTTGGCCTTGCTGACAGCCAACCTGGACCATGCTGTCTTCCTCAGAGAGGCAGGGTCTACGTGAAGGCCTGCAGAGCGGTTAGGGACTGAACCAAAGGCTTTTCTTTCCCCATCTGTGGATGAGAGAGTCTGAATGTGAATCCCTGGGCCTCAGTAGGCAGGGCCTTGGAATGTGCTTTTTTAAACAGCCCCTCCCAAGTGACTCGGATACAGTTGGTTTGCTGGCACCATTGTGGACCTCGCTGGACTAGGGTCCTGCTAAGGCTGTGGACAGGTGCCCCTGCCTGTGCGATGCTCAGAATTATGGGATGCCCAACACACGCTTCTCCTGAGGGCGGGGCCAGTCCCTCTCAGAACCAGTTTGAGGAATGGAAACCCCAGAGTGGAAATCAATAGGGAGCACTAGAACATTCCTGGAAATATAATAAAATGTACTTCACAGAAGGTTCCTTGGCGATAGGACTAGGCTTTGCTGGAGAAATATCTCTGATGACTGGCTAGGTCGGGTGCCAACCAAGAGCTGGTTACTGGTTCTATTGGATGGTACAACCATCAGGGCTCCAGCTAACAAACAACAGAACAGACTGTACTCGACATAAACAGAACACAAGTGACACAGAAGCTTATGACAGTTGGAACAGGGAGAGAACCTGGGTGAGAAGGGGCAGGTTGGGCAAGGACTGGCCCCAGCCATGAATCCATCACAGAGAGAGTCCTGAGGAGGCTGAGTGAGCCACGGCTCACAAAGCTCTGCTGCTGGCACTGGGCACGGGGTGATGCCCCCGGGTCCACTGCCACCGCGGCCCCTGGCGGCTGGGTGCTACGGCTGCTCCAACCCAGAGCGCCTACGGTGTCTTTGGGTTGCTGGAGCAGGTGGGTCTGATTGCCGGTGGCCAGGCTGCCCAGCGAGTCCTGGGAAGTGAGGGTCCAGACTTCCCTGCTTCCATGGGGAGAGGGGCAGGCTCTGGGGTCAGGGGGTTGGAATGCTGGGATGTCTCCTTAAGGACAAATGTCCACTGACAGGAAGATCGGCTTGCCTGCCTGCAGGGCTGTAGCCTTCCAGGGTAGACGAATCTGGCTTGGGGCCAGACTGAATAGCTCAGGGTGATCGAAAGAGGGGTCGTGTTGCCATTAGCTCTCTCTTCTCTCTAAGTCAATGTCACCGCTTTCATTGCGAAGTTTGGTTAAACTATTAGGCGGCCTGGGGCAGTGCTGCAGAGCCCCCGGTAAACTCTGACCATGATTGCTATGGGATCAGGTCAGGAAGGGGCGACAGGAAGCCTGGTATCCAGGGAGGGCAGGGCTGGCATCTCTGGAATCAATCCCAAAGGCTGTCACACCCTGATTTGTGCCACATAACAGCGGGCTTCAAAAAGCCCATGGAAAAATGAGATGGAGAGATCATTAACTTTTTCCATGAGCTTTTTGCAGGACCCTTGTCCGCCCTCTCCCTGAAGGGCCTCTGGGTGTGGGCATGCTTCGGTGGGATGGTCCTTCACCTTGCCCTCTTAGTAGTTAGACACTTTGACATCCACTTGAAGATGGGTGAGAGTGTAGGGGGGATCTAACCTGTCAATTGGGTCACCCTCCCCCCCAGGGTGCTTCCTTGGGGTGTGACCTTCTCTATGAGAACCTCCTCCTTCTGACTCTTCCCCTTCTGCTTCTCAGCCCCTGACCCTGAGAGCTGCCGGAGTCCTGTCGCCTTTCCACCCACCTTGGATCCCCACAACTCTGCACCCACCACCGGCCTGTGATCTTCCTGCATTCAGCATCATTGCAGGTGCCTCCGTGAGTCTGAAGAGGGACTTACAGTCTAGTATCAGACTTATGCACTTGAGTTGGACTGGGCTGGGATACTTTCTTATATGGGATACTTTCTTATACTTCTTGATAGAAAGCTCTTTCTTATATGTAGGAGAGTCATTGGATTTGTGTTTCTGGTCAACCTGACCTCCTACCCTCTCCTATGTTTCCTTTTACCTGTCCCTGCCCAATCATTCTGCACAAAATTACTGAGGCTCAGAGAGGTGTGTCCATCTGCCCAGGCCCCCACCGGATCTGGCAGACGCAGACCGAACATCCTTCCCCAAGATGCAGGTGAGGACCAGCTTGCATTCTAAGGAGTAAGTCAGCTTTTGCCAAGGTGTGCCTCTGCATCAAAGAGCCCTGCGATTTCAGTGTCTCCCACGGACATTCATCCCCAGCTTACAATCCCTACCTGCTGTGGGTCAGTTGGGACTCGGTTCCATGCCATCTTCCTGTCTAGACCCTGGCTACAGAGCAAGGGCAGGAGGGAGTGGGCAAGAATGAAGGCAGGGCAGCCAACCCTCCCTTGTGTCTTCTGCCCCTCTTCCCACCCCCATCCCCAGTTCCCTGAGCCTGCCGCTTTTCCTGCTCCCAGAGTACCTGCCCTGGTGTTTGGTCCCATCGTCCTCCCAGCTCTCCCACCCTAGAGCTGAGGAGGCCCGCAGAAGCGACCCAGGTCACTGACCTCCTTCCTCCCGCATGTCTTTCCTTGGGAGGTGGCTCCACCGTGCACCCCAATGCTAAGCCCAACCTCATCCTTGCCAACCCCAGCCTCCTCTGGAACAAGAGCTCTCTGTCCCACGGAGCGCCTGTTGTCTACATGCTGGAACCTCCCTGCTTCTCCTGCCCATAGCCTCCCAACCCTCAGTAAGTGCCATCGGATGAGAAACGGAGCCTTGTTGGGTGAATGAATGGCCCGGGGTCATACATCGAGAAGGCAGAAACTAGACCAGAAGCCAGGTTTGCCAGTCTCTGAAGCCAGCACCCCACCCCCGCCCCTCACGCTGGCTCAATCCCCTATCTTCCCCAGCCCCCACTGACGTTCACTGTCACCCGTGGTATTGCCTGTGGTCAGAATCTCACAGCCATGCGACTGGTCCCTGCCCCACAGCACTAACCAATCTTTAATCCAGGCCCACAAAGCCCTCCCGCCTCCATCACCAGCCCTGGATAGGAGGATAAATGTGGCTGTCAGTGCTCCTTGCCTCTTTGTTTCTTTTTAATTTACTTCTAGTTGGGCAGCAGAAGAAGCAGATGGCCCATTGTGACAGATGGCATCCTATCCGGTGACACAAGGACAAGGTGAGGAAAAAGCGTGATCAAGAGGAAACACAGGCTTGGTGTGAGAATGTGCTCATGTGAGCGAGGAGCTGGGGCGTCTGCACTGCAGCCAACTCAGCAGCTCCCAGCACCAGGCTGGGGACTCCTAGGGCCAGGGTCCCAGAATTTGCCTGGCTCCATGCCTTTGATTTCTCATTGGGTGTACTGAGGACCAGTGAGGAGCTGCAGCCTGGCCAGAGTCATGCAAATAGCCCTCCACAGGGCTGGGGCAAGAGCCAGAATGAGTGACTTCACACTGACCAGATGCAATTCCTACCGCCAAGGTGGCTCCCCTGGACTGTCCCCTCCCTCGCCATCCCTATGCCATCCCTATCACGCATTCTAACACGGAGTTCTTCCCTTTGCAGCCTTGACTGGTGGTGCTAGGCTCTCAAGTCAGGCTCTTCAAAGGAGGCTTTCAGACCTAGAACATCTCTAGGTCTCCATCCAGTGAGGTCTGGAGGGATGGATCAGATGACTCCCCTGCCACTCTGTCCAACCTGACTCAGAAAGCAGCTGGAAGAGCCAGAGGCAGTCAGGGGATGGGCATGAACCAGGGACCTGTCAGCCTCCACCCAGTAACGCTGCAAAGATCTGCTGGACTTCCATAGATTAGCAAATCACAGTGCTAATATCAGCCAGGGCTTGTCTACAGCACAGTTTCAGCAAGTCCAGTATCACTACACTTTTGCTAGCTGATGGTTTGTGGGGTCTGCTCCCCTGACCAATAATTCCCAATGTACCAACTCTCCTCCCAGTTGCCAGCTTTCCCCACATGGAGCACTCTCCCAGGACTATCTCAAGTGATGTCACCATTGTCCACTCACTCATGTCCTCAACAGACACCTTTGGAACCTGCTATGGCCCGGCAGCTACAATGATGAAGAAGACAGTCTTGGCCCTGACCTTGGGAAGATTTCCTCATCCCTCCTCCAGCACGGGCCCAGCCCCAGCCCCAGCCCCATCTACTCTGACCCCTCCCTAAGCACCTGTGCTGATGGCCTATCACACTAGACCTGCTGTGAGGACTCCCATGGGTCTTTGTCCAATCCGCACACCAGACTGGAAGGTCCAGTAAGCCTGACACCATGGCCTCTTCTACACAGGCCCACGCAGTGACACCACGCACCGTCCACACAGTCGCTGTGTTTCCAGCCGCTGTTGCAGGCAGGACCGGGCAGTGGGTTGGTGCTGTCGTACACAGGGTCAGAGGCGTCACCGACTGGATGGCACCTTACAACAGCACTAGTGCCAAACACGTACATATTAGAAGCCCGTCACGGCCTTCCAAACAGACAAAGCCAAACTGAACCTCAGCTCCTTCATCTGAACAATGAAGGCCTCATCTTCTGTTTTCTGAAAATCTTCAATTTTCCAAGTTGAATGTTAAAGCACTTGTGCATGGTCCCCCTCGAACCCCAGTAGGAGTCCCTGGCTGGCCAGTGGAATACTAAACGCCCTCAGTTGATAACCAGGAGAACGGTGGTTTGCGTCCACCCAGAGGTTGTTTCAAAAGAAAAGCCTGTTGACTGGCCACCGAAAAAAAAATCAGCGGGCACACAGGGGCCTGCCCTGGCCGGAATCCACTACATTGCAACTGGTGGGCCTACCTGCCGGGCGGGCCGAAAGGGACTAGGCCACAATTCACCACCATACTCCTGGGAGCTTCCCAGCAGAATCCCAGAGACAAAGCAAGTGCTGAGGAATCTCGCGCCCCATCCCCACTCTCTGCAGTTAAAAGGTGGGCCAATTACCACCAGCTCATTTATTATCATTACCGTGTTGTCTCCAGTTTTCTCTGCTGATTGCTCCTTTAAGAAGCCCCTCATCTGTGGGGGCGGGGAGGGGGGCACTGCGGCCTGAAGAGCACCTTGGGGACTCTACCCAGTCCCGCTGAGAAGCCAGGTACAGGGGTGTCAGCAATGGGGGGGCCCACAGCCATGGGCCTGCAGGACCCAGCAGTTTCCTGGAGCCTCGGTGGTCTTCCAGGCTGACCTTTGAGGGAAGCTCCCGGAAGGCAATCCCGTGATGGCGAACCCCCGGATATTCTCATTACGTTGATGCAGACTGTCCATATTTCAATGTCACCACGGCTGCTCTCCTCACTCTCCTGACACGCAAACAGACGGGTGGGGCCGGGTGGGTTCCGAAGACTGGGCTTCTTCCCGGGGGAGGCTGCTTCCTCCGGCTTGCATGATGATTGAATTTCACGGACGGCATCTTCCACATACTTCTCAATTAGGGATGTGCACGGGCGGCGAGATGTTTCAGGTGTTGATCTATGATTGTCACTCTTTTTTTGCCTCGAAATTAATCTTCTTAATTTCTGCCAGCTCTAAATCCGGCTTTGCTAAATAGCATTATTCTGACTTAAATGGTCTAATCTGTTGCTTGTAAACCGGGTACAGCTGAAAGCCGTGTCGGCATGCGCCGCTCTCATTAATCACAGCTGACAAGAAGTCAGAAATCAAGAAGCCAAATTGTCTCCGAAGGCAAAGGGCAGGAGAGAGTGGGAGATGTCGCCAACGGATTGGGCTCGCTGAGCCAGGGGTCAGGGGCTGGTCCAGCTCTGGCTGTGAGGCACTGGGCAAGAACCTGGCTCTCTGTGGACTTTAGGTGCTGCCTGTTTAGAAAAAGAAAAGGCTGGGTGGGGCCATCAGACGAATGGAGAGTCTGCCCTGGGGACCTGCAGTGACAGCACTCTGCGGCCATCCTCAGAAGAAAATGCCACATGAACTTCATCTGGCGACTTACACACACAGGAGTCCTGGTGACGTAGTGCTTCCACGGTGGGCTGCCAACCACAGGGCGAGCATCTGAACCACCACGCAGCTTGAGCCACCAAAGACGGGCTTCCTGCTCCTCCTGTAAAGAGTTAGTCTCAGAAACCCCAGGGTCAGTTCCACCCCATCCTATGGGGTCACCGAGTGGCACTGACTTGATGGCAGCAAATTTGGCTTTTAAATGTCTATATTTTTTGACGTGATTGAACTACGGAATGATTTGATATATACATAGTAATCCCAACAAATCAAAAAGAAAGTAAAGCGTGTAAATATGTATATTTCTTTAAATACACAGCTCTTTTTTTTTTTCTCCCTTGATTTCTCCAGGCCTTTCTATTTTCTTTCTTTTTTTTTTTTTTAACATTTTATTAGGGGCTCATACAACGGTTATCCCAATCCATACACACATCAATTGTGTAAAGCGTATTTGTACATCATTTCTCAAAACATTTTCTCTCCATTCAAACCCCCGACATCAGGTCCTCATTTTTCCCCTCCCTCCCCGCTCCCCCCTCCCTCATGAGCCCTTGATAGTTTATAAATGGGTATTTTGTCATATCTTGCCCTGTCCGATGTCTCCCTTCATCCACTTTTCGGTTGTCTGTCCCCCAGGGAGGAGGTCACACACAGTTCCATGTAATCGGTTCCCTCTTTCCTACCCATTCTCCCTTTACCCTCCCTGTTTTGCCACTCACACCACTGGTCCTATAGGGCTCATCCGTCCTGGATTCCCTGTATTTTCAGTTCCTATCTGTACCAGTGTACCTCCTCTGGTCTAGCCAGTCTTGCAAGATAGAATTCGAGTCATGGTAGTGGGAGCGGGGAGGAAACCTTTAGGAACTAGAGGAAAGTTGTTAAATACACAGCTCTTACTGGCTCTTGTGAACCTTAGGAAGCCTTAGGGCCTCCAGCACTTTCATAGAGCGTTTGCTACAGTGAGGGGGCAGGAGAGAAACAGGTAATCCGTAACATGGGAAAGGGGTGCCCTTCCTGGACCCCAGTCGTCTTCAGCACCTCCGACTGTTTAGATCTGCTAGCTGTCACCCAGCCCCACGAAAACCCGTTCCCTAGAGAACACCACCCTGCCTGGTCCCATGACCAGCGTGGATCGGATTCCTCCTCGACCGTCTGAGTCTAGAAACTCTGCTGACAGCTGTTCAGCCTCAGAGCAGCATGCCAGCCACAAACCACCCCTGACAGCCTCCTGACGGCTGCGCCGAGTACAACTGCCCCCGTGGCTTTCTGAGACTGTACCTCCCGCCCCGCAATATGCTCACGTCCTGCGCCCCTGGAAACTGGGAATGTGGCACCATCCATGAACAGGAGGGCACACTGGAGTGGGGCAAGTCCTGACCCCTGATGAGTGGTGTCCTTAAAGACCAAGCCGAGACCCAGGGCGAGCATGTCTGGGTGAAGGCGGTGGCGGAGCCTGGAGCACAAGGGTCTCTGCCACTGGAAGGTGGGAGGGAGACGTGGACCAGGCCAACGTCCATCTCTTCACTTCCAGGACAACGAGACTAAACCTTTCTGTTCTCATAAACTCCACCAAGCCGGGCCCACTGCCATCGAGTCGGTGCCGACGCAGAGACCTTGTTTGACAAGGTAGAACTGCCCCCGTGGGCTTCCCAGGCTGCAACGCTTTACAGGAGCAGACGGTCTTGTCTTTCTCCAGTGAAGCAGCTGGTGAGTTCGAACCACCGAACTTAACATTGACAGTTCAATTCGGACCCCACAGCGCCACCCCAGAACCCCTTTCTGTTCCCCTAAACTTCCCAATTTGTGGTATCATACTTTCTTATGGGAGTCTGAGAACAAGTATACATCTCCCTCCCCTACACTCCCTTTCTGAATGCCTAGGGTCCCTTCTTGCATTTTTCCCACCCTCCCAGTTTTCCTTACTTTGCCCACTAGGATAACCAGCCATGCTGGAGTGCCTGAGGGGCCTCCTGGGATGCAGCCCTTCCAGTTCTCCAACCCGAGTCCTGCACAAACCAAAACCGTTGGTCACCTTTCTGTTCAGCTCCCCCAAGTCCCAAAGCAATGGCCTCCACCCTTCATTGTCCTCTTCCCCAGACTGGGGCTGCAGGGGAAATAGCTCCTCCCTACACCCCAACACCCTCAGATAGACCCCCTTTCAAATTCTAGTGTCTGCTGTCCTTAATAGCCTTCTGCCCAGAGCTATTTCACACTTTGCCTATCTCCCTCGGTTTCACCACCACCCTTCACAGAGTAGAAAGCCCCATCTTCTCCCTCGGGACACAGATGGTTTTGAACTGCTGACGTTGCAGTGAGCAGCCTGACACATAACCACTCTGCCACCAGGGCTCCTTGTGCGTTCTTAAAGCAAGATAAAATGCTGTCTGTCATCCAGTGGTGTGGTGCTGCAGGAACAGGAATGTGAGTGGATGGCTTAGCAAACAGAACTTCATTCTTCATTAGTCTTCACTAGATGTTGAAATGCAGACTTTCTCTACCGGCTTTGGGGACAAGCCTTTGTCATCAATCTTCCCGGGGGGTCTAGGAGTCTCAGCACAGATACCTCCTCGGGTCCAAAGAACACACTCCCCACCAGGCTCTCCTTTCTTGGTGACAGGAGGTCCCCTTGATCTGTTTGCAGGTTTAATCCTTTTCATGTCCAGAAAGAAGCTGACTCTGGACACAGCCTGACACTGAGATGGCTGCGTGAGCAGGTGCATTGTCGTGGTGGCAAAACCAGTCTCCCGTCTGCCTTAAATCAGGCCTTTTTTTGTCGCATACTGTGACGAAATCTTTTCAGAACTGTTAAATAGAAGCTTGATTAACTGTCTGACCTGGTGGGACGAACTCCAAATGCACTATGTGTCGACATTTTCATCCGTTTGGGAAGTTGACAGACGTCCAGAACGAAGTTTGTCACCAATCGGCATATCACCTTGGTTGAAACGAGAAAAGCAATCGTACGTACACTTGAGTTTTCCCATAGTGCTGTCCTTGTAAGCTGTGTTCAATGTCACAACAGTTTCTGTGGCATTTTTCCTGAGTCGTAAACAAAATTTCACAGCCGCATGGTGTTCTCTTAAATTGGCCGTCACAAAATACGAGGTTCAAGAGAAACTGCTTTTAAGAAAAAATTCACTGTGACCAGAGAGAAGCTTCCCAGGCGACGGCACTGGGTGCTCGCCTAGTTAAGAAAGCTCAGCTCTGCCCAGTGCAATTCCGTGTTTCTTTGTGTTTTTTTGGGGGGTACCCTCATAGAGTCCACAGCCACTCACACAGGAAGGACTATGCTTAAGAGCGGGCGGGGGTGTGGGGTAGGGGGAAGCAGCAGAGGGGTGGGCTGTAATGGAGGAAGGAGAGGGAGAAGGCAGCAGACCTCCAGGTAAGTTGACCTATGAGAAGGGTTCCCTCTGCTCTTCAACCCCCATCTTCCCATCTCCCCAACCCACCCCCTTCCCACTCCGCTGCAGAGGGCTTCGCTCAGCTGGGCCTCTTAGCCAATTAACACTTTTTGCATCTGAAAAGCTCAAATCAGCTCCCCGGAGGTGTTAGAGATCAGAGTAATTAAGGTCTCTTTCTAATGCAAATCTAAACCTGAAATTGAATGTTTGTTTCCTTGGGAAATTAGGGTCTCCAACTATGCGAGGAGGCAGTCAGTCGGACGAAGCTGGGGGTGGTGAGGGGTGACCGAGAACTTCTAGGGCTACACACCAATTTGCTTGGCTGAGCCCAGGTAAGATTTGATCCAATTAAATCCTGATCAACTCATAGTCCTTCTCTGGGAATCCGACCACCTCACGTCCTGCTCACCCCTCACTCACGATAAACCCTTACCCCCCCCCCTATCCCCCCCTGGTGGCCCTACCACGGTCTGCAGACTGCATCTCAGGCCCCTTTATAAGGTGCTGGCCACTCGTGGTAACCTTGTCAGTTGCTGGCTGACCTTCCCAGCCAGCACCGTTAATAAACACAGCCCGCCCACTGGAGCACAATCTATAAAGCTGTCCAGCTCACACACCACACTCGCTGTGATGGGCTTTATTAGAGCCGAGCCGCTAGCCGGTACACCAGCGTTTGGGATGGGCTCATATCCGGAACAGCCGTTATCGCCCTCTCTCGCCGTCTGGGGCTTCTCTGCCCATGGTGCCCAGTGGCCAGTGTCATCCTTCAGCCCCAGCTAACCTCTGCTTCTCTCTCAGGGTCCACTCTTCCGGAGACGACCTGCCCCGGCCTCTGAGATGCCCTAGGCTTCTCAAGTTTGCTTCACACCTGGCCAATTCTTAAATCGACCCTGGAGCCTGCTTTCCTACTCTGCATAGGAAATGCCTCCAGCCATGGGAACAAACAGGTGGGCATGCTTCCGGTTGGCCCCAGTGTTCCACAGGTCACCAACTTACCCACGGCCCGGATCGGTCAGTGTCTAGCCCGTCATCAGAGTTCCCCAAAGATGTTAAGGTCCCAACCTGTAAATGTCACCTTATTTGGAAACAGGGTCTTTGCAGGCGTGCTCCGGTGGAGAGGAGGCCATACCAGAGTGCCGGTGGACCCTAATCCAACAGGTTGTGTGGTCGATTCCGACTCATAGTGACCGTATGTGTGAGAGTAGAGCTGCTCCCTAGGGCTGTCGAGGTCTTTTAAAAGCAAGATCGCTGGGTCTACCTGCTCAGGAAGCTCTGAGTGGCTTTGAACTGCCAACCTATCAGCTAGTAGTCAAGTTCTTAACCGCTTGCACCACCCAAACCAAAAATAAAACCACATTCCTTGTCATTGAATCGATTTCAAGTCATCGTGAGCCTAAAGGGCAGAGTGGAACTGCCCCTATGGGGTCTCTGAGACTGTGAATCTTTATAGGGCAACTGGTGGGCTCGAACCGCTGAGCCTGTGCTAAGCAGCTGCATCAACCTAGTCCAATATGAATCTTAATTCAATCTCAGCGGTGCCTTCATAAGAAGAGAAGAGACAGACAGATGCGCAGACAGCATGCCGCGCATGTGGTGACAAGGCAGAGATTGAAGTGATGCCGACAACTCCAGAAAAGCCCGGAAGAGATGCTCCCCTAGAGCACCATCGACACCTTGGCTTGGGACTTCTCTCTGTCGGGGTCAACCACCTAGCTTGTGGTCACTTGTCATGGCAGCTCTCGGAAATGAATGCAGTAAGTGTTCCAAAAACACATGTTCTTTGAAGAAAAGGATTTTCTGGAACTTCCTGCGTATAGATATGACAAAATACCAATTTATAAACTATCAAGGGCTCATGAGGGAGGGGGGAGCGGGGAGGGAGGGGAAAAATGAGGACCTAATGTCGGGGGCTTAAGTGGAGAGAAAATGTTTTGAGAATGATGTACAAATGCGCTTTACACAATTGATGTGTGTATGGATTGCGATAACAGTTGTATGAGCCCCTAATAAAATGTTAAAAAAAAAAAAAAAAGATAGCCCTGGGCACCAGGGAAAACAAAGGCAGCCCTTCAGAAGCACACCCCTGGACCACAGACTCGCTTGTTCACGGAGTGTGTGGGTGATCCGACGGTGGTCAAGGGGCCCTGGTGGCTCACTGGGTTAAGCAAGGGGCTGCTAACCACAAGGCTGGTGGTTCAAACCCACCAGATTCTCATGGGAAGACAAGGCTGCCTGCTCCCATAAAGATCTGCGTAGTGGTTTTCAAAGGGTCCTAATGCTGTGACCCTTTCTCATGTGGGAACCCCCCAACCATAAAATTATTTTCGTTGCTACTTCATCACTGTCATTTTGCTACTGTTATGAATCGGGCGACCCCCGTGAAAGGGTCGTTCGACCCTCAAAGGGGTCACGACCCACAGGTTGAGAACCACTGATCTGCTCTCAGCAGCCAAAGAAACAGTTCTATTTTGTCGGACCGTGATCACCACGCATAGAAGTCAACTCGGTGGTAATGGGTTTGGCCTTTTTGGTTGGTTTTTGTAACAGTGGAATTGGCAGCCCAGGTGGCGCGATGGTAAAGCCTGTGTATTAATGGAAAGGTCAGTGGTTCATCCCCACCACCCGCTCCTCAGGAGACGATTTACCACCTTAAACCTTACTGGGCAGTTCTAGTCTATCCTACAGGGTCCCTAGAATTGGAATCAACTTGATAGCAACACAAAATTGGTGTTCGATGACCTCCTCATGGGACTTCCAGAGGTGAGAGGAAAGTCATTACCAGGACTAGCAGGCTGACCGTTCCAAGGCTGCCTGTGAGGAGGCGGAGCTCCGATGCGACTCCTCTTTTCCACCTTTTTGCCGGCCTGACACCAGCCGTTCCTGTCCCAGTTAGATGACGTGCTGCAGTGGCCACACGGCACTCCCAGGCCACACTCACAGTCACGGGGCGTATCAGAGGAGTCACCGTGCAGGATCAGGACAACATCTCAGCCATGCCCTCAGGGAGGCCTCTTGCTGGCCCTGGCCCTCTTGGCTTCTCGGCCTCCCTACTGCTCTGCTCTTTGGGTCTGCCGATAAGTACCCAGAGGCACTCTACTCTGCCAGGAAGCCTCCTGCCCTAAGCACTCTTGCTCCCTGGGTCAGCCATTGCTACCATGAGCTGAGAAGCCCACCTCTCTGTTTCTCTTTCTTTCTCTCATTCACCTGATTCTGGAGTAGGGGCGACCTCTGATGTCCTTTGGCACACAAAGAAGGAGGAGAACCCAACTCCATACCAGCCTGAGAGTGATTGCCACAGAGCAGAGAGGCCAGCCATCCTCCATCTATTCCATACACCAACTATTCCTTCCAGGGCATGCTACCTCTCTGCAGGGTTAGCCAATCCATTGCAACAGCCACACAGAACTCATGGACAAAGGCACGTTTATGGGGGTTCTTAGGGAAATAAACAAGTTACCACAAGTCAGGATCAGATAACATCGAGGATACAGCCTTCGGTCCACAGCGGCACTTCTCCTCAACCAGCAGCCTAGTCTATCTGTGGTCCTGTCTCTCAGTCACATGGCCCATTGGCCTCTGCCTCCATGGGCCAGGAAGCCCACCCACCCACTGCTTTGCCTCACCGTTTCATGGCCGCTGGTCTCCAGGCTATAGCCCCTGCTGCCTCCTGCCACTTCCAGCAGGCACTCCACTGGTGGCTGTTCTTTCTTGATGGACCCAGAAGTCTCTCTGTTCTTGCTTCTGAAATGCTCTCGGAGGAATGGCAAAAATGACCAATCCCTACGTTAGAGTTCCCTGCTCCATACTGGCATGGTTCCGTTCAATCATTTTGGTGGGAATTATAGAGAAATGAAATTATAGGGAAATGGATAGAAGAGTCATACTAAGATTTCACTTACAACAGCATTCTAGTAATACTTTTTTGTTAGTGTTCCTTAATGTACAATTTCTCCACCCAGGAAAGCAGAGAGGGATGCCTCTCAGAAGGGGTGAAGCAACACTTAGCAGGGCCTAGGGGTCCCTGTACACCGACCAAGGGTGCAGAGACTTCCCACCAGGCTACTCAGAGCTATAGCAGGGGCAGCAAGTGAGGAGTTGACTTGAAGGAGACAGGTGCACCCAACTGGGAGCTCCGAGGAAGGGCTCTACCCCACCCTAGCCAGCTCATCAGTTCGCCATTCAGAGTTTCTGTCTTTGGGGCAAGACAGAGCCTGGCAGATTTTCCCAGCAGGTGGGTCCCCCGGAAATCTAACACTCATTCATTCTGCATATGCTGAGTTTGAACCACATAACATCTTCTCAGAAAGGTTGGGTCCTGGCCAAAATGAAATACCATCATTTGTGTTTCCTGCCCCCATTGAGTTTGGGTTTTGAGTTGATGTCTTTTGATATGCCGTGTCCTCTCTCCCCATCACTATGTGTCCAAATCTTCGAGCAGTGAGTTACGCACTACGGCTCTTCTAGCCATGATTGTTGGGACTCCACGTATGATTGGGTGGGACTATGCAAATCAGAGACCCACCGAGAGGATTTGGTCAGTTTTGCCATTGCATCAGGCAGAAAAAGACCCTATTACCAAGCAAATGAGGCACCTCATTATCACCAAGAAGCAGACTCAGTAGTGGGGGCATCCTTTGGGTTCGAGGTTTCTGCACTGAGAATATCCTAGACTCAGGAGACAGAGGGAAACAGAGAGAGAGCTAGAACACCCGTGATAATGCACAACGTTGATAAGCAGCGGCGGAGAAACAGAGCATCAGGACCAGGAGACAGGCGTGGGATGGCGCAGTTGGCTTCCAGGACCATGGAACAAGCTAGCCACAGTGGGCAGGCTGGCCCACAGAGTGAAAGAGCCACTAGAGGCTCCTTGGTGGGGTGGAATGCCTCTGGGAACATCTTGGTGGAGCTAAAGAATTTTGTAGCACTTATATGAGCAGGTCAGAGGCCAGGCCCAGAGGCCCAGGAACTGAGGGAGAGGGCTGTCTCTAGGCACGGCTGAGAACTCAGAGATAGTTCTGATCAAAGAACTGTATCCTGAGTCATTCCTGATTCAGAATTGTGCACCTGTGACACCTGTTACTTCCCTAACCTCATAATCATGCATATAGTCTATGAGGTCTATGTGGTCTTTGCAATGAATTATTAAACCCAGCAGAGAGTTAGATTGGCTGGGGAGAGATGGCTGGTATCAGAATTGGTAAGAAAGTTGCAGGACAGAAGTGTCTGATCTCCACATCATAACAGTCTGCCCTGAGCGTGATATTCCTTCCTCCTCATGAAGTTAGACCAGGAGATCCGATACTTTACTCCATTTTGACAAGTTCCTAGCCCAGCTCAAGTGTTGCATATTTCCAGCTAGACAGATAGATCCTAATATCTCTTAGTCACCAAGCATGGTCAGAACCAGGCCATGTGCTAGGCCCTGATAATACATAGATGGATTAAGGGTGTTCTTTTCTCAAATGGGTCAGTCTTATCTATGGCAAAGGTGGGAAAAAGTGAAAGAACCCACATTCTAATACCATGTCATACACAGTAACAATATTCCTATATGTGGATCCAGGCAGCCTACAGAAGTCTACAGAGGAGAAGGAGAGATACAGTCAGGTTTCCTGGTAGAGGCAATACCTGAATTGGATTTTGACAGATGGATAGGATTTTCCTGGCAGACAAAAGAAGAGGTGATATAACAGGCAGAGAGGACGCCAGATGGACCAGCATGGTACATTTGAAGAACTGCAAGTAACTTCTAGAGTGTAAATGCTAAGGAAAAGGAGGTAGTAGTAGCTGGACCCAGGTGCTCAAAAGTTTTGCCTGGACTTTAAACCTCACACTCTACAGGATCATTATTGGGGTTACCCAGAAATTGACGAACCAGCTTTTACCGTGTAACCAAATGATTCCAACTCAAAGCAACCCTATGAGACAAAGCAGGACTGCTCCTTAGGGTTTCTTAGACTATAAATCCTTATGGGAACAAATCGTCTCATCTTTCTCCCATGGGGTGGCTGGTGGATTTGAACCACCGATCTTGCAGCCCAACGCTTATCCCACCAGGACTCTTTGCCAGGTAACAAACCTCCCAAAATGGAACGGCTCAGAACAACAATCAGCAGTTTTATGCGTCCACATCTAGGGCGGGTTGGTGTGGGCTGAGTCTCACAAAGTTGGTTTGGCTCTTCTCCGTGTGCCTCTTTGGAGGCCGCCAGGCCAGCCTGGACACGCCAGGCTCATGACAAGATGGGGGCACCAGAGAGCCAAAGGAAACACACAGGGTATGTTGTGGACCAAGCTCAGAACTCGCATGTCACCACTTCCACAGCTTCTGTTGACCAAAAGAAGTCACCTGACCGCATCCAACTTTAAGGAGAAGGAACTAGTGAGAGAACCTGCAAAGTCATGTGACAAAGGACATGTTTACAAGGACCGAAAAATCAAGCCCATCAGTTCAATCTACCAAGAGTGCTGGATCTCTGTGCTAGGTCACTTGCAGCCAGGTAGAGGTGAATTAGAGGGGATCAGGCAGGTTCAGAGATTCTGGAGCAAGCTAAATGAACACCCCAAGTTCCCATGATTCTCTCTTCCATCACCCACGTCCTGGGATTTAGCCCGATGAGCAAAGGCGAGGCTTATCTTTAGTCTTTTGTTCGATTCTAACAGCTCAGCCTGAGCCCTGCGGTTCAGAGGCAGTGAATAAGCAGCCTTTGAAATAAGCAGATAAAGGCTAATATTCAATAAACTAGTGAACAAGGATTTTCTTTAACTCTCTTGGAAAAGACATCGCTGAGACAAAAACAGACCTGGGCTGCAATATTGGATAAGCCCCACTGATCACAAGAAAACCTAACATAAGTAATTGACTATTGGCAAATGCAACAGAACCAAATAAAGCAAGTAATTAACAATTATTGTGCTCAGAGGTAATGGAACTACAAATCCAAGCTGCCGCGGCATTTGTCCCAGGCATTGATAGGAACAAAGTGTTTGTTAGCCAGTGAGCAACCCAGGTGTGAAATTCATTGTATTGGACGCTCTCTAAAGAGAGACTGGCACCAGCCAGGAGAAAAGGGCAGAGCGTGGGCCTACTTGCTCACAAGGGGGGGAGGGGGATTCATTCAAGGCCTTTTGTTTTTATAACAAAAAAGGGGAAATTATAAGAGCATTGACAAGAATAACCACTGTCGTTTTCCTCCCTGTACCTGTGCTGATTTGCACATGTGACCTTGCAGCTCCTCCCATGGAGAGGTAGAGTCTATGTTCCCCCTTCTTTGAGCTGTGACCACTGTTGACCAATAGAACGTAGCAAAGGTGATGCCATGCAATGCCTAAGCCTCAAGAGGCCTTGCACCCTGTTTTGGGCCTTCTTGGGTTCTTTGTCTCTGCCCTGTGAGCATCCAGACCAGCTGGTGAAGGATGAGAGATCATGAGTGAGCCAGTGAGCCCAGCAGAGGCCCCAAACAGGAGGGAGAGCTCAGCAGCACCGACCAGCAGTAGCCCCACAGCTGACCATCAAAGCGAGCAGGAATCCCAACTGTGAGCAGAAAGCCTGCTGGCTGAGCCCAGTCTCCACTCCCAGCCAGCAGGCAGCATGTGGAGGTGAAGTTCAACCAATGGTTGTTGTTTGGCAGGGATGCAACCAAGCCCACATGGAAGAAGTACACCAGCCTGTGTGATCACGCAGTGTTGACAGAAAGATGTATCAGAAGTTCAAAAACAAGCCATCAAATCGATGTGAAGGGCTGTGGATGTAGTGGCGACCCAAAACCCGCCTGGAAGATTACTTGGACAGTCCCTCTCAGAAGAGATGATAATTCCAGGGTGCAGTATAGCACTGGTGAGCCACATAATTATCCACTAGTTCTTTAATATTTCCTCCCCTGACTATTATGGTTTTTTATATGTTTTACCTCATTCATCATGTTAGATTTGCATATGTTCGTTTGTATATTTAAGATTGTTAGGTACATGAAAGCCAAGATAGATAACCCTTCAGAAACAGTAACAGGAGTAATGGTTCCCTGAGGGTGCGGGAAGAGGGGGAGGAAGGGGACAATAGGGAGCAGATAGCATTGATGACTGTATAACCCACTGGATGGGATTGAAAAACAGAATTGTATGTGAACATATATATTGGACTGTGTAAGATATGGCTACCACTCCCCCCAAAAAAACCTATTATAGGGGGAAAAATATGGGTTCTTAGGAGTTAGGGTGGGGGAGGGAGAGGATAAAGGGGAGTTGATATCAAGGAGTTCAAAAAGAAAGAAAAGGTTTTGAAATTGTGGGAGTGATTGTACCATACTGCTTGATGTCATTGAACTATGGAATGTTATGATATCTGTAAGAGCTCCCAATAAAATGATTAATAAAAAAATAAATGATTGTTGTTTGAAGCCTCTACATTTTAGAATGACTTATTCTGCAGTACTAGATAGCTGATGCAGAGTATTCTGAATCCAAGTGGCTGAAAATAAACTGGCACTTGCGTGACAGAATGAAAAGTATCACTGTGGGTTGCTGGCTCCTCACTGTCTGCCAGGAACCTTAACCTTGTGTGTGTGACATTTCGCTCGGTACTTCAGCACACCACTTTACTTCCTGTCTTAATCATGGAAAGTGAGGGTGACTGCCACTATTTTTCAGCTGAGTAAATGAAGAGCCTGAGGCCCAGGGGAACAGTTGACGCATCCTACCCAGGGTGCACAGCTACTGCACATTACTGTATGCGAACATATTCCTAGGCAGCGTGGGACCCCTCAGAGGCTGAGAAAACCGGGCCCACTTCCAGCTTTTGAGGTGTGCCGTACTGTTGTAAGGAGCACTCATGGTGCCGGTGCTAAGCATTGGGGCTGTTTTAATGGAAACGTTGGTGTTCCAATACCAGAGAACCATGAGGCCGTCCATTGTATCTTGACTGTATAAAGATACACCGTCTCAGAAACTCTATGGAGTGCCTCGCTAGGGTCACCCTCATGAGTCAGGCGTGATCTTGGAGTTTGGGGATTGGTTTGTAACACTACAATGAGTTCTATTAATAAATGAAGATGGGAAGAAACACTTACCAACACTGTGGTGTATTTAAATCTCTACATGCAACGAATGGCCACTTTTATGACCACCCATAAAAGGGCAATGCCCTGCAATCGTTCATCACAAGATAATTACAGATTTCTTTTAAAAGCATATGAATTGTACTACACAACAGGAGGTCTCGCGAGGGATCTGGAGGGACCCACTGGCCCACCACGATGGGAGGTTGTAGTCCAGAACCCAGACGCACATGCGACTTGTCTGGTGTCGATTTTTTTCTTCCCATCTGGCACCTCTATGACGGGGCATATCTCCTCATGTGGAGATAATGTGAAATAATTAAATATGAAGCCCTTTCTGAGGTCAGGCCCAGCCACATGGCCTTCTGGGCCAGCCTCCAGGAAAAGCCTGGGCCTGGGCCAAGGGAAACCACTTGACATCCTCCAGCAGCCTCTGCCGGCGAAGAGCTCTGGGAACTGTCTGGTGGAAACTGGATTCCCTGCTCTTCACAGAGAATTACGTCATCTTTGTTTTCTGTCACAAAACAATGATGGTCTGGGAGGTTCGCCTCCACTGTGCCTAGGCTGATCTCAAACTCATGGCCATCGAGTTCATACTAACTCATAGTGACCCTCTAGGACAGGGTAGACTGTCCCTGTGGGTTTCTGGGGCTGTAACTACTTATAGGAGGAGAAAGTCATCTTTCTCCCAAAGAGCAGTTGGTGGTTTCGAACTGCTGACCTTGTGGATCACAGCTGAACTGGTAACCACTACATCGCCAGAGTCCTGAACCCCCTTCTCTGTGCCCAGCTGGCAATGCTGGCAACTCTTTGTCTTGCCAGCATTGTCAGCTAGACACAGAGAAGGCAGTGTAGGACTCTGTGGTTCCGAGGGTTGGGGAGCCAACTCAGAGATAACTTAGAGGCTGGGTCTTGTAGCATGAATAGGAGTCTCCTGGGTGATGTCTGCCTTTGTGTTTGCAGGCATGAGGTTCAGAGAGCATGTGGAACAAGCAGGGGTGATGCAGAGGCCGGCGTATGTAGAGCCCAGCAGGAAGTCTTGAGGCGCAAGGGAGGGAAGAGTAGAGTGTTTATCCAGGAAGGTCTGGCCAAGTGTCTCTCCCTTTGGGCTCTTGCTGCCAAAAGTGAATCTCAGTCCTGGAGCACAGATAATCCGGGGGGTGGGGTGGGCGGGGGGCCTTCCCCACAGGAGTAATCTGTCAGTGCCTTCCTGCACGCCTCTGCTGCGCTACCCTCTTTTCAAAAGACTTCAGCAGCCCGAGTCTGCATGGGGTTCTTCTGCAAACTGGCCCCAGGCTTGGTGTTGCTTGGAATCTGAATCCACCGTGTTTTGGCAAATCAACACAATACCCTCCTGCACCTACGCTGTCTGAGGCATTCGCACAGACCACTCTACTCAGATTAGAAAAGGCGATGGGTGGGGTTTTGAAGCAGCATCTCCAGCTTCCTCACAGGTTTATAGGGACCTGGATGGGGGAACACGGGGCGTTAAGTGCCCTGAGGCCCCCTGCTCCAGGGATGACAATCACATGACTCATGTGCCTTTCTGGAGACCCGGTGGTTTTGTGGGTTAAGCATTGGGCTGCTAACCCATCAGCCACTCCATGGAGTAAAATGAGGCCGTCTACTACTCCTGTAGAGATGGATAATCTTGGAAACCCTAAGGAGTAGTTCTACTTGGTCCTACTGGGTCACTATGAGTTGGAATTGACTCAACAGGCAGCGACTTCTGGACCTTTCTCTTCCCACCTGGTAGCCAGGACAGATATTGTTAATCTATTTGGCACATATATCTCTTCCTGTCTGATATCCAAGACAGACATTGCTAATCTATTTGGCACATGTTATTTCTTCCTGCCTGTTATCCAAGACAGACATTGCTAATCTATTTCACACACTCTTCAACTGAGCCCAGAAACAACTTCTGAGCCGTACTGTGCAGTGTGGCAGACAACCCCTACCCGTCAGAACCAGCCTATCGGGGAAAACCAGTCGGTCGCTCCTGAGGCTTTCCATTATGCCTATTTCTCGGATCAGAAAATGGAGGCAAAGAGGCTAAGGGTCTTGTTCAAAGCAAGCTTCCCCATCCCTCATGCAGAGTTTACCGGCTTGTTTTCACCATGTAGTTTGCTTAAGACAAGCACTTCTTATGCCGTAACTGTCATTTTGGGCACCACTCAGCACGGGGGAAGCAATGCTGGTTTTTTTCTCTAGAGCCCGTTCTGATTGGTACTTGACCATTCTCTAAGAAGTTCATTTTAATCATTGTAATAAGAGAACACCTTGTTGGTAAATAAATGATGCCTGCACACTTAATAAAACCTGGGGAAATTCACCCATTCATCCAGGCAAGGTGCTGGGCACTGAGTTTC
>NW_022111310.1:1821608-1845515 GCF_000313985.2 Echinops telfairi | reverse complement strand
TGGCTGGGGGAAGGTGAGAGCTGGTATCACTGGCAAGGCAAGTTCAGCTTCCCCATGCCAGGCCTGGAAGGGGCCCCTCCCCCGCCTCTGCACAATACTCTCTTGAGCCCCCTGACAGGGCCCTCCCTGCTCACACCCCTCCAAGGACAAGGTCATTACCTACTAAGGCTGCCCACCAACTGCATCTTCAGATGGTTCTGCCTACTCCAAATTCTTCCTCTTGCTCAACGCAAATGAACCTCCCCTGTGACTCCCCCACCCCTTCGCCCCCCCACCCATGGACTCTGCCTTTGTCCTGTGGGAACCTAACTTTCAGGGGACCTGGGAGAGAAGGTCGAGAGGATGGGGCGTCTGGCCAGAGACCAAGCGAAAGGAAGTGGAAGCACACTAATGCCCGCCGTCCTTCCTGATCCCTGATGTGGGAGACGGCTCACTCCTCATTCCTTCTCTCTCTCTCTCTCTCTCTCTCTCTCTCTCTCTCTCTCTCTCGCCAGTCTAACGCCCTTTATGCCCATGCTGCCCCGGTAGAAGCTGAGATCCCTGTAAACCCCAGTTATTTCAGGAGGCCCCAAATGCATTTTCTGTGGGATCCTGTGCGAGAGAGCTGGTTTCTATAGTAACAATTGGATGTAAATTTCCCAGAACCCCCCGCCCACCCCCAACTGTACTATTAATCAGAAAGTCAAGGGAAAGGACCAGGGCACAAGTAAATCAGTTAAGAAATCAGCTTCTCGTGGAAGGGCAGGGACCAGGCCAAGTTAACCGTGACTGAGGCACTAGGATCTTTGCTCTTCCTTCGTGGAAGGAGAGGGGCAGCTGGAGCTCAGGAGCACCCCTCCACCCACACCACCACCACACCCACACGCAGTGTTCCCATCCTTATCCCTGCGGAGTCATGGAGGTTTGAAAGTGGAAGCCGCACCTGGCATCCGATCAGGAGGGAACAAGGAGAAGAGCCCTTCAGCAGGAACATCAAAGGCACAGATGTTAGACCCCGCGCAAGAATGTTCTGGTGGGCTTGAAAGAAGTGTTCCACTGAAGTGTGGTGATGAGGGTGGGATTAACTTCAGCCTTGATGGGTAAGATAAGGATTAGGGGCATGGATGGCAGACTTTAGCTACAAGGTTAGGGGGTTGCTCCCCTCTCCCACCTCCCTTGAGGCCTGTATTCCTTTCCTGGGTGACATAAATGTTTGGCTGTCTCAATAAAGAGAGATCATGGAAAGGCTTGCTAAGCTTTCACTACAAGAGCTAGATGCATCAGGAATCTGGCCTGGGGAGTTTATTCTAATGATAGGAAACATTCCTGGGAGGGAAGGAACCAGGCTCCTCCCCCTCCTTTGTGGGGCACCCTGCAAAGAACCAGCTCCTGTCTTAGAGCTGGTTCTCCTGCCTCAGGACTCGAGCAGGCCCCTCTGAGACCCTGTCCCCACTGACCAGGGCCTGTGCTTGGGTCGGTGGGGAGGGGGGGAATGCATGGCAGAGGGCTGCTGCAAATGCCCCACGTGGTCTTGGGTAGAGCCCTTCCCCTCCCTGGCCTCAGTCTCCCACACTGTCCAAGGAAGGATTTGCACCCATTTAGGTCAAAGTCACCGTGCAATGAGAAGGGGGTCTTGATGTAAACACACCAACCTCTTGTGTCTCCTTTCAGGGCGAAGTGGCCTCACTCAGAGATGTCCTTGAGCAAGAGCATGGGGTGGGGGTGGCGAGGGGCAGAGGGCCAGGGAACCCCACCTTAGGAGAGCAGGCAGCAGCGAGTAGAAAGGGGTGCCTCTTAGCCATCACCTAGCCCTAGAACGTGGTTTCTCACGTGACAAGAGAGGCAGGAGATGCATTGAGAGGACAAATCACCCGAGGAGGAAGAATTAAAACCAAACCGGGGAGCATCCCCCAAATAAAGGATGCTGCATTTGGAATGAGTCCTCAAAGCCACTGGCTGCCCAGGGCAGGTGACCGGCTGCCACCTGTGAGCCTCCTCGCCGGACTCTGCTGAGCTCATCAGAGTGGAGAGAGCCCAAGAGAGAAGTAGACGAGCCCACCGCCACTCTCCTGTCTCCCAGATCTATGCCGCGGTCACAGCCCGATGCCGGTCTGCCCTCGCCCCGTCCTTCTTGCCCTTCCCATGATTCATGCAGGCTCTGCAGTGGAAGTGGCAGAGATGGATCCTGCAGGGACTGGTAATTTTTCACCATGGGTGGCACAGAGAGCTGGAGGAGGGAAATGAAGAGTTGATTAAGTACTCGAGACATCCCTGCCTGTGGATGGTTTAATAAGTGCCTCGTCCATCTCTCAGCCATTAGGGCAGACATTTGGCTCGCTAATTCAATTTGGCAATCCTCTCCCAGGCTGTGCGTGTGGCCTGCTGGGCACCGTTTTGCTTCATGCCCTTGGAATCAACGCGAGCACCCGCACTAGCTCCCTCACCGCTGCTGGATGGATGGCCGAGGACCCCTGCACCGTTGTCCTGACGTCCTGCCACAGACAGTGCGACCCCCCCCCACACACACACACACACATTCTGAGGAGCTCGGAGCTCCTGGTGATGACCCAGCCTTCCCCGTGAGTTCCCCAGCCTAAGTCCTGGATGGGAATCAAGCAGCACAAAGCCACTGTGGAGCCTGCAGACTCTTCAATCCCTGAGCGGTGGTCTCACACCGACCTTGGGAAACCAGCGGGACCTCCACAAGGAGGAGCAGAGAACCATTTCAGCACTTGGCATAAAAGCCAGTGTCCAGGCTGGGACATCCTGGGTAGGGCAGAATCCGTTTCTGCTACATCTGTTTTTCTCGGCCAGCAAGACCTCTGTGAGTTGGCTAGGGATTTTCTTTGCGTTGGCCGCCAGGAAGCTCAATGCTAAAGGCAGCTCTGTGGTTTCAACAGCAGGTATTGTTCTGCAAACTCAATGTAGTCCCTCGCTGGCTTTTTAATCACACCGGTTCAGCTATGACACATCACATGCGTCTTCTTTTCTTTTTTTTTTAAACTGACTTCGTCCAGCAAGCTTGATTGTAACTCTCAAAAGTTATCCTTTTCTGTTTGTTTGTTTGTTTGACAGGGAAAGGACGATGGAGTGGACACTTATTCTTTGCCTCCAAAGTATCCATTCTCCAAGAAGCACAGTGTGACAGGTGTCTGCCCTCCCCTCCTCCTCCTCGCCCTGCGGATTCATGCAGGCTCTGCAGAGTATCCAAGCAGAGGTAGGTCCCCCTTCAGCAGCATCAACCACACTGCCATCGAGTGGATTCTGACCCAGCGTCATGCAAATCTCCACTGACAGATGGTGGTGCCCATGCACCAGATGCACTGAGCAGGAATTGAACCCGGCTCTCCCTCATGGAAGAGCCTGCCCTCCCACTCTGAGTGGTAAGGGTCTACAGCCCAGGGATCGGACCCAAGAGAGACAGAGCTGCATTAGCTAGCGTGAATCTGCTTTGCCAGTGGACGGGTACACTAACCTGGGAGCCAGGTCCCCACAACAAAATGTGTGCGGATTACTGAAAGAAAAACCCATTTGTCACGTAAACCTTCACCCAAATCACAACAACAAAGTAAACAAACGGACGAAGACAAACCCCACAATGGGGTGGATGGAAAGAGCAGGCCGATATTTCCTCACGCTTCTGGAAGCGAGAAGTCCAGCTTAGGGTTGCAGCTCCAGGAGGACGGCCCTTCTCTGTCCATTTCGACAAAGTCTAGAAGCTGCGGTCCTCAGAGCTTCTGGGCTTGTAGACGCAGCTTCCGTGCGTCTCCCTTGTTAAGCCCGTTCCTGTGTCGATGCTGGTGTGTGTTTTTTTAATACTCCTAAGTGATTTGGTTTAAGATCCACCTTATTAGAGGAGCTCTTTAACAGGGTCATAGTTACAGGTACAAGAGTTAGGATTTCAACACCTGATTTTAGAGAGGGGGGCACAATTCCACCCTCACCGTCCCTGCTAGATGCAATCAAGTACGTTTGGGCTGGCCGCCAGCCTACGGGCCACAGAATGAAGTGCTGCCCTGTTCTAAGCTGTCCTCACCACCTTGGCCAGGCTGCAGCCTCTGTGCCCGTTTATTTCACTGAGGGTCCTCCTCTCTTTCACTGACCCGTTGGGCCTCATGTTCCTCACGAGGCCCTGATCTCACCCCATAAACGGGTCTGAAGTGCGTGAGACAAAGTCTTGCCATCCTCATGCTACGGGGCTTCTTCCGAGACGGACGTGCCTTCCTTCTGGCAGCCCAAGGACTCGTCATGGCGCTTCACCAGCGCCAGGAGTCAACTGCAGCGGCGCTTCTCTGCTGCTGCTTCTTTGTCAGTTGCCGTGCATTTGGCTTGATCTGCGACTCGAGAGGACACAGAGATGCTCAGGCCCTGAGGACAAAGGGGGTACGGGGGTAGGGGTGGGGGCGGTCAACTGAGGTCTGCCCCCCAGGGGAAATAGCCACAAGAGTCTCTCTCTCCTTCCCCGTTTTGAGTCACGTTCCAAAAAATCTTCTGTTTATTATAGCTGCTTTGAAAGGAGCAGGACTCAAGGGCCAAGGCACCAGAGTCAGATGCTGTGATTGGTCCTCACCACCCCGAGGAAGGTGCCATGCTGAGCCACCAGAAATCCAGCAAGCCATTTTGGCAACTCTTCATGGGACAAACAACTATAAACAGCTGGTGACACGGCCAGGCACGGAGGGGGACCAAGGAGGCAGCTGGCCCCGTGGTTCCCATGCTGGTCATACCACTGACCTCCATGATGACCCCTGGGCTAAGGGACAAGGGCACACTCTTGGAGGCTTGTCGGAGCACCCAGGGCTGCTGCGACCTTCTTATGCTCAGCCTCTGGGTCCTGCTCAAGAGGGAGGTCCAGCAGAGAGGACTAGGGACTGGAGGTGGGGAGAGGAGCCTGGGGCTAAGGCCTTGGGGGTGGAGGGGTTGGGGAAGAGAGGGACAAAGGGGATCCCTTATAGCTAGCCTGATAGTCATTTCTTTAGGGAGAAGCCCAGACTGCACGTTCCACCTGTTCAAATCCTTTGAACAAGCATAAGCCAGGAGTACCAGGGGAGACATCTGTGTTGCTGGGGCGATTCTCATTCATGTTTTACCTGGGCCGCTTCGAGCTGCATTAAACGGAACAACAGTCTTCTCTGTGAGAAAAGCAGCAGTGTCGCTCGGAGGGCTAAGGTGTACCCGGCCCAAGTCATAACCTTCTACATCAACTCATGCGCGTCAGGAAGAAGGAAGCCTGACAAGTCGATGCGTTGGGGTCAAGGCGTTGGCAAAGAACGCTGACCACACCATGGACAGCCAGAAAAATGAACAAATCGTTCTTGGAGGAAGTGCAGCCAGAAAGCTCCTGGGAAGGGAGGAGGGTGAAGCTTTGCCTCCCATCCTTGGGAAAACTATCAGGAGGGAGCCATCCCTAGGGAAGGACATCATGCTTGGGAAAGTAGACAGTGGACAACCACAAAACAAGGAAGACTCTCAATGAGATGACTTGGCACGGTGGCTGCAACGGCAGGCTCAAACCTAGCCACAAGGACGAGCGTGCCCCTGGGCCAAGCACCACCCGTTCTGCTTCTTGGGGGGCCTCTCTTGAGTCGGCGCCAACTGGACGGTTCCTAACAGCCACCCTTCCCTTCACTCTGTAGACTCCTGAGTTTTTTTCACTCATTTTGAGCTGCATCAAAATGTAAAAGCTGCCGTCTGTGAGAGCCCCACCCCTAAGCCTACCCTGTTTCTCCTCCTCAGGCCACGTGTCACTGCCATGCCTTCACTGTCCTTCAACTGCAACATGTGGGGTCATAGCCAAGTTCCCACACACAATGGGCCCATCAAAGAGATGCAAGTCCTCTATTCTTCTCCCAGGGAAGCCTGATAGGAATGGCTTCAGATAAAAATACTCATTAAGAACAGAAACAAAGCGTGATGGACAAATGTTCCTAATCAATGCACAAGACTATCGTGCTCTCTTTCTCTCGGGCATGTAAAACTATTTTCCCCTCATGCATTTTGACCAGTGTCAAAATCGCCCTTCCCTAGTTTAAGCACGCCTGTGACGGGTCTCTATTTCTACGGAGAGATCAGCTCCCAGGTCTCCGTGGGAGCGGGCTGGGCGCTGACATCTTCAGTCATTACCCTTTCACAGCCTGGCCTGGCTGGGTCGTAATAACGGGGTGTGGAGGGGGTAGTTTTGGCAATTTTGATGACTCTGAGTAAGTGACTTTGACCCGATTTTTAATTGGCTCCCAATTTCAAGGTGTGTTATCTATTAAAGCATCAGACGGGACCTTTGGGTCATTCGTTGCCACAAACAGAATCATTTGAGCTGCAAGGGGGGAAAAATAAAATCATTTATGTTTTGTGCTGTTAACTCTTCCATGGCTCATGTGGTTTATAATTTTTTTTTTTTTTTACTAAATGCTAGTCCTTAAGCATACTGGGGGGGTGGGGGTGGTGGCATTTAAAGCCTCGTCCCAGGTTAGTGTTCTTATTTATAAAGGAAACTTTTTAAAAATCCATTGCTGTCGAGTCTGATGGAACCTTCTAAGCCAGAGTAGAACTGCCCCACAGGGTTTCCAGGACTGCAACCTTTCCAGAAGCAGACGGCCAATCTTTCGCCCGCAGGCTGGCTGGTGAGCTCAATCCACAGAAAGTTGGGTCAGCAGCTTAGCTCTGAACCACTGCACACCCAGGATCCTCTAAAAAAGAACAATGGCAACTGACTCCTGGGGTTTGGGGACAGAATCAAACTGTATAAAGGGCTTAGCTGGGACCAGTGGTAGTTTGGTGTACGAAGCAGAACCGGGAAGTGAGTGTAGGCGGGAAAACACTCAACATTTATTCGTTAAGGAGTCTGGGAGGCCAGGGCTGCTGTGGAGGGAACCTTCCTGTTTGCGGACTGTAGATTTGTCCCATTCACATTCTCCGAAGTAAAAAGTCATCCCCTTCAACGTCCCCATAATAATGCCAAATGTCAGGTGCTGTTTGCAAACGCATGGTCTCTTACTATCCGCTTGAAGGTCAACTGCTTGAGGGCTAGCTGCCTGAAGGTTGTCTGCCATCAAAAGCAATCAGACTCCATGGTCTGTCCCACCCTTCTGATAAGGATCCCAGATTGTTCCCCTGGAGAAGAGCTCAAAGACATATAAGTCAAGCCAACACAGTTTGGCTGCCATCTGGACTCTAGGGCCCACCCACCTTGTTACATAACGCCTTCCTGTCACATGTGTGTCTCTAGCGCCTCCCCTTCCTATTGCATGGATACCCCTAGCTTGTCCCCTTCCTGTTACCTGTAATGGATGACCGTGCTGTGGCCTCCATGCCTGAGGTGATAGAAGTCTGAGTCATCAAGCACAGTCTGATTCTGGTTCTGGGCATCACGGAAGAAGGTGAGCCTTGCTTGCATGCTTTATCTTGTCTGATGCCTCTTTAATGTGCCCCTCAACCACACAACTGGCCCTTGGAGCCATTCGGTTGTGGGGAGGGTGGTCCCCCGCAGTTTGGCACCCCTCCTGAGCAGCTACCTCCCATCTTGCCGGTGAAGGCTTGAGTGTGGCTGTGATGCCGAAGAGGTGTCCGTGGTGTTCTCAGACGAAGACGGACTAGCAAGAAAGACCTGGCCGGCGATCTGCTTCCGACTCCTGAAAATCAACCACTGACAATGCTGCGGCTCACAGCGGCCAAGCCCTCGCTAGACCGAAGGAGATGGCGCGGCACCAAGCAGATTGACCTTCTGTTGTGTGTGGGTTACCCTGAGCTGGGCCAACTCAACAGCAGCTCCCAACAACAACGCCGTACTTAGCACAGTGCCTGACACATGATGCGTCCTTATCAAATGATAGCAGCTGTTATCCTGTTGGTACCATTCAAAGTAAAACCAAAACGTTTGCTTCTCTCCACTACCCAGCCACTGCCATCAGGTCAGTTCTGACTCACAGGGACCCTATACAGCAGCAGTTCTCAACCTGTGGGTCGAGACCTCTTTGGGGGTCGAAAGACCCTTTCACAGGGGTCGCCTGACAGTGATGAAGTAGCAATGAAAATAATTTTATGGTGAGGGGGGGTCACCACAACACGAGGAGCTGTATGAAAGGGTCGCAGCATGAGGAAGGTTGAGAACCACTGTTCCAGGGTTTTAGGGCCAGAGACATTTGCGGGAGCACACAGTCTCAGCTCATGGAACAACCGGTGAGTTTGAACCACCAACCTTTCAGTTAACAACCAAGCACTTTAGCCACTAAGCCATCGGGGCTCCTTTCCAGAGAGCAGTGGTAGAGAAAACCACAGTGACAGAAGCAGGCCAGTGGTTCCTGAGGGTGTGTGGAGGGAACTAACTGTAAGTGGACCCCAGGAAACTTTTGGGGTCATGGAAAGTTTTCTACCTTGACTGTGGTGGCAGCTGAAAACTGCTAATGCTTGCTAAACCTCATTGAACTACACACTTAGAACTAATGTCTCTTCATATATGTAAGATATGTTTGAATGGAACTGTTTTAAAAATATATGACCTGGAATTTAAAAAATCATTTTATTTGGGGGCTCTTATAGCTCTTATACTAGTCCATACATCAATTGTATCAAGCACATCTGTACATATGTTGCCATCATCATTTCCAAAACTTTTTCTTTTTACTTGAGCCCTTGGTAGTATCAGCTCTTCTTCCTGCCTCCCCTCCTACCCTTGTGAACCCTTGATAATTTATCAGTTATTTTAATTTTCATATTTTACACAGTCCGCCATCTCCCTTCATCCATATTTCTATTGTTCACACACCCCCTTTTGGGGGGGGAGGTGTATATTGATCATTGTAATCAGTTTCCACTTTCTCCCCCTTCTCCCCACAGCTTCCCCTACCCCCGTGGTATTGCTACTCTCTTGATTGGTTCTGAGGGGTTTATCTTTCCTGGATTCTGTGTGTCCAGAGCTCTAATCTGCACCAGTGGACATACTTTGGTATGACCTAGATTCATCTTGAAGAGTCAACCAACCAAATCACTCTGGTCTTGAGAAGTTTCGAAACTGCATCCCACATTTGCCCTAATGCCCTCTGAGTCAATGCCCACTCCTTGAGTACACCATGTCCATTGCTCAGCAGTTTCCCTCTCCTGGCCCATGATGCGCCATGACAGGGCCCATCGACAGTTTCAGACGGAGCCTAAAGAGTTTCTCCAATACAAGTCTTGTCACTGCGAACTCAGGACAATTCCACACGCTCAAAACGGTTCACCCCTGACTGAACGACCTCTGTTGCAATGTGGCTTGTCAATCACGTGAGACTCACTTGTCCCATGGCTCCGTTGGGGGTAAGCCTATCCAGGCAGCAGACTGCACCATCTCTAACAGACATTGCCTTTGTCACAGTGGCTGCTGCTTGGCACCTGTCCTAGTGCAATACAAACACTGGTGTGGGTAGATTCCCTGATGACTGCCGACATTTTTCCTTGGACCTGCAGCTGTGATAAGTTCCATTAGTTACATTAGTATATACCAATACCATTAGTTCCATTAGTATATGCTAATACCATTAGTTCCATTAGTATATACTAATACCAAGCTCTCTTTATGTGCCTGAAACATAAAATTGACTCGGTCTTCATGCATCGTGCTGTAGAGTTCCTCTCATACACTACTGGACTGGATTCTTCTTTGTGTGGGATCCCTGCATCCCTGTAGGTAACTGGATAACCAGCTTACTAACGGCTCTGAAGCCATTGGGCCACAAACAGGAAGTGGGTTTTGTTTCATTTTTTCCCCTCCAATCTCTTGCATTCAAACAAATTCTGTCAAACATCTCCTTCCTGTCCTCTAACGACATTCTAGCGGATCCCATGCCTGTCTGTTCACTTTTTGTTGTTAAAAGTCCTGGCCATCCTCTGCTGCTTCTGAGTCGATGCTGACTCACAGCAACCCTAGGACAGGGTAGAACTGTCCCTGTGGGTTTCTGAGACTGTCACTCTTTATGAGAGTAGAAAGCCTCGTCTTTCTCACCCAGTCCCCTTTACAACTTCAGCGGCAGCAATGAGCCCAAGTCTAAGCTCGTCAAGAATGCTTCCTTACCCAGAGCTGACAAGGGCCATTTCGGAGGCAAACAGAGCCCCGTGGAAAGGGCTTCGGAAATGTGCAGGCACGCGTTTCGGGTGCTCTTTGTGGCCAGCTAAGTTGGTGGCCCTGATGAGGAGCATCTAGAGGAAGGGGAACCAGGACACCTGGAAACACAGCAGGTGCTCTATATGGCTGGGGCAACCGAGACGGGGGTCTTGGTTGGAAGTCTGCACATCAGGTACGGAGACAACTGACACTCGGCCAACAAGAAGTTAAAGTCGGAAGTCCGTCTCTAGTTCACCCACCGCCCAAGAAGGAGATCTGTGAAATTCCCTACAACAAGCAATACCCCAGCTGGAAAGAAAACAACAAAGCCACTTGGGGGAAGCGACTGCAGACACTTTCTCACGCAGAGAGCCGCAGCACGGTGTGCCCACCACCCTCCAGGGAGGTGTGGAAGGAAGGATGGATGGGTGGAAGAATTGCTACCACTAATGGCTGCAACCACCCAGAGGGCCCTGGAACCCCTTAGGCGGAGTGAAAGCAGCCAGTCCCAGAGACCATGTATATGGAAGTTCACAACCCAACAACCTCTAGAGACAGAGGATCAACTAGCAGTTACTTAGGGAATAGGGAAGTGTGGGGGCGACAGTCTAAGTTTCTTCTTCTTTGAGGTGAGAACAAAATGCTGTAAAAATTGATTGGAGTCCTGACTGCACTTATATGGGAATATACTAGAAACCATTACGTGATATACTTCAACAGAGGGAGTTGTCTTATAAGCTATATTGTATCTCTATAAAGCTGCTGACATTCTTTTTGAAATCTAGTGGTGGACTTTTGGGTCACAAAAGAAAGGATCTATGAATCTGAGTGGCACTTCTCTATAGGTATTCATTTATCTGTTTTAGGGGATGACCCAGCCCCTTACTATTAGCCAGTTGATTCCAACTCACCGTGACCCTTTAGGGCAGAGGCCTGCCCCTGCGGGTCTCCCAGGCTGTTCCTCTTTACAGGAGCAGACGCCTTATCTTTCTCCTGCAGAGTGGCTTTCCATCGACTGGACCTTGCAGTTAGCAGCCCAGCGTGTGACCCATTATGCCACCAGGGTGCCCTTAGATGTCCCCCAAAATCAGTAGTGAGTCACATGGCTATTTTAATATTTTTTGGGGTGTAATTTAAAAAATAATATCATTCTGTATATATTTCATTTATTTGTTTGTTTGTTTAAAAGAGAGAAGTGTGGTGACTTGGGTGTCCAATGGCAACATGCACGAGAAAGGCCTGGCATGGAGACGGAGCTGGTCCTGGGCCTTCAGCTCCTTGGCTTCATGTGTTTGCATTGAAAGTGGCACCTGATTCACACAGCAGCCACTGTTAGGAAGGATGTGGCCAGGCAGCATGGGCGGCTGAGTCCACAGAAGTACTGATGAAGAGAGTGGTGGGGAGAGAGGTGCTGGGGCTGGAGACCTCCCTCTCACCCCACTCACCCCACCTACCCCACCCACCCCGAGGCCACCGGGTCCCTCTCTGGGAAGTCTTCACTCCCTCTCTTAGGCTGCTTTGGACTAGAGAAGAGGAAAAGAGGAAGGGAGAGACTGGCTGAATACACAATCAATACCTGTCTGCAGGTGACTCCCAGTGGGTGGCAAAGTGACTTTTCTGGGAAAAAGACCCTTTGATCTCAGACTTTCCTCTTAATCCTGGCAGCAGCTGCTGCTGCTACTGAAACAGCTTCCCTGCAAGCCCCCAAAATCACTAGAGCTGATTTCTCTGCACTTTCTTTGTCCCTGGACAAATGGGGGCTCGCCGAGGGACTTGAAATCCCTGGTCACCCTTACTTACCCTTACCTCCCCTCCTCACTCCACTCCCATTGAGAGGAAGTCTGGGTCCTGCTTGTACCATGGCCCCATGAATGTTTAGCAGAAGTAAGAATTAAGCCAAGATGGGTCAGGCCATTGTGGAAGTTTGGGTGAGGAGGGTGGGGTCACTGATGGTCTTGGAGGCTTTAGTCTGCTCCTGGGGGGTGGCTCAACCGGAGGTCTTTTGCCTGAATGGGCAGAGAGATTGACGAGAAAGCTCCTTCCGTGAGCACTTGTGTGCACCCACACCCGCCCCTCTCCTTTCACTGGAGCAGAGGGAGAGCCTTTGCAGGCCCCGCTGCTGAAGCTGCTGGGCAAGGAGGAGTGATGGACACAGCCCTGCCTTTCAGCCGTGCTTCCTCTCTTCGGTGGGCACAGGAGACAGGACAGGAAAGGGCAGATGGCTCAGACTCGATTTGGTGAGCCTGTTGTCTTTCCCTGGCCAGAGATGACCGCCGTGGGTATGTGTTCTCTGTATCTCAATACCACTCGATTTGTTGCAGAAAGAATCACTGCAGTTATATCTTCAAGGAAACTGTACCCTTGATCAAAGTGAATCCCCTGTCGCCTGTAACCCGCTCGGCCTTGAGTCCTGCTTAGCTTGTCATATTCCTATTAGGACTCCTGCTTCCTTTTGTTTGAATGCGCTTGACAGAACCCAAGCGCATCCATTGACTCGTCACCTTTCTGTTTCCCTTTGTTTGAAACGTTTCTCTTTAGGACGCACAAACAGGAGCATGCAACCACTGGCATCCGTTGCTGTAGCAGACATTTAGCAGTCCATCACTTTAAGATCATTTCTTAATACTTTCTTACTCTTTTCCATCTTTGTTGTCCTAGGAGATGTGAGCCATGCATTCTTTGTTAATTTGGTGTCTATGTATGTGTGTGTGTATCTAGCACATCTATTATGTTCTATATTTTATATGATCATTTTACATTGTACACATTTGTTTGGTATATATTATGTATACTATGTCTAAATTTCTACAACTAGTTAAAAAAAATTTTCAAAAGAATGAACTTTCGCTTTCTTCCTAAATAGCAACTGTGCTGGGATGGGTCACTCGGAGACAGTCTTGCTAGCCACGGTCTTAAAACTCCCACCAAAAGATTTGGGGTGGTGTTAGGTGCCTTCTATTGGCTCCCACCCATAGCGACCTCGGTGCACAACAGAACAAACAGCTGCCCCGTTCTGCACAATCTCCGCAATTGTTGCTGTGTTTGAGCCCACTGTTGCAGCCAGTGTGTCAGTGCATCCCATCTAGTCTTCCTCTTGATCCCTGACCGTCTACTTCACCAAGCATGATGGCCTTCTCCAAGAACTTACCTCTCCTGATAACAGGCCCACAGCAAATGACTATGCAAATAGGGTGTGTGTGGTCCACCAAAGGAATTGGACAGCTTGCTAGTAATTCAAATAAAGGGCACGGCACCCTTGTAAGGGTGGAACCATGCAAACAAGTTGCATGGCATCTTAACAAAGAGGTTGGTCAGTCTTGCCATCCAATAAGCTTGTACATGCAGACAAGGATGGGAGCCCTACTACGGCCAAGAAGAGATGGGAATAGAGCATGTCCTTTGGATTTGGGGTCCCTGCACTGGGAGCCTCCTAGACCCAGAAGACAAAGAACTGTAACACTGCAGATGGTGAGAGATGGCAAGAAGCAGCAGCAGAGATGCAGGGGCAGCAGAAGCAGCAGAGCCTGGTCAGCACAAGCTGGCACAGCGGCCTTCCCAGCCCACAGAGCGAGTAAGCTGAGCAGGAAGTTTGCTGGAGAGTGGGGTGCATCGGGTGCTTGTCCCCAGAGTTAGACTTCCTGACCCCTTGGGCAAGAAAGATGAGAGCCTTTGGGCAGGAGGCTTATTGGTAGGGTGGGGTGCCTCTGGGCACTAAGTGGGAACTAAAGAAATTTGTAACACTTGCCTGAGCAGGACAGAGTCTGGACTTGGCCCAAAAGGCCCAAAAGAGAGGCGTGGCTCCAGGCACAGCTGAAAGAGCCTGCCCTAACTGAAGAACTGAATCCTGAGTCCTTCCTGATCCGGAATTGCAACCAATTATCGCCCTCCCCCCCATCAACCGCATAATCCATGAATATTCTCTATGGTTCTGTATGGCCATTGCAACAAGGGATCAAACCCAGCAGAGAAGTAGAGGGCGGCGGGAGGGAGGGCTGGTGTCAAAATCGGCATCAAGGTGGGAGAGAGGAGAGCTGGGTGACCTCCACCTGGCGGAGATGCTGTTGATGGTGATTCTTTCCTCCTAGTCCAGAGAAGAGGTCAGGTGTCCCCACTAAGCCATTTTCACAGCCATCAGAGTAAGTTGCAACTTTCTAAGTGCTGTCTCTTTCCGGGTTAATATCTGTAACTTTTCACTAAGCCCAGTTAACCACATTTGTAAGTCCTTCCACGTTCTTTCTGCCATGTGATAGACACTCACCCCAGTCCTTTGGCACCATTCTGAGTTGTTCAGTTTGCTTCTTCTAGAATACTTTGCCAACTTCCTTATTTAAGATGCATGCAAGGGTGGGGTGTTCTAGAAACCCCGTCATATTTAAGGGTACCTTTACTTAGACTCTGAGCATAAATAACTTGGTGCTGCATCCAATTAATAGATTGCCATCTTTTTCTGCATTCTTTTTTTCTAATTATTAGTTGGGATTGAGTCCACATATCTCATCATTCCATATTTTAATCATGCCAAGTAGAAGTGTGCAATCGCTGCCACAATCTGTTGCCAAGCATGTGTCCTTCTACGTGGACACCTTGACGCCGACTGTCTCCATTCGCCTGAAAACTCTCTAGATGTTCCAGATTGGAATTGAGGGGCAGCCAATCCGATTTGTCTTCTTTTATCGATTTCCTCTTTGGTCTGGGGACGTACTGAAAATCTGGATTCTCCACATGTTGTTGTTTTTCTTTCTGGGATGTCTCGGCATAGTTCCATCTTCAGCAACTTTGTCTCTCTTGAGCTGCACACACAGGATTTGCGTGGTGGGCTCTCCCCTGTGTTCAATCACATCTCTCTGGCCTCACCTGCAGACGCTCCAAGTAGCTGCCTGGCCCTTCCTTAGTCTCTGGTTCACCGCAGCAATAAGCTTTCCTCTGTGCCTTTTAATTCCTTGGTTCTTTCCTCGGCCTCCCTCTCCCGCCACCTCTACATTTGATTGATTTTGTTGTTGCTGAGAGTATACACAGCGGAACACCCATCGACTCAACAGTTTCTGCAGAAGCAGCGTAGCGGCTCTGATTCCCTTCTGCGGGTTCTACGGCCACTCTCGCCCTGCCTTCCGGAGCTGTTCCTGCCTCGGGAACACAAACTCGCCGCCCCTCGGCTTCCTAGTCCCTCTTCCAAGTTGCTGCGGTCCAATTTGATCCCGCACTGGGAGTCCCCCTCTGCATTGTTGACAAGACTCATCAACCTTGACTGCTAAGGGTACCGATTTAATATTCCACTGCACCAATTCTGCCTTTAATCTCACCGAGGGATTAGAGATGGATTTTAATTCTATGATTACTTTTTGAGTTTCTCTTACAGTAGTTCCTTTTTCTCATCAATTCTCTTCATTTGCTCTCTTTTTTCCCCTAAAAGAGAGAGAAAGACTTCATTCTGTGACCTTTTAAAGAAGGCTGGCTCCTTTCTCCTTTTGACTCTCAGCCTTCACTTCCCCAGAGTGTTTGCTGACATTAGGAGCCCCGGTTACTCATCGTGGGTTAGTCGGCAGCAAGGCCAGTAGTTTGAAGCCATCAGCCAGTGTGTGGAAGAAAGATGAAGTTCGGCTTCCTTGAAGAGGGACAGCCTCAGAAACCCAGGGGCCGGTTCCTCCAGGTCCGCTAGGGTGGCCAGGAGCTGGAACTGTTGGCGGCACTGAGTTTGAGCTCTTATGTGCACAACAGAACACAGAGGAGGCTTTTCCCCATTGACCCAGAGTTGAAACAAACCCACGGTGAAGACAGCGGGCCCCAGTCTAGCTTAAGGAATGTCGCTCAGGACCCAATAACTTAATCCTGTGAAGCCTACTTTGAGGGAGCTGTAGCCACACTTGGGGGTTCCTGAGCAGAGTCCGCTCAGCTTTTCTGACAAGGCTGTCCCAGGGGAATCACAAAGCCCCTGCTCCCAGCATCCTGCCTTCCCTGAAGCCAGCATCCCAGGCCCTCCAGAGCCCAGGGGCTTCTTTTGCAACCCAGAGCTCTGGGGCTTTGCCTAGTCAACATGATCCCCTGAAGGGAACTCGGTCTTCATGCAGGCTTCAAACTACAGCAGATTTCTCCTTCGGTTTCCTCCCCAGCACTACCTCCGCCCCTCCACCTGGGAACAAAGAAATCAGAACAAATCCACAGGATCATGTTAATTGGCAAATAACTCCGGCTCCCCGCTGCCCTGAGGGGGTCATAGGCCTGCCGGGCACTGCCAAGGGAAGAGAAATGAACACCTTAGCCATGGCATCTGCTCCCATATTTTAATATATTCAAATATGTCCCCTCAAGGAGTGTGCAAGCCCTCCGGGCTACAGGGAGTCTGAGCTGGAACCAATTCTCCTAATTGCTGAAGCAGACACCCAAATAAACACCCTGGGCTTCAGCCTCCCATCTGGAGAGCCTCTCGTTCTGGTTACACCGCCTGCCAAGGCCCCCACTCGAAACCAGGGTCTCCCAGAGCAGGTTTCTCAGAGCACTATTTCCATGGAATATTAATAGGTATTTCTAAAAATAGGGATTGGGGGTGGGAGCGGGGGCGGGGAACGACATTGAGGTGTGCAGCCGAAAAGAGCGGCAGGTTTCTTTCCTGTGGGCTTCTGGCACCTTGCTCACTAGCTGCCTATTAGCTCATCATTCTGTATGCGCCGAGGACCTACTGGGCACCAAGCTCTGTGGAGACAGGAGAGCTTCCGTCCAGCCCAGGCCTGCCAGGAGCCCACAGGCAGCCAGCAGGTTGTACCAGGCCGTCTGGCTAGGTCATAAGCACCAACGGGGAGCTTGTTAGGAGTGTCCTACCTCCAGGCCTGACCCACCCACTGATGACCAGTCCATTTGGACCATGGTGACCCTGTAGGGCAGAGGCAGATGACTCCCTAGGGTTTCTGGGACTGAAAATCTCTCCGGAGTGACTGTTTCATCTCTCTCCCACGGAGTGGCTGGTGGGTCTGACTGTTTGGTTAGCAACCTGTGGTAGCTATACAATCTGTTGCCAATTTGAGAGGATGAAGAGTGAAGGGGTGGAGTTTAGTCTGTCAATCAGGTTGCACCTTGATGACCTCATTTGGAGGCAGGATGCAGGCTGCCTCCCCATGAGACACTGCAGCTGACAAGACACGGAGCTATGCTAATGCCCTGAGCTGGAGGAGCCACATGGAGACCCCCTGCCAGCGCTGAGATGCTTCTACTGCCACTGGTCCACAAGACTTCCCACCCACTGGCCTGTGATCTTCCTGCATTTGGCATCATTGCATGTGTTTTGTGAGTCTGAAGAAGACTTTATAGATTGGTATCAGATATATGGGCTAATATCGGATTTATGGACTTGATCTGGATTGGGCTGGGCTGTTTTCTCAATATTCAATTGCTCTTGTAGATAAAACTCTTTCATATACACATGAGTGTCTATAAATTTTGCTTCTCTAGTCTACCCAGACTAACACCCGTCCCCAAGCCCAAAGCTTAATCTACCGGGCCACCAGGATGCCTTTTCAACAGCCCCACCACCCCACCCGTCTCCAAGACATAAAAAAATAAAATAGAATCACTGCTATTGATTGGGGTCCAACTTAGAGGATCCCTGGAGGACAGGGTAGAACTGCCCCTGTGGGTTTCCAAGACTGCAACTCTACAGGAGTAGAAAGTCTAGTGGTCTTTCTCACACAGAGCAGCTGGTGGTTTTGAACTGCTGACCTTGTGGCTAGCAACCCAGTGCATAATCACTAAGTTAAAATTTACATTTGAAAGTGCTTCCAAAGTGATTCCTGTGTTGATTGAAGTGTTAGAGGCTCTGGACCAAGCCCCTGCTTGGGTGGGGGTTCTCCACGAGACAGAATCGGCTTGACAGTTTTTTAGGAGGAGAAGAAGAAGGCAAGGACACAGACTACAGAGGAAAGCTGGGGGCCTTTTGCTTTGGGACCCAAGTTCCACAGTGGCAGCAGCGTTGGGGAGGGGCCCATTGGCATGGACACAGAAGCCCTGGCCGCCAGGGCTAGGAAGAACAGGATGCCATTGTGGTGTCCCTATCTGTTGAAGCAGGCTTCAGCTTTGAGGTCAAGAGAAACCCCACGTATAGTGTGCAAAACTCAATGAAATGTGAGCATAAAGCTTCTTCTGAGTAGCTAGTCCATTGCACATAGGAAGATCATTTTGATTCCATGCAAAGGCGATTGCTGGGAGGTAAAATGGGGCTAATCAAGACAAGAGGAGGGGGAAAGAGACACCACCAGCGATGACGGGCTGACCCTAACGGGGCTGACTGGGGCCCACGAAGGCTTGGGGGCTTACACCCATCTGCACCCATGAGGTCTTTTTTTTTTTTTTTAAGGAGCTTTGTCACTTTATTTATTCTTTTTTTTAATCGTTTTATTAGGGACTCATACAACTCTTATCACAATCCATACACACATCAATTGTGTAAAGCACATTCGTACATTCATTGCCCTCATCATTCTCAGAACATTTGCTCTTCACCTAAGCCCCTGGCATCAGCTCCTCATTTTTTCCCCTCCCTCTCTGCTCCCCCCTCCCTCATGAACCCTTGATCATTTATAAATTATTATTTTGTCATATCTTGCCCTGTCCAACGTTTACTTTCACACACTTTTCTGTTGTCTGTCCCCCAGGGAGGAGGTCACATATAGATCCTTGTAATCGGTTCCCCCTTTCCAACCCACCCTCCCGCCTGCCTCCCAGTAATGCCACTCACACCACTGGTCCTAAAGGGATCATCTGCCCTGGATTCCCTGTGTTTCCAGTTCCAATCTGTACCAGTGTACATCCTCTGGTCTAGCTAGATTTGTAAAGTAGAATTGGGATCATCATAGTGGGTGGGGAGAAAGCATTTAGGAACTAGAGGAAAGTTGTATTTTTCATCATTGCTACATCGCACCCTGACTGGCTCGTCTCCTCCCCGAGACCCTTCTGTAAAGGGATGTCCAATGGCCTACAAATGGGCTTTGGGTCTCCACTTCGCACTACCCCCCTCATTCACAATGATATGATTTTTTGTTCTGATGATGCCTGATACCTGATCCCTTCGGCACCTCGTGATCACACAGGCTGGTGTGCTTCTTCCATGTGGGCTTTGTTGCTCCTGAGCTAGATGGCCACTTGTTGACCTCACCCATGAGGTCTTTTGAGACTTACTGTAGGACCCACTGGGTTGAAGACTCTCCTTTTCAAGAGGATCAGGCAGTTTCTGGCAGTCATTTTATGATTAACGGTTGGTTGTATGGATAAGGGGGGGGGGGTAGGTAGGAGGAACTGCTTCAAATGAAACATGTCTGTTATTAATTTTCCTGTTTAATATCTTGGAATGGAAAGACGGGATTTGCAACTTTGGGGGAAAGAAAAGCGCTGGCGGGTTAAATTTGGTCAGGGATCTCTTTAAAGTGTCTACCTGGTTTCTCTCTCTCTATGACAAGTCTCTTCAATGAGGAGGGTGATGGCCCTGTGGGTCACTGAGTGGGTGGAGGCCTCGGTGAGGACCCTGTAGCCCTTGGGTAACAGCCCACCGGGGAAGCTCCCCCGAGTCCCTCTCTCTCTCTGCACACAGAGCCAGTGGGAGCCTCTGGAGACAGGGCGAAGGGCTGCGGGTCCTGTCTGTTGCTGAGCTCCCGCTTGGTCAGGGGAGTTGCCGCAAGAGAGGAGAAGGAATTATATTTAGTCTTTTCTGCCCCAGACATGATTCAGCTAAGCAAAAGCGTCACCTTTGTTGTTAAAAAAAAAGAGGGAAAAAAATCAATTGTAATAAGGAAAACACATCAACATGCAACATAATTCTCAGCTTCGGGATACGCGAGCTTTAATGAATAGCACTGCTGGGCTATCTTTCCCATCACCCCCCACCACCACCACCCCCCACCACCCCTCCGGATTTAACAAGAGACCCTCGTGTCTAAGAACTCCCAAGGTGGAAGGGACAGGGATATACACACACACACACACACACACACACACACACACACCTTTGGGGAGGGAGGTGGGGTGCTGTGCTCTGGGAAAGAGCCATGTCCTTACCTCCTGGAGAAGCACTGGCAGAGGGGCACAAACCTGCTGCCTCAGGAGGAAGGGAAGGGGTGTCCCAGAGAAGAGGCCCCGGGAAAGCCTCCCACTCCCTTGTTCAGCACATGTATCTCCACAGGACCCCGACACACAGCTTCTGTCCCTGGACCTCAGGGGCCCCAGCTGGATGGCAAAGCCATGGACCCCTCCAGACCAAGCCTTCTCGACCCAACCAGAGCAGGACTACAGTCTGCTCTGTCAGGCTGCAGAGCTAAGAGTTGCTCTCACATCTTAACATGTTGCAGAGCCCGTTCGTACACAGAGACTGCACGACCTGCAAGGCCTAATAACACACTCCCTAGTCAGCCTTTACAAAAAAAAAAAGAGTGGCAATCCCCATGGGAGACTGTGTTGGCCCTGCGTCCTGTCTGTGGGATGGTCGCAGAACTCTCTGGGACTCTGTGGTCGGTAGGCTGTGCCCCTAACGGTGTGACAGTTACTTATTTCTCTCCCCTCCCCTGCCCTGTAAGCTCCAGGAAGGCTTGCTGGAGAGGGCTCCCTCAGAACCTTGGTTTCCAGAAACTACATGCTGAATAACTGACTGACGCAAGTCTGTGCTTCTTCCATCCGTGTGGCCTGTCTGTAGGACTGCCCAGCCTGAATAATTACTTTTGCTACACATAGACGATAGCCATACCTGTATTTATCCAAGGAACCATTCCTGAACAGGTTGGGAAGATGTCCTGGAGGTGTAGTGGTTACACCTTGGGCTGCTAACCACATGGGCAACAGTTCGAAACTACCATCCGCTTCAAGAGAGAAAGATGAGGCTTTCTGCTGCCATCAAGAGTTACCATCTCAGAAACCTATGGGGCAGTTCTCCCCTGTCCTATAGGAGCACTATGAGTCAGACTAGACTGGATGGCAAGGGATTTGGTTTTGTTTTAGTTTTGTCTTTGAGCACATTATTAGGACAAGGCTCCACACCAGGAAGGAGCCTGAACTGGCTCTGCCCACTGAGTTAGTTAATTGTGCCAACCTGGCCGATAATCACATGTGGGGCTAATTGAAAGGTGGAGGGATAAATGGGTGGTGAGCCTCGCCTTTCTAGTTCTCGGGTCTCTTGCTTTGTGATGGTCGCACCAGGGTGTAGCTGCCTTAGCAGTTCCCTGCTTCAGCTTGCAAGAATGACTTCCTACAAGACATCCCCAAGGAGAAGCCACATGGACCTAGCCCTGGGTGCTGGAGCAGTCGTGTGGAGACCCCTGCTAGTGCTGAGATGCTTATTCGTTCACTGACTCAGCTTTCCTCCTGCAGTCGGCATCATTGCCTCTGTTTTGTGAGGTGGAGAACTTTGTGGACTGGTGTTGGGTTAATGGGTTAATGTTGGACTTGTGGGCTTGGGCAGCATTGGGTTGGGATGTTTTCGTGATGCACACTCTCTTTACATAAAACTCTCTTATACATGAGTTGCTGTAGATTTGTTTCTCCAAAGTACCCAGACTAATACACCCACCAAGAGCTCAGCATTCAAAAGAGAGATCAGACTCGGATACAAGTGAGCACAATACCGACGAAGCATAATGTGTGGGCCCAACAAAAGGCAGAGACAGTGCAGTGCAAACACAACAGAAACCATCAAGTCTGGATGGACGGGGTGAACACTCCACTAGACAAATGGACTGAAACAGGGAAGGACAATTCCCAAAACCAAATAATACACTCTAATAAAGCAAATGTATATAAAGAAGTCTTCAACCTTACTAGCAGGCAAATGCTAACACAAGTTACAATAAGATCATTTTTGATGATTACGAAAATAGCCCAGTGCTCTCAGTAGTTCAATGAAATTGTTCTCTTACACATTACTGTTAGGTGGAGGAGAAGGTGAATAACTCTTTGAAACCAATTGGCCAATGTGTTAGTCAGGGTAGACTAGAGAAACATTCATAAACACACATATATACGTAAGAAAGAGCTTCATATAAAAGAGTAATTGTACATTAACATGCCAGGCCAGTCTAATCAAGTACATTAAGTCCAATATTAGCCCACATATCCGATACCAATCTATAAATTCCTCTTCAGACTCATGCAACACATGCAATGATGCTGACTGCAGGAAGATCACAGGCCAGTGGGTGGAAAGTCTTGGGGATCCAGTGGCAGCAGAAGCGTCTCAGCGCTGGCAGGGGTCTCCACGTGACTCCTCCAGTTTCCAGGGCTCTAGCGTAGCTCCATGTGTCTTGTCAGAGGAATGTCTCGCAGCGAGTAAGCCTGTTTCCCACCTCCAGAGAGCTATTTATCTCCTTAGCGCCTCCAAATGAGGTCATCAAGCTGCGACCTAATTGACAGGTTAAACTCCATCCCTTCACTTTTAAATCTCAAATTGACAACAGATTATGTAACTACCACAGGCAATAATATAAAATATCCTAAAAATGTGTATATGCTATAACCAAGTCCTCCTACTTCTTAAGAACCTAAAGAAAACAATTTAAAATAAAGAAGAGTTTTTAGATGCCAATACATACCACTACTACAGTAGCAGTTATGTGGAAGAAATAGAAAAGCTCACAATGGAATGACTATCTTATTTTCTATACTCAAAACTTAAAATCATACTCTGCCATCAAGATGATTCTAACTCATCTCGACCCTACAGTGCAGGGTAGAGCTGCCCCTGTGGGTTTCCGAGCCTCCCTCCACAGGACTCGAAGCCTCATCTTTCTCCCACAGAACAGCTGGTGGTTTCGAACTGCTGGTTTTGTGGTTACCAGGCCAATGTGGGTCCCAACATTAGGACCTTTTCTGCAGTCACTTCAGTCTTTTCTTTCTTTCCTGTCTTTTCAGTGACTTTTAACCTTTGTTCATGGATGATCTTCTCTTTTTTTAAAAGATCTTTCATTGGGAGCTCTTACAACTCTTATAACAATCCATCCATCGATTATATCAAGTATATCTGTACATAGGTTGTCATCATTCTGACCTAAACATTTTCTTTCTATTGAACCCTTGGTATCAGCTTCTCTCCCTGCCCCCTGGAATAAATTATGAATGTACAAAGCTAAATGGAGCATGTCAAAGGGCCGCTTGGGAAGACAGAGCGTTAAAATGAAATGTGCAACGATCCAGAATTAGGAAGCCAAAAAGAAAGGACACCCTTGGCATATCTCAAACTGAAAGAATGGAAGAAAATAATCCAAACCTCGAGCTGCAATATTGGCTTTCATGGGGAAAATATTGAATGATATGGGAAATATCAAAAGAAGATGAGACGAGTACATAGCCATTGCAGCAAAAAGAATCGGTGGATCAACAACCATTTCGAGAGGTGGCAGATGATCAAGAACCAATGGTATTAAGAAAGAAGTCCAAGCTGCACTGAGGTCATTAGAAAAACAAAAGGCTCCAGGGATTGATGGTATACCGATTAAAATGTTTCAGCAAGGTGATGAAATACTCACTTGTCTATGCCAAGAATATGAAAGGCAGTTACTTGGCCAACTGATCTCTATCTATATTCATGCCCATTTCAAAGAAAGGTGACTGTGTTAGACAAGGTTCTCTAGAGAAACAAAACCAGGACACTTGTGATTTTATAGATATATACAGCACAAAGAAATATAACAGCTAATTAATCCACACAGAAGTACAGAGGGCTCAGTTCAACTCACTTCAGTAAAACAGATAATATACTGGAAGTCCTTCAACTCACAAGGGCTGTTTGGTCCAAGGTCAAGGAAGCAGACAGCTGAGTCTTCCATAGAGCAATGCAGACAATCTGACCAGAGGCAGCAAACAGCAGGGGGGATCACCAACAGTCAGCCAGA
>NW_022111310.1:1811026-1821508 GCF_000313985.2 Echinops telfairi | reverse complement strand
GGTCACCAACAGTCAGCCAGATGATAGGATCCAACAGTCCCAAGCTCAAGCAATGTATACACCAGCAGCGTGGCAAAGCAGGTCTCAAAGGAACCTCAAGCTCTAGTGACACAATCCATGGGTTGGGTGTCCCACAGGTAGTATAGCTTGAAAGTTGAGGCAGAGAGCTAGCTAAAGCAGCTGTATGCTGGTCCAATCACCAGAGAGCAAGAGAGAGAGAGGCAGGGCTCCCCAACCCATTTCAGGCAGGTGCTGGGTCCCCCTAGCCTGGCGTCTCCTCAAGACTGGGCAGCAGGGCTCCCGGCTCATGAGAAGACCACGCCCACAAGGAGGGGGCCAATCCAGCTGAGACCTGATTGACAGGCTAGACTCCACCCCTTCATTCTTTTATCAAGTTGGTGTGAAATTGTGTAACTACCACACAAAGGAAGACGCTCAACAAAACAGATTGATCCAGTGTCTGAAACCATGAGCTACATCATGAAGCCAATGGAGAGGACAGTGCCGGGCCGGGAAGTGTTCGGTTCTGTGGTCCATAAGGTGTCTATGAGCTGGAACTGGCTGTGGAGATGGCACCTAACAACATTAGTACAAGACTCACCTAACAGTTTGTCACCTTTGTGGTGGCTCACATGTTCCTGTGATGCTGAGAGCTATGGCAGCCGTATTGCAAATACCAGCAGGACCACCCACGGTGAGCAGGTTTCAGCAGAGCTCGGAGACTGACACGGACGCGCGAAGAAGCCCTGGTGAACTACTTCTGAAACCAAGTCCGTGGAAATGTGACAGATCACAGCAGAACACTGACCCTAGGGTGCTGGCAGATAGCAATACACCGCCCACTGTGAAGACGGCGCTGGGCTAGGCAACACTTGGTTCTGTTGAGCGTGAGGCTGCCATGGGTCAGAGTCGCCTCTGTGCACCATTAGCACAAGGTGACGGGTGACGTGCGCCCACGGCCGGGGGTGTTTCCCGCCAGGTGAGGACAAAGTGGAGGAAGAGGCTGGTCTGTGAGGAAGAGAGGAGAACAGAGCTGAAGCACGGCACGTGCATCCCTGCGTGAGGGCCTGGGAGGCCCAGTCCCACCTTACTTACCCTGGGCTTCTGGGAGACGTTCCTCACAAAGCTGCCTTTTTGTTGCTTAAGGCTGGGTTCTTGTCACTTACAACCGAAGGATCACTAACGTCTGCAGCAGACCCACGCATAACAACTCAGACTGGTAAGCGGCACAGGAAACGTTGTCTTGACCTAAAAGGGTAAAAAAAATCACATACAACGTGTTAGGTGTGCCACATATATCAGACAGAAGGACGAGAAAGGAATTCATTAAAATGATAAAAGTTGTGCCAGTCGGGTGGGGGGGTTATAAGTGATTATTTTCTCTATCCCTATACTGTTGCCTGGGTGCTTTTTACACTTGAAAAAGCTTTTTTAAAATAAAACATTTCGAGTGAGGAGATGCGTCTTAGACCAAAGCAACTGCGATGCTGAGGGAGCCAGGCCTGCTACCCATAGAGGGCAGGCCCGGAGCTGCGGGACCCAGAGAAGGATATTTTTACTTCCTCCAGCTGGAGAGATCAGAGATGCCGCCGTCACAAAGGAAGCGGCATGTGAAGCTGGCCTTCAGAGACAACGACGGTTAGGACTTCACAAGGAACAGAGTGTGGCGGGTGGGAGGGAGGGACTTGAGGCAGGGAGGAAAGGAGAGATGAAGGTGCCTTGGTGGAAGAGCTCCAGGTTTGGGGGGAGGCTGCGACGTTGCCCGTTGCCCGTGGCAAGAACAGAAAGTACAGAAGGGGGATTCGATTCGTTGCAAAGAAAGGCTGCCCTGCAGAGGTTTAAAACTGGTGGCCCCTTTGTTTTTGTTTAGCCAACGTAACGATCCCATATCTTTTTGTTAGCTGCCATGCCTCTCATCTCTAAGGCCACCCTCTAAATTCAGCTTTGGGATGCCAGAGCCAGGACTCTTGTTAACACAAAATTCCGTTGGGCCAGCTGGCTCCTTAGATGCTGCCAATAGGGGGTGAGACACCTACCACATGCAGGTCTGGGGTCTGCACTCACTGCTTTGCTTTGGCTTCTAAGGCTGAACATTCCCCACACCCCAAAATCCAGCAGGCGTGAAAAAAAAAGAAATTCTTCCATGTTCTCAGATGACCAGCACAGCTTCTCCGCTGGGAGACTTGCCCAAGAACATTCACATCGGCTAGGAAACTGATTACAAAGTCCACCAGGAAGAGCACGGGTGGGTGAGCCGCCTGGGCGTGTCCACACAATGGAGTAGGACTGTATGGAAAGGGACAAATGACTGACGGATGGGTCTGATACAACGTTTCAAAATGTTAGGGAAGGCAACTTCCAGATGATACTCAGTGCATTGCTTTTACAAAGTCCACTAACAATCGAAAGGAAATATATGGCTCGAAGATGTATACATTTGGGCTGAAACTATTGCTAAATAGGAAAGATAGATAATTGCTGGACTTCATGATCATGGTCACCTCCCAGAGAAGGCAAGCAAGGGGGCGGGGGGCCGGAGACCGGGAAGACACCCCCAGGCCACGTGAGGGCACTGGAAATGTTCTAGTTCCAGAAGTGGGTGGATTCACAGGTGTTCGTTTGACTACTGTGCTAGGCAATGAATATGCATACTGTAAATACAGCCCTGCCTTTTCTGAGGTAGAATGGTGTGTTTCTAGGAAGGAGGAGGGGAGTGAAAGTGAGCAGGTAAACTGGGGGCAGTCAGATGGTGAAAGAGTTTACTGGAAAGCTGAGCACTTGGGACCTTACCCTGCAGATTCTGGGAAGTCCTAAGAGGCTTGGGGTCAGAAGGGGTGTAGACAGATGGATGGACATCCCAGCTCTGAAAGGATTGCTGGGCAGGCAGCTCGGGGAAGCTCCAGTTGCAATCAGGTCAGAAAGGGAGAGGGGTGGAGGCAGGGGGGTGGTGAACAGCAGGTGAAGGGATCCTCAAAGCCCTCTGCATCCGGGCGGCAGAGAACAGAGAAGGCAGCAGAACAGGTGATTGTCAAAAAAAAAGAAGAAGAAAATCTATTTTTTTTCTTGTTTAAAGAAAAGGTAGGAGTTTGATCCCACCTCCCGGGGTGGGTTTTTAACTGGCAAACGTAACCAAAGTGTTCCTTTCTTCAGAAGGCCTGCTAACCTCAGTGCGACACCGGCCAGTGAGACTCAGCTCGCACACCGGCTTTGGCAACTTTGCAAAGCACCCAGCAGCCTTGCTGTATGATTCATGCAAATGACAGGGGTGGAGTTTTACACAGAAGGCCACCTGGTAAGGAGAAGAGTGGGTGACGTCGGGAGGAGGGTGCACCTGGGTTCTATCCTGGCTTTGCCATTCAGACAGCACTTTGTCCCTCTCTCTGGCCACAGTCTCCCCTTAGATGAGCCATGACCAACCTGTTGAATTCTGAGAAGGTCCCTAAGGCAGGCCTGGCAGGGCTTTCCTGCTTCCTGCAGGAGTCCCCACTCAAAGGTGAAGCCATTTGTTGGCTTCCTTTGACTGAAGGGAATTTTTAATTAGCTACTCATTCACCACCAGAGCCCCTAGGGGAAATTGGGGTAGGGGTTGCAAAGGGTGCAGCCCGAGGCCCCTTGGAAGAAAGGCCTGGTGATCTTTTTTAAAGATCTGTCGCGAGAAGTGCTGTGGAGCCCAATTTTACTCTGCACTGCTTGGGGTCAGAGCCAATTCAAGTTGCTGCTCTCACAGCCTGACTTACTTTGACTCGCTGCTTTGGGTCAATTCCTGCTCACAGACCCGTTGTGGGACAGAGTACAATTGACTTTTGGGGGTGGGGGTTCCGAGACACTTGGATCTTTATGGGAACAGACATCTTTCTGCTCTCACCTCTCTCCCTTGGACCAACAGGTGAACTCAAAGCGCTGACCTTGCAGTGGACAGACCTCTGCCACGTGGGTTCCTTAAGGCCTTTAATTAGACGACTTCTGTTACATTTGAGGAGACAGAGTGAGGTAGTTAGTTTATTGTGCCAACCTGGCTGGTAAACACATTTGGGGTTAATTGAAGGACGGAGGGATAAATGGCTCGGTGAGCCTCAACTTTCTAGTTCTCGGGCCTCTTGCTTTCTGATGGTCGGAACAGGGTGCAGCTGCCTTAGCCAGTTCCCTGCTTCAACTGGCAAGGCTCACTTCCTGCAAGACATCCCTGAGGAGAAGCCACATGGACCTACCCTGATGCAGCCCTGGGTGCTGGAGCAGCCGTGTGGAGACCCCTGCCAGCGCTGAGATATTTACACGTTTACTGATTCGGCTTTCCTCCTACAGTTGGCATCATTGCATCTGTTTTGTGAGATGGAGGAGGACTTTGTGGATTGATGTTGGACATATGGGTTAATGCAGGGGTCCTCAAACTTTTTAAACTGTGGATTTGTTTCTCTAAACTACCCAGACTAACACACAGAGGCACCAGGCATTCAGTAACTTGATCAAAGGTGCCCGGCTCATCATGACAGAGTTGGTGTTGGAGCACACAGTCTGGCTCTAGGGGCCTGCAGATTCAGATGCCGTCTTCCTGTCCCCGGTCACTCCCTCCCACCTCCAGGGGGTCCTCCATTGTAGCCACAGCACAGGGTCCACTAGACCTCTAAGCTGACTGGGCAGCCTCTCCCAGGCTGGGCTCAGACCTGGGCAGTTAGCTCTGTTCCTCCCACCGCACAGTCTAGCACGGGTCGGCAGGGCTCTCCGGGATGGACACAGAGGAAGGTTCGAGCACAGGGACAGAAGTAAAGCCCAACAGTGACAAGGCTCCTATGGCCACTTGCCAGCCCCTACTCTTTGCCAGCCCCTGCCCTGCCGCTATGGACACAGAGAGAAGTCGGACCTCTAGAAGCCCAGCCTGACCATGCAGACAGATCACAGGGATACCAGACACCCTGTGACTGTTGCCTAATATCACACAGACCACCCTCATTGGGGGAGGGAAGACGGAGCGGGAAAACCTGCCTGTGTTTCAGACTGCCGGTGGCCCTGCTCCCAGACTTGGAGCCGGGTTGGTCCTGGGGGAGGGTGCGCCGGCAGGGACACTAGCTGGTCCCCACCTAGAGAGCTCGGCACTCCCACCCTTGGTTGGATGTGGTCTGTGCAGCGTGGGCCTGGCAGGGACCGGCAGATGAATCAGACACGGTCTCTGCCCTCGGCCTCGGGGATTTCACAGGCCAGTGGGCAGGGTGCGCGACAGACACAATGACCATCCCACTGATGCGCACAGTGAGACACAGGCAGAGTCCCCAGGTGCCAGGTGGGGGAGACAGATTCGAGATCACTAGTCTCATGCATTGAGCCACATCTTGGTTCTTCAAGTATGGAAATGGACAGCCAAGGCAGGGCGGGGCCTTGCTCATGACCACACAGCGGTCAGCACCACAGTCAGCTTTCCTCCCGCCACCCCCCCACCCCCCGCCCCCGCCCTCTCACCCGCCTTAGAAGGCACAGAGGACACCTGTGAATCCACCCACTTCTCCAAACAGTGGAGACAGTGTGGTTACAACAGACCAAAGACTGGATGCTCCATTCTCGATGGCTACCCTCCAGGCCCCAGGGACACGGGACATGGTCCTGATGCTACCACTGCTTTCACACCCAGCTCAACCCAGAGCCTGCCTGGGACAGGCCTCCATCCTCACACAGACCCCCAGGGGGTAGGGGGGTTGTCACACTCCCCAGCCTCTGCTGTCCCTACCCTGCACTGCTTGGTCCAGCCTCTTGGCCACTCTACAAACTTTGGGTTGAACTCAGAGCATCTAGAGCCATGAGACCTTTCTATGCGGGCAGGAATCTAGGGGTTGGGAGGAGAGGTAAAAGCATTCCCACTTGATGGACACCTGTGGAAGAACCCCGGTGACACAGTGGTTAGAGCACTGGGGTGATAACCAGAAGGTCAGTGGTTGGCATCCCCTGGACGCCCTTGGGAGGCACACGGCAGTCTTTTCTCATGGAGATCACAGCTTTGCAAACCCTACTCTGTCCTGTAAGGTCACTGTGTTAGTCTGGGTACTTTAGAGAAACAAATCCACAGAAACTCATGTATAAGAGAGAGTTTTATATAAAGATTAAGTGCACATCAAGAAATATCCCAACCCAGTGCTGCCCAAGCCCATAAGTCCAACATTAACCCATTAACCCATATGTCCAACACCAATCCATAAAGTTCTCCACCATCTCACAAAACACACGCAATGATGCCGACTGCAGGAGGAAAGCCGAGTCAGTGAACGTGTAAACATCTCAGCGCTGGCAGGGGTCTCCACACGGCTGCTCCAGCACCCAGGGCTGCATCGGGGTAGGTCCATGTGGCTTCTCCTCAGCGAAGTCTTGCAGGAAATGAGCCTTGCCAGCTGAAGCAGGGAACTAGCTAAGGCAGCTGCACCCTCGTCCAAGCATCAGAAAGCAAGAGACCCAAGAACTAGAAAGGCGAGGCTCACCGAGCTATTTATCCCTCTGCCCTTCAATTAACCCTATATGTGTTTATCGGCCAGGTTGGCACAACAAACTAACTCAGTCACTATGATTCAGAATGAACTTGGCAACAATGGGTTCGGAGCACCTATGGGAGCCTGGGGTAGTGTTAAGACACCCCCTCCCTGTGTTGTCTGAATTCACCCGCATGTCCCCTCTCTGCAGAGGTCGGTCCCACCCTGTTGTTGGGTGTCCTCAAGTTGCTTCCAACTAATGGAGACCGTCCAATAATGCAAAGACACCCTGTCGGTCCCGCACCATCCCCACCATCGTTACCTCACCTCATTGAGGAGCTTCCTCTGTCGCTGTCCTGGTAGAGAAGCTGTCTGAATTACACGAGATGCAAGTCTTGCCGCCCTCCCGTTGAAGAGCATTCTGGCTGTACGACACCGTCATTCACAAGCCCCCACTCTTCCTCCGTCTTCCTCATTCATCATCGGCTTTCACCTACACTGGGGTGAGTGAGGTGCCAGGGCCTACGTCCGGCGCACCTTAGTCCTCAAGATGACATCTTTGCAACAATTTAAGGAGAGCGTTGGCAGCAGAACTTTGCTGTCATTTGATTTCCTGACTGCCACGTCCATCAGCGTTGACTATGGATCTGAGTAAAATGAAATCCTTGACAGCGTCTGTGTTAGCCCGGGTGGACTAGAGAAACAAATTCAGACACTCATATGTGTGTGAGAAAGAGCTTTATATGAAGAGTCATTGTACATTGAGAAAACATCCCAGCCCAGTCCATATCAAGTCCATAAGTCCAACATTAGCCCCTATGTCTGATACCAGTCTATAAATTCTTCTTCAGAATCATGCAACACGTGCTATGACGCAGAATGCAGGAAGATCACAGGCCAGCGGGTGGAAAAAGTCTTGTGGATCCAGTGGTGGTAGAAGCATCTCAGCGCTGGCAGGGGTCTCCATGTGGCTCCTCCAACTCGGGGCTCTGGCTCCATCGCCATAGCTCCATGTGGCTTGTCAACAGGAATGTCTCGCAGGGAGACAAGCAGAGAGTGTATCTGGCCTCCAGTGAGGTATTTATCTCTGTGGTACCTCCAAATGAGGTCATCAAGCTGCGACCTGATTGACAGGCTAAACTCCACCCCTTCGCAAGTTGACAGGAGAGTGTGTAACTGCCACAACGTCCATCTTTTCTCTCTTTACCATGATGTTGTTTACTGGTCCAGAGAATTTTTGTTTTCTTTACACTGTGTTGTAATCCATCTTGAAAGCGGCACTTCTTGATCTCTGCCAATAAGTGCTTTGAGTCCACTGCTTTCGGCAAGCAAGGTTACATGATCTGCATATCACAGGTTGTTAATGAGCCTTCTTCCCATCCTGATGCCACACTCTCTTTCACATAGTCCAGCTTCTCAGATGATTTGCTCAGCATACAGATTGAATCCGTGTGGTGAAAGGATATAACGCGCACCTTTCCCGGTTTTAAATCAGGCGGTGTCCCCTTGTTCTGTTCAAACGACCGCCTCTTGGTGCAGATACAGGTTCCACAGGTACAGGGCAGTGCTTGGGATGCCCATTCTTCTCAATGTGGTCCCCAGTTTGTTATGATACACACCGTCAGACGCCTGCGCGCAGGCAATAAAGCACAAGTAAGCAACGTGCTGGTGTTCTCTGACGTCATCTGGTGTCAGCACTGATACCCCTCAGTCCACAGCCTTTTCTGAATCTGGCTTGCGTTCCTGGCGGCTCTCTGCTGCTGTGCCGCTGCAAGCATTTTTCAATTATTTCCACCACCAGGGCTACTGACATCTTAACGGTCCTCCATAATTTCTGTCAGACAAAAGAAAGACAGACAGACAGGACTCTCGCCCCCGCCAGAGGAGCTCCTCTTTTCCATAGCAACCTTCTATGGATACCTGCCTTTAAACAACATGGGTTTCAAGCATCAAAAAACAACAAACAGCCTGGCTCCTGCTTCACCCTTCACAGAAGGGAAACTGCGGCCAGAAGGGCAGAGGGACTTGTCCAAGGCACAGGGCTTGGCAGTGCAGCGTCTGTGAGTTTATACCACCCAGCCTTTCTCTCCCATGCTGTGAGGTCATTTCCAGGAGTCAGTGGCTGCTGGGTGGAAGCAAGACCAGAGACTGACCCTGAAAGGAGTGCCAGGAAGGTGCAGTTCCCTGTGGACTCCAGGCTGGAAGCAGAGCTGCCACCTACGCACGGCCAGAGGGGAGAGCCAGTGTGGGCGCCAGGGTGTACCACCATGTCACTTCGACTATAGAAAGATTGGAGCTGGTCTACAAAGAGGTTAATAAACTATGCCTCGCCTCCTTTGCACTAGAATATAATACATATGTCTCGTGCCATCTCTTTGGAGACGATAAGCGGATAAGGTCGGTTCTCTGGAGAAGCAACAACAGTGACACTTGCACAGGTTGTATACAGAAAGAGATTTATGTCAAGAAATGGCTTAAACAGTGGTAGAAATGCATACATCCAGTCTGGTGGATGCAGAGTTCCAAAGTCGGCCGAATGAATCCACCATCAGTAGCCCACTGATGGCTCCTGGGATCTGCAGGCAATGAACGCAACAGGAGATGGAGGAACCAGATGCTGAATCCAGCTCCCACAGTAGGCGTAGGGCCAGAGAGGATTCGAGGGTCTTTCCTCGGCCTCTCTCTTATACAAAAAGGCTTGTGACACCAAAGAGGTGTGAGCAGGTTTCGACTCAAGGTTGCGCTACATCCCGACTCTGACCCACGAGTGTGTGGTTGACATAACCCTTAGCTATCGCAGTAAATTAGAATCAAAGCTAAACAGAAACTCTAACTGAAGTCTGTACCAAGTGCTAAATATACATAGATGTAAAAAAAAAAAAAAAGACTTGTTGGAACTATATCTTAATGTTAGGAACAGTTCTTTCTAATAACTATATCTAGAGGTGGTGGAGTGGTTAGGGGGGGTAGCTTGTTTTCTTGATAGTCTCCTGTATTTTCTAACTTTTCGACACTAAACGTGCATAACCTTTCAAGGCAGAAAGGGGAACGAAATCTTTCTTTCCTCTGAGAGAGACAGATGCACTCGCCCTTTGATGCAAGTGAGCGTTCACTGAGCATCTTCCGTTTCCAGACTCTGGGAGTCTCTCAGCTCCAAGGCATACAGATGCCTTTATTAATCAATTTCACGAGTCAGTTGCCACATAGACAGTTTAATAGGTTCCCTCCTAATTGCTGAACCAACCACTACAGATTCTGGAAATGTTGCAACACCCGTTCTTATTTTGCATTAAGGAAAGCCTTTTCAGTAGTCCAGCTTTAACACCAAGATACAATGTGTGTACTCACACTCCAGAGTTTGACCTTCGCATCCCAAGAAGGGATGGTGCCAGTGCATTCTCCTGCGTAGATTAAAAACAATCCCAGCAACAGGAGCAAAGCACAGTTGCTGCGGCGTGGATTCCAGCTCACGGCAGCCCCCTGTGTTTCCGAGAAGAACTGCACTCCCCAGGGTTGGGTAGCCTTGGGAAGAAGCCCTTTCAACTTCACTGTAGACGTTATGGTTCCTTTTTTCCTTACAGCTGAACTTAACCTTGGTGCTATGGCCCTGGTTCCCTGAGTGACTATGAGAAAGTCACTCAGCTTCCTCCTTTCCAGCTAGAGAATTAGCTCCCTTCAGAACCCTGGTGGTGGCCAGATGGACAGTTCTTGGCCTCCTGCCTCACTCCTGCCTCGGCGACTCACATAAACCCACTCAGAACTCACCGCCATGGAGTCGATGCCGACTGATAGCAACCCTGTAGCGCAGGGGAGAAATGCCCCGTGAGTTTCCCAGACTGTAACTTTTGGTTTGCTTTCTTTAACTCTTATAATCACTTATTCATTTATTTTTTATATTTTAAATCATTTTATTTGGGGTTCATACAACTCTTATCACAGTCCCTCCATCCATCCATTGCGCCAAGCACATTTGTACATTTGTTGCCCTCATCATTCTCAAAACATTTGCTTTCTACTGAGCCCTTGGTATCAGCTC
>NW_022111310.1:1803746-1809695 GCF_000313985.2 Echinops telfairi | reverse complement strand
TTGACCTTTAGGAGTGGTTTCCAGTCAAGTCTGATGGGGTGCCGCACTCTGGCCCCAAAGTCTATTTTTGGTACTCCCTCAGGACTTCCTTGCTCTGCTCCCCTTGCTGTTCTGTTGCACACCCTTAGTGTCTTGCTTTGATGTGGTGGGGTCAGATCGGGCACAATTCCCTCACTGTGTCTCCAGAGTTGTCCCCTGTAGGGCTATGGGTCAGTGAGGGATGTCATGTCTCATAGTGGGGCCAGCCCTATGGTCCTCTCTATGCATTGGCTGCTCTGAACGGGAATATCATCCTCAAGGCTTGATGGGCCAGGATGTGCTCCACTCTCTCCTCCTCCTCCTTCATTTGCTCCTGTGTGCTCTTATCAGACATGTCCCTCTCCCTGAGCTGTAGCTTCAGTGCTGTCCTCTGAAGTAGATTCTTCTGAGGGGAGAGGGGGCTGTCCACGTAGTTGGGATTGGGGCCGGCCCCTCAGACCTCGCTACTGGTTCCCTACTTCATGCCGATATGTTGCATTCACATCTTGGAGCACCGGGTTGAACCCAGACTGTAACTTTTTATGGGATTAGAAAGCCCCACCTTCCTCCCCGAGGTTTCTATAACCCTTTACTGCCAGGCTGGTTGATTTCTGTATCCAGACTGCCAGGCTGCTGAGAAGCAGCAGCATCCTTCCGGGGCACTGCTGATATACAACTTGGCATCACAAATGGGCAAATCATTCTGATCTAATCTTTATGGGCCTCCCAGTGCCTCATTCAACGTCGAAGCCCCAGAGGCTCAGAATCACTGCTGCTCTTCTCTTCAGGAGGAGTTCCGATTGCCCCATAAATTACACACCGGTGTCTGAGGGGTTCTGCAGGCCAATATTTTTATGGGACATGGAGGCTCCCATGTCCCTCCATCCCCATGGTTACAAGGCCAGCCCCACGGAGGGTCCTCCCTGGAGCAGGAGCTCAGTCTCCCCCTGAGCGCCTGTTCTCCTGGGAGCACGTGAAGTTCCCAGTGGGGAGGTCTTTGTGGCTGAGCCTTTGTTCTCAGCTCCCGCTGGCTGCCCGTCCTGCTGCCCCAGGGACAGCAAACAAGTTGCTGCCCTGCCTGTGAGGGGCCTCCGCTGAGTGCCTGGAAGTCCATGGGGAGGCTTGTCCTGAGGTCAGCACCACTGTCAGCACCCTGTTCTCATGGGTCGCCTTGTGGTTGCTAGGTGTGGTCGAGGTGGTTCCGATGCCCGGCGACCCTGTGCACAAGGGAACACTGCCCAGCCTTTCACTACCCTCACCATGGCTCCTGTGATTGAGCCCATGCGGCAGCCACAGTGTCCGTCCATCTGCTGGAGGGCCTTCCTCTTCCTCCTTGGCCTCCCCTTGACCAGGCCTCCTCGTGCCCTTCTCCAGGGGCTGGTTTCGCCGGACCTGCAAAGTCTTGCCACCCTGGTGTCTAAGGAGCACTCTGGCTGTACTTCTTCCAGGACACCACTGGTCGATCTATACTGTGGTGGCTCGTGTGTCGCTGTGATGCCGGAAGCTACGTCTCGTATTTGAAGTATGCGATCTATGCTGGTATTTCAAGTACCAGCAGGGCCACCCAAAATGAACACGGTTCAGCAGAACTTCCAGACTATCCACAGACGACGACGAAGACAGAGCACGTTCTTGCCTGAGGCACCAGCCACTGAAAAACCTTAGGGCCATCACTGCGCAGTGTCTGGGGCTGAAAAGCTAGTGACAGGAATCAGCACACCACCAGAGAGAGTGTGCCAGAAGATGAGCCCCTCAGGTCAAAGAATCGGCAAGGTGGCCAGCTGACCAAGCAAAAGAAACAGGCAAGGAAGGGATTCATAAAAGCAGCCCTGAAGGTGCCAGTGGTTAAGCTCTGGACAAAAGCTGAGAGGTTGGCAGTTCAAACCTAGCCCCGTGATGCCTCAGAAGACGAGACTGGTGATTGGCCTTGAAAACCCCGGAAGGCCACCAGGAGTCTGCTGGAATCAGCCCAACACCAACTGACCATAGCAGACGATGTAAACCAGGGTTTCCCTAAGCAGGCAACCCCAGCCCCCGAGGGGTGCTGGCATGACTGGGGGGTGGGGAGCTGCAAAAGGCGCTCACTCCATACACTTTGTCCTCGGTGATGGCACTAGTACAGAAGGTGTGCGTCGCCAGGGCAGCGCTGAGCCGTTGCTTTTCTGCGTAGGGGTCAGTAGGCCAAGGACATTTGGGAACCTACGGAGGAAGGCCTAGAGCTTCAATTCTTGCGACCCAGGCCCTAACATCCCTTTTCTGTTTCTTATGCTCCCATCTCAGGATGGCATGCCCATCGCCAGCTGTCTGAGGTTGGATCCCCCAGATAATGGCCATGACACCAGGGTTCCCATGTTAGCACGTATTGGGGAGGAGACCTCAGAAAATACCTTTTGGGGAGTAAGGATGTGAGACAGGGAGGTGGAGGCAGGCAAGAAGGGTGACCTGGTGGCTTAGTGGGTTAACCATTGTGCAAGGTAGGTGGTTCAAAGCCATCAGCTGCTCCTTAGGAGAGAGATAAGGTTGTCTGTCTGCTCCTGCAAACCCTACAGCAACCCTAAGAAGCAGTTCTACTCTGTCCTATATGAGGCGGAATAGACTCGACAGCAGTGACTTATCAAGCACGTGGCACCTGGAGCTCCAGCCCCCTGGGGCCTGCTGGGGACCTGTGAGGTCACACGCCTCAGGGTCCTCCATCTTCGCCTCCCTGAGCAGGAGAGCTGAGTGATTGCACAGCAGCCTCAGTCAGTCACTGGCAGGAGAAGTTGCTTTCAATCGGCTGGCACTGCTGACCTGCCCATGGGGAAGCCTTGGGCAGAGAGATGGAGGCACGAAGAATAAGGCGCGCTTCGCCTAGTTCAGGCAACGGGGTCCCCTGCTCTGGGAAGCTGTGCTGACAGCCACCACATCCTATGCAGAGTTAGACAGCAGTCTCTTGGAAACTAGCCTCCCTGTGAGGAGAAAGGGCAGGGAATATAGGGGCACAGGCAGGCAGGCCAAGGAGTTCCGAGGGGGTGCCTACAGGTCCTTGACAACTCAGGGAAAGGCTGGCACGTCTAGCCCATGTAGAGGGGCCTTGGAAGACAGGTCTGGTGATATGTTTCCAAGGGGTCCCACTCTTGCCAAACCTATGGAATGCATGTGGCTCTACACACCATGGGTGGTCAAGAGCTTGTGATGTGCAGAGGTGGCCAGAGAGGCAAAATGATGACAAACCAAGGAATATGAATGTGCCAGGTCTTGCCAAACTAAAATATCTGCTTCGTACAATGCCAATCAAAAACTCAGGGACACACAGATATGAGAATCCAAGTACCTATAGACACCTAATGTTTTCCCTCTGATTTTTTTAAAAAGGACTAAAACACATACATGGGGAAGAGACAGACAGCCTTTTCAGCAAATGGTGCTGGGAGCACTGGGTCTTCCCCTGCAGAAGAAAGAAACGGGACCCAGGCCTCACTTCACGTACAAGAACGAACTCAGCGTGGATCAAACACCTCAGCGTAAACCACACAATCATAAAGACCAACCACGGAAAGATAGGGCCAAACTGAAGGCCCTCACAAGGCGTATAAACACATTGTGAAACATCATGAAAAACACCCACACTGTAGAAGACAAAATAAAGAACTGGGACCTAGTATAACTATAACATGTACGCACATCAAAAGAGTTAACAGAGAACCCACAGATTAGGGGGGAAATTCAGTAATAATAGATCAGATAAAGGGCTAATCTCCAAAATTTATAGAAAACGACAATATCTTACTTAACAAGAAAAGATACAAATAACCCAGTCAAAAAGTGGACACAAAACAGGAAGAAACAATTTACCAAAGATGCCATCCAGACAGCCAACAGCCATATGGAGAAATGTTTGCCTTTACTAGCAATCGGAGTGTGGTAGTTACATAATCTGGTGCCAACTTGAGACTCTGAAGAGTGAAGGGGTGGAGTTTAGCCTGTCAATCAGGTCGCAGCTTGATGACCTCATTCAGAGGTGCTGTGGAGATAAATAGCTCACTGGAGACAGGGCACAGACACTCTCCCTGCGAGACATTCCTGTTGACATGACACATGGAGCTACGCTAGAGCCCTGGAGCTGGAGGAACCATGTGGAGATCCACACCAGTGCTGAGATGCTTCCACCACCACTGAATCCACAAGACTTTCCCCCCACTGGCCTGTGATCTTCCTGCATTCGGCATCATTGCATGTGTTTCATGAGTCTGAAGAGAACTTTATAAATCAGTATCAGACATATGAACTAATATCAGACTTAGGGACTTGATCTGAACTGGGCTGGGATATTTTCTTACTCTTTATATAAAGCTCTTCCTTATACACATATGAGTGTCTATGAATTTGTTTCCCTAGTCACCCAGACTAACACAAAGAGAAATACAACTTAAACAGCGAGACACCACCTCACATTGACAGTCAGCAAAATTCAATAAAGCAGAAAATAATAAATGCTGGAGAGGAGGCAGCGAGATCAGGAAGCCTTTCCATTGCTGGTGGGACTGTCAAATTGTACACCCACTGTGGAAACCAGCATGGAGCTTCCGTAAACAAATGCAAATACAAGTACCTTGTGGTCCAGCGATCTCTACTGGCCCTACACCCTAAAGAAATAAGGAATGCAAGCCGAGCAGACATGATGCACGCCTATGTTTATTACGGCACTTTCCAAAACAGCACAAACATGGAAACAACCGGAATCCTGATGATAAAGGAATGGATCAACAAACTCTGGTACACTCATACAATGGAATATTATGCATCTATCAAAAACAATGATGGTCCTGTTAACAAACTCTGGTACACTCATACAATGGAATATTATGCATCTGTCAAAAACAAGATGGCCCTGTTAACAAACCCTGGTACACTCATACAATGGAATATTATGCATCTGTCAAAAACAATGATGGTCCTGTTAACAAACTCTGGTACACTCATACAATGGAATATTATGCATCTGTCAAAAACAAGATGGCCCTGTTAACAAACTCTGGTACACTCATACAATGGAATATTATGCATCTGTCAAAAACAATGATGGCCCGTTACACACTGAAAGACATGCGCAGAGCTAGAGGACGTATGCTTAGCAAAGTTAGTCAATCTTTTGAAGACTAAATATTGAATAGCACCATTATTTAAGGGAAAACCAAGAAAAAGAGATATGGTTTCCAGGACGGGGACAAAGAAGGAAGGGTCAGGCTATCGAGGAGGCAGGAAGAAAATGGGGGGGGGAGAGGACAAAAAGAGAACCCCGTTTATGGAGGATCGAACGTGTTGCTGTTGATTACGTTTCTTGGGATGGGTTGTGTCAGTCTCTAGACAGTGAGCTTCTCCAACAGCAACAAAAATCCCTCCACATTCCTTGTTCCTCAACCTAAATCTGGTCTGAGAGACCAAAAAAAAGGAGGCAAAGAAAAACAGAAATGGACTTGGAGTCTTTGTTTGTTTGTTTGTTTGTTTGTTTTTGTTTGTTTTGTTTTTCAATAAATTCTAAATTTATTTCTGTGAGGACTGACAAAAGGAAACAGTAAGGTTTCTACTTCCAAACTGTTTCAGAATTCTATCAAATTCCAGCAAATTAAAGGTCACCCTAAATCAACAGACACTTCTACCAGAGTGATAAGCAGACCTTATTGGAAATTCCAGTCAGGTTTGCGGAAGGGAGCATATATGTTTCAGAGATGCCTGTTACACTTCTGTTGGTGGGTTATTTGGGTGAAGTAACCTCCCATCTGGAAAAAATATGCTTAGCAATACCTATATAGAACCCAAGGTGAGAATACACCTGGTTCTGTGTTGTTGTTTTTTTGTTGTTGTTGTTTTGTTTTGTTTTTAACATTTTATTAGGGGCTCATACAACTGTTATCCCAATCCATACACACATCAATTGTGTAAAGCACATTT
>NW_022111310.1:1779652-1801738 GCF_000313985.2 Echinops telfairi | reverse complement strand
GTGTCCCGTCTCCAGGGAGGAAGACAGGAGTTCCCAGAATCCTCAGGAGAAGGCCATGCCCACACAGAGGCCTCATTGGCTATGACCTGATTGACAGGCTAGATTCCACCCTTCGCTCAAGGTGACAGGAGATTATATAACTGCCACAGCTGTCGTCCAGGCCTGCTTTTTTTCTGTGGTGACCCTAGATGGATTCGAACCACTACCTTTCAGTTATCAGCCAAGCGCAAACGGTGCCACAAGGGACCTTAAAGGACTGGTTTCTTCGGGAGCCTCTAGGAAAGACTAGTAACCAAACCAAAGTCACCACCATCAAGTCAATTCTGCCTCGTCTCAACCCATTGGGCAGAATAGGACTGCCCCATGGGATTCTCAGGTTGTGAATCTTGTCTTTCTTTCTTTCTAACTTTTTATTGTCAATTAGGTGGGGGTTTGCATGTCTCCCCAACAACTTATCTACCCTGTCAAGCTTGCCCTGGCCCCTCGATCTTTGTCCCCCGTCCCTCTTGCAGCTGTGTCTTCCCGTCACCCAAGCAAGTCTCAGCTACCCTTTGGCCTATTGCTCCCCCTCCCTCCTTTTCCCTCCCATTCCTGGTCACCATCAAAGTCTGCTCTTCTTGGAATGAAAATCTTTCTCATCTGGATTTTAAAAAAAAATTTTGTAACAGAGTCTTGTACAAGGTGATTGACTAACTTCACTCAGCATAGCCTCATTCCTGACAATTTATTACAGCAGTCATGGGAAAGTGAAGCACGATTAAAAGGAAAAGCCTACCCTTTTCCCTCAGAAAAAGCTGGTGGTTTTGAACTGCTGAGCTTGCAGTTGGCAGCCCAGCTGGTGCCACCAGGCCCTGGGAGAATACTATGACGGGGCATGGATTGTTGAACGGCCATCACCGCCCCCGCCCCCCCCAACTCCCGCCTTTTCTCTCTTCTGAAGGCTTCCTGCATGCCTTACTTGTAGCCACATGGCTCCAATCTCCGCATTGGTCCTCTGCCCTCCCTGCTAGACTGCCTCCCTTGCACATGGCCCTGTGTTATTTGGGGCCCACACAGATAATCTAGGCTAACTTCCCTATCGCAAGATCCTTAATGCAATCGTACCTGCAATTTCCCTCTCACCGTGTCAGGTGACGTGTCTACAGGTCCTGGAGATGACCATGTGGCCATCTTTGTGAGTGCTCTTGATGCATTAGCCAAGCAGAGCTGGAATGACCCGGAAATGTCGGGAGTGATAAAGAGGAGTTGGGGTAGACTTGTTGGCTTGATAAATACATTCTTACACTTTAATAGTTGGGACAATGTGCTATTGGTGAAAAAGTGAACGGTAACAGCCAAACCAGTTGTCAATGAGACCATTCTGACCCATGGCCACCCCACATATGTCAGGATAGGCCTGGGCTCCGTTGTGCTTTCAATGGCTGATTTTTCTGAAGCAAACTGCCAGGCCTTTCTTCCTAGGTACACTGTGGGTTTGAGTCTCCAGACTCTGTGTTAGAATGTGCTAACTGTTGGACCAGCAGGGACCCGAACAGTGAAGCAGTGCAGTGGGATAGATCCAATTAGATGTCAACTGTTGGTTTACATATCTGGGGAAGGAAGGACTGGTTATCCAGTACACAGTTCAAATGGTTTCTGCTTTAGGGACACCATTTGCTTGAAACTTAAGGTTACAGATAGGTAGATTAAAGAATCAAGAGAAAAAAAATTAAGCCCGTGAAGAAATAGCTGGAACTATAGGTCAATACATAATAGGACTTGGTACTAAGAATTTTTTTTCAGTATAAAGGCAAGAAAACTCATGGCAGAAAGGACTAATGGCTCCAACTACTTAAGATTTAAAGTTCTTCTCCATCAACAACACTATCCTATGAGAGGCCCATGAGCACTTGGAACACGTGTTTATTGTGGGATGTCATGCAGACAGTGAAGATGAACACGGTGATGGAATGTCACTACAACCCAGGAGAATAACTAACCTTGAAAAGACTTCCAACACCAAACATTGGCAAGGATACGGAGCAACTGGTATTGTCATACCCGGTTGGTGGGAATGTAAAATGGTACAATCACTTTGGAAGCTTAGAAAACAAATGTTTAGCATACACCTGCTGTGCAGCCCAGCGAATCCATGCCTAGATGTTTAGCCAAGAGAAATAAAAATGCACGTGAACAAAATGACTTATACGAGAATGTTCATTGGAGCATTATTCATAATAGCTCACTGCTAGAAGCAACTCAAATGTCAACCAGTGGAAGAGTAACAAGCTGTGTTACGTTCATACAACCGAGCGCCAAACAAAGGCAGGAACTGATCTACTGAGATACTAACATGATGGGTAAATCCCAACACCGTTATGCTGAGTTAAAGGAGCCAGACACACACACACACACACACACACACACAAGCATATCTTTTGTGATTCCACTCATGTGAAATTCTAGAACAAGCAAGCCTGATCTAGGATGCTAAAAATCAGAGCAGCGGATGCCTCTGGCAGAGAAGAGGGAGAGTGGGAATTAACTGGGATGAGGTGCAGAGATGGGGAATTAACTGGAGTAATAGAAATATGTTATGGTTTGATAAGAATGTGGGTTACCCAGGCATTTGTTAAAATTCACTGAATGTATACTTAATCTTTGTGTATTTCAATAGCAAGAGGGGGGAAATAAACAAAATCAAAAGGCAAAAGACAAATCAGAAAAAAAAAAGAGTGAGAAAATATGACAGGACCTTTAAAATAGAAGGATTATTTAGAAATCAGCAAAACTTTAACATCCCAAAAGAAAGTAAATAAATATGAACAATCAGGTCCCCTCAAAGTGCACACTCATGCACACACAAAGCAGTAGTAAAATAGTATGTGTATATACTGTACAAGGGGAAGTCAAAAGTATTGCTATAGAACACTTTGTTCTAACAAACTGACATTCTGTGATGCTCACCCTCCCAACACAATCGCTGAAGACAAGATGGGTGCATAAGCAAATGTGGTGAAGAAAGCTGATGGTGCCCGGCTATTGAAAGATATAGCGTCCGGGGTCTTAAAGGCTTGAAGTTAAACAAGCGGGCATCTAGCTGAGAAGCAACAAGCCCACGTGGAAGAAGAACACCAACCAGCCTGTGTGATCATGAGGTGTCATAGGGACCAGGTAACAGGCATCGGAAGACCCATAACAAACAAACAAAAACCCCTCACAGAGGGGTTACAGAGAAGGGATGAGTCAACCGGGGTGCAGTAAGGCACCAATGAAACACTCAAGATTCCTCTGGTTCCTTGAGGCTTCCTCACCCCCCACTATCATGACCCCAGTATTGCCTTCCACTTCGGGTTGGACCAGAGCATGTGCACAGGTACAGATAAGAGATAAGAGCTCACGACACATGGAATCCAAGAACAGGAATGGGTATAGCGATACCAGAAGGTTGAGGGGAAGGTGGGGAGAGGAGGGGAGGAAGGGGGAACCAATTGCAATCATCGTCGACACATAACCAACACCACCCCTTCCAGGGGGACGAACAACAGAAACCATGGGGAAAGGGAGACAGCGGTTGGTGGAAGATATGAAAATAATAATAATTTATCCAGAGGTCACAAGGGTGGGGTCAGGGAGGGAAAAAAGAGAAGCTGATACCAAGGGCTCAATAGAAAGTAAATGTCTAGAAAAGAATGATGGCAACACATGTACAAATATACTTGATACAATTGATGTATGGATTTTTATAACAGTTGTAAGAGCCCCCAATAAAATGATCTTTTAATTAAAAGGAAGAAAAGGTACTACTATAAAGCCATAGAAAATGTGATTTTAAAACAGTATCAAAATGTGAAGCTGCTGTTTTTCAACAGACACTGCTGGCTGTCTCTCTATCTGTCTCGGCACCTTCTCAAGTCAACGGCAGCTTTGCGGCAGCTACCAACCTCCACAGTCTTTTCAAGCCCCCCCAGCCCCCATGCTGTCATGTGAGAGATTGACTTTGATAACACTGTAGCCATCAATCATTTCCTAGAAGTTTGCAGAGCCTGAGGAAAAAGGGGTTTCCCCAGTCAGACACCTCCCATTTCCTTTATGTAAGGAGGTGTTATCAGTCAAACAGGGGGAGAAGAACAGGCGGCTCAGAGGAGAAAACGTAATCAATAAACAAACAGTCAACTGTCTGGCAGCAATGATCATTTAAAATTACAAAGGAAAGTAAGACACTGCTTTTTTTAACCTATAAAATTAGCAACCAACCAACCAATGAATATTTTTTTTATTAACAATATTCAACACTGGGAAGAGTGTACTGAAACAAGGGCCTTCGTATATTGTTTTGTCCCCTGAGAAAGCAATTTAACAATATGTATTGAGCCATAAAAATGTCCACACCATTGACCCAGCAATTCATCTTCTGGAATGGTACACTAAAGGGGGAAAAGATAAAAAGGGAGAGGAGGAAAAGGCCTTCTCTACAAAGACATTCACAGTCATTTGGAAGCAGCATAAATAACCCACAATGAGATCGTTAAGTAAATTCAGTCACATGCATAAAATGAAATATTTGGTAGGCATGAAACAAGCGTGACTCAATAGAAATGGAAAAGAGAAATTCACTGAAGAAGAAAAAAGAACCAGCCATCTTCACCATTAAGTAAATGCAAATGAAAGCAGTAGAGGCACGCTATTTTCCACCCTGCGGGGGGCAACGGAAATTTGTTAATGTTCTGTTGGCAAAAATGGGGGCATTCTCCATCATTGTTCGTGGGAGTGTAAATAGCGTGACCTCTTGTGCGTGTTTATAAACTATTCAAGCATCTAGAAAAATACGGACAGAAAGCAATGAACATCCTACCCAAGTTTTGAAATATTAACATTTATGAGGCCTCTTTAGGGAGCAAATTGACGTTACCTATGATATGTTTGCAAAAATCCCATCCAAGAAAACCCTCTGAAGCCATTCTACTCTCTAGCACAGGAGGTTGCCGTGATCCAGCAGAGACTAGACGGTGTCTAACAACACAACAAACACGTATGCTCTCCAACATTCCCATTCCTGGGGGCCTATAGAAATATCTTCCACCCGTACACAAAGATGAACTTACTGAAACAGGTTTTGAAGTATAATAGTGCATGGAAATAGCTTGGAAACAAGAGAACTACTTAAACAGGCCCACTCCGTCCCCACAATAGAACACCATCCAGCTCTTGAAAAGAAATGAACTATCTATCTAGAGGAGCCCTGGTGGCATAGTGGTTATGACTTGGGCTGCTAATTGCAAGGTTAGCAGTTTGAAACCACCAGCTGCTCTGGGGGGAGAAACACTGGGCTTTCTACTCCTGCAAAGATTCACAGTCTCAGAAACTCACAGTTCTACCCTGTCCTATAGGGTCCCTGTGAGTCAGCATAGACTCGATGGCAGTGAGGTTTTTCATCTCTATATATGCTAATAAGAAGGATTTTTAAGATCCAGCAGTGCATGAAAAAGAGTAGGCACGGTGGCCTCCCACTCAATTAAAAACATATGCATACATTCACCTACATATGCATGACGTTTATGGAAGAATTCCCAAGAAAACTATCTAAAGAAAACATTATTTCCAGGAAGGAAATTCTCCTTTTCCATCATATTCCTTTCTGAAACATTTGTGTTTGGCTTCCCTTGTGTGTGGTATATGCAAGACTTTTATCATCTAAAAGTTCGTTTTAGAAGGTAAGTATGAATACTATATTCCAAATAGAAAATGCAGAAGGTAAAATATTAAGTGACCAAAACAGAATGCGTGTCATGTGTGCAGAAAGGTGGGGTTGGGAGGAACCAAAGTTAATCCTGCTACTTCTTCCTGAGTTCCCTGCCCACTTCCTTTAGAAGCCCCTCCCTCTCCCCAAAGTTCAACCTTTCCTTTAAGCACAAACACAAGATCTCCTATTTAGTCAAGAACAAACACAAAGCTCGGCCTCCTCTTCCTACTACGGAGGCTAACACGATTTCAGAGAGGTAGCCCCCATGTGGAATGCTAAGCAGAAACCAGTAGAAAGGAGGTTCAGACCCATGACCAGACCAAGCTCTGACAGCATCATTAAATCTTGAGAACCTGCTGTGTCCAAAGTCAAGACCAACTCTCTCCTGCAATTCCCCACAGACAGGAGTCACATTTCTTCTTGAGCTACTAAGAGTTGGGATTCTGTTGCTCACAACCAGAAGAGCTCTCTGACTAATAGGCTCCCAAATCAGTAGTCAAATTCATAACCACAACTACCTGCTGGGCATCCTCACTCACCAAGCCTCCAGGCTCCTCAAACCCAGCATGCACAGAACAAAGCACTCCATCTTCCCCTCTCCTCCCATGTCTCTTCTTGGAACCAGCTTCTCCACCAAGTAGACCCACAGTTAACAGGAAGGACCGGGCTGATGGGAAACTTGAAATAATAGCTTTTCCTACCCCATTTAAGATTGTCCCATTCAACTTTTAAATGATCAAATATTCCGTTGTTCCAGCCCCAGGAAACTGGAGCCTCTGCAGAAAGACTGGAGATCTATCTGCTGCACGGGAGCTGTGCATCGAAACAGTTGCTTTCCAAAAGATTAGAAAAGAAGGTTTCCTCACACTGTGTTGACCCAGAAATCATTGCTAGCATGGCCAAGTAGATTGGATTCCACTCTTCCCTAACACTTGCAGTTGAATGGCAGGTATATTCCTGCAATTAAGAGTACTATCAAAACCTGCCAATCACTGCGCCTCTTTGCTCCCATCGCCCTACTCAGAAACCTTCTGTGAGGCCCCATCACCAAATGCCTCCAACCAGCCTGGATCATTGGCCAGTCCCTGAACATGCTGCATGCTGTCTTGCCCCAGTGACCCTGCTCACTCTTCCCAAGAGTTCTTCCACTGACATCCATTTCTGCTTCCAGTCTGCCAGGGTTAAGATCAAACTCAACTCCAGGCGGTCTTGGTCCCCAGTGGGGACAAAGCCTTCTTCCTCTGATACTTAAAGCATCTGCTCACAGCCCTGGCCCCTCTGCGAGCATACTCCCAGGGGCTTCACTACGGTTGGTGAAGCAGACAGATTTTATGTCAACTAGACACTCGGCCCTAGGAGTGGAGTCAAACCTGTCATCAGGTGGTAGCTTGATGGTGCCGCCTTGTGGGTGTGGCCTTCGGTATGAGTGTGAGGGATTCTAGGAACTGCCTCTCTCTCTCTCTCTCTCTCACCTTTCACCTTCCTGCTTGCTGGGACTCTGCTGCTGATCCTGAGAGCTGTTGGCACCCTGTCATGTTTCCCACCCACTTTGGATCCACACAACTCTGCACCCAGCAACCTGTGATGGTCCTGTTTCTTGGTCCACTATCTTCCTCACTAGCACTGGCTGCGTGGGTTTAAAGAGGGACTTACGGCTAGCATCGGACTGAGGGACTTGAGCTGGGCTAGTCAGGGATGCCTGCTTGATACATCAGCACTTCTTGATATACAGCTCTCTCTTATGCATGCGTGAGTGGCACTGGATTTGTTTCTAGATAACCCAGCCTCCCCAGCTGGTGCCGCCCAGTGCAGTGACTCATGGTGCCGTACCCCGCCCAACCCTCTTCCCCAGACCAAACCACACAGAATCTTCAGAAAAGTTTATGATCAATCTTAATCATAGAATAAAATGCTATATAAATCATTATAAATTGTTTAAAGATAGTACTTCTTAGATTATATGAATACTAACAACAAAACGGCTTGTAAAATGTTTCTACCTTGAAGTAGATAATGTATTCCTTACAACATTATCAGTAACTGAGCAAACTCCTTTAAAATTTTTCTCCTTATTTTCTTTTACTTACTACTTCATCCTCCCAAGCCTCCAGGCACCTCAAACCCAGTATGCCCAGAACCAAGCATTCCATCTTCCCCTCTGATGAAAAACCAACAAGGCCTTGTAGTCAGAGCCTCTGTTAATCACTCTCCAAAAGAACTGAAAACAGTGGATACCTTTCAGCAGTCTGAGCTCCAGACCTCCCCTGAGGAACAGACACCTCTGCTAGCCACCTCTCAGTGCCTCAGAGGGAGGAACAGACACAAAGAAACTCACGGTCCTACAAAAGGTCTCGGATTCTGAAGACCAATAGATGAGAATTGAGAACCCAGAAATACAATCAAGTACCTGCACACCACTGATTTTTGATAAAGGACTGAAACACATTGAGTGGGGAAGAGATAGCCTTTTCAATAAATGCTGCTGGAAAAATTGAATGTCCACGTGCAAAAAAAGAAATCAAACCTATACCTCACACCATATACAAAAACGAACTCAAGATGGACCGAAGACCTAAATATAAACCCTGGAACTATAATGATCACCATTGAAAAATAGGGACAAACTTAAGGGCCCTAATACAAAGCATAAATATACTACTAAACATAATGAAAAAGTATTCACACTATAGAAAACAAAATAAAGGACTAGGATCTTTTAAAAATATAACACTTAGGCACATAAAGAGTTAAAAGAGAACCCATAAATTAGGGGAGGTATTTAGTAAGGATATATCAGATAAAGAGCTAATTTAAAAAAATCTATAGAAAACTACAATATCTTACTTAACAAGAAAAATACAAAAAGTCTAATAAAAAACGGGCACAAAACATGAACAGACAATTTACTAAAGATGACATCCAGGTGACTAGCAATCATATAATGAAATGTTCTTTTTCATCAGCAATAAGATACTATAAATTAAAACAACAATGAGATGCCACTTCACACCAACACTCAGTAAATTTTTAAAAAATAATAATAAACCAGAAAATAATAAATGCTAGAGATGATGTAGGAAGATTGGAATGCTTATACATCGCTGGTGAGGCTGTAGAATTGTGCTCCAACCATGGAAATCACTATGGAGCAAAATTCCTTAAAAAAATCCCTCTACTGGATGTATACCCTAAAGAAATAAAGAATGAATTCAACATGAACAGACATGTGCATATCTATGTTTATTGCAGCAGTGTCCATAATAGCAAAAAGATGGAAGCAACCCAACACTCTGATTACAGAAAAATGGACAAATAAGCTCTGGTACAGTCATTCAACGGATACTATACATCGGTAAAAAACAATGATGACTCTTTTCAACACTGCAAGACATGGATAAAATTAAGCACTATGCTTAGCAAAGTTAGTCAATCTTATAAAGATAAATATTTAATAACACCATTATTATAAGGAAAAATAAAGAAAAGTGGTTTTTCCACCAGAAGATAGGACTTAGAAGACGGTGAGGAGGCCAGGGGCAGGGGCAGAGGCAGGAGAGGGACAGGAAATGATGGAGGGAGGGATATGGAAGGGAAAAAAAGAAACACATTTATGGGGGTACTTAACAGGGTGCTATTGCTGATTTAATTTGATGGGCTGGGCTGTGCTATATCCAGAATATGTTTTTCTTTTTTAAAAAAGTAAAACAAATAAGTAAAGTTCATTTTTTTTAAGTGCAAGTTCACAGCCCTAAAAGCCCTCCAGGTCACAGAGCTAAGCATCAGTCTGAGTGGCTAAAAACAGGAAAAGTAAAATTAAGGTGGCCCTAGATTCTCCAGTGACGTACAAGTTCATCTCAACCCAACAAAAGTCACTGATACACGCTCACAAATAGTACTTATCATGGTACTGTAGCTAAAACACCAGAAATTTTACCAAAATCGGCGACTCTAAAAATGCCGGCAGCAACAAAGCAGCGGTGCTTGCTTGTAACGGCGCTCGCCGACAAACCCATGTGATGCTAAGCACCCTTGTAACTGGGTAATTGTGATGGCTCTGACCAGCCCGCACTGGAAGGTTCCAAAAGCCTGGGTACACGTAAGCTGGGCTTACAGAAACTGTTTTTGCTGGTTTCACAAACTCCAGTGGTCTTTTTATGAGGATAATCAATTCCTGCTGAAGCTCTGCACAGAAATGTAACAGAGAGCCATTTCGGTGTCATCCCTCTAACAGTGACAGCTGGTACAGTCTCAGGGTCCCTAGAGATGGCTCTGCACACTGCCTGTGGTTTTTGTTTCTGTGCATGGGTTTCCATAGCTTATCTCTCAGGGAAATTGTGGAATCTACTTGAATCCCCCCTCGAGCTTGGATGGACGGCTTCCTCCTCTCAGCTCCATAGCAACAGGGCTGTCTCTCTAACACGGTGCATCACAGTGGCCATAATGCCTCACCTCTTTGAGTGAGGGGACCAGTGGACCCATCTCTGTCCTCACCGAAAGACGAGATGCAGGAAGGACCCTGCTGCCTTTGTCCAGGGCTGTCAGCCTCTGTCCCCTTATCCAGATGCCCTGGTGCCTTGCGGAGCTCAGACTTACTGAGCTCAGCCAGCAAGGAGCAGTGCGTTTCTGAGAGATGAGAGGCAGAGTGGGGCTCCTCAGGGGCCATCACAAGAAAGGCTAAATTCACAGGCAGGCCAGCCCTCAATCACTGCCAGCCCCTTCCCTGGGGACTGGTGGCAGGTTGTGGGCAGACATGATTGCAGAAAGCTGTCAAGGCCAGTGTGTCCCTCAGAGACACCTCGGAACCTGGAAGAAGAATCAAAGACTTCAAGAAGGAGCACCCCGAGACCAGGAGAAAATGCAAGAGAGGCCCGGGCCAAGGAGTCTAAGAACGTTTCCAGAAAGAGGGACATGAAAGGACGGCGATTTGACAAAGTAGAAAAGGTAAAGAAAAAGAAAAAAAAAATCACACACACACAAAAAGAAAAACGAGGGAAGTGTTGTCAGCCATGCAAACAGATGAGTTTGAAAAATGTTTCCAAGAATGGAATCGCAGATTTGACCGATGCAGTCATTGTAATAGAGAGTACTTTGGAGGAGGTGATGAGGTTGTTTAAAAAAAAATTTTTTTAAATACATATCTTTGAAAAAAACCTTTATTTCTGGGTACTGCCTCGTAGATAGCCCCAGATAGGAGGGGAGAAATATGTAGAACAAAATTCAAATTACTATAAAAGGTCAGACTTAGACTAGTAGAGACTAGGCATAGGTTCCCAATCTTATTTGGCCTATCACTCCCTTTTCAGAAATAAAATTACTCGGTGCCTCTCTGGCAATGAGAACTGTTTGCAGGGTAGCCTAGACCCCAGGATAAAGAGTTGGTGGCCTGCGTTAGCGGCCCCCTGATAGTTCCAGTGCCCCCAGAGGTCTAGAGGGCAGAGGGTAGGTGTGCCCTTGTTGACTAGTTCCCCCTTTGGAAAAACTGGATGAGAGGAACTCCGAGACTATGGGCCTGGAATGCCCTGTAAACTTAAAACTCAGACTACTTCCAGGGGTCGCCTATTAGCAAAAATGACAGGAAGGCTCATAAAATAAATAATATTGCCCATGAGTACTGTGCTCCTCTAAACAATCATCTGAATGAGGCCTGATGGTCACCATTACCCTGGACCAGGGAGACAAGGAAGCAAATCAATGGAAATGGAACAACCAGGATGGGAATAATGAGTGCGCTGACACACTGTGAACAGTGAGGCCAATGTCAGTGAGTGATAACACGTATAGAAATTGTTCCACAAGAACCTAAATCGCTATGTACATTTTATCCGAAAATGCCACGCGTTATTTTACAAAAAACGTGATAGAAAAGTCAAGGTATACTATGGAGTAGAATGCAAAGAAAAACAACTTCTCAGCTTCTGTGGGCTGCGCTGAGCCTCATCCTGGGTGCTCAGGAGATATAAGCTCCTGACCTCTGCCCCCAGGGACTCCTGGGTGCTCAGGAGATAAAAGCTCCTGACCTCTGCCCCCAGGGACGTTCAGAGCCAAAGTAGAGAGCATCTAAGCTTGGGTTCAATGCAGGTCTGTCTGCAGGAATATCTCCCCTTCCTCCTCCCCCGTCTTCTTTTTAATTGTCACCATTAGAAAAAACCACATTGCAAACCAATGTGCTCTAAGTTGGAGTCAGCCCCTCCTGCCGTCCCCAATTTTGCTTACTCTGGTGCGACTTTCAGAAAGCTGGGACTGAACTCTTGCTCAGCCAAAGCCCAGGCATTCCATCATGGATGCATATGCATGCTGTAAACATGAAAATCAGTCGAAAGTATGGCTCCAAAATCACGTGGGGAGCTATTGTTTCTCAACATGCCCTCCCTCGAGACCTCTCCATGTCTGAAGGTGGCACTTCCATCTCCATAGCCCTTCCTCAAAGAACCCTGTGCTCCTGAGAGTACCACACCTCGAACAGCAGTTTGGACATCCTCGCAAGGCTCAAATTGTGTTCTTTTTAAATGCACTTTGGTTTGGGGAAACAAAAAGAAGTCTGGAGCGGCAAGATCAGGGCTGTAGGGTAGACGTATAAGCCTGCAAATCTGCCTACGTCAGCACGGGCATTTTGATTGTGATGACGCGGAGACAAAGTGGTACAGATTACGGCACTGACCAAAACCATCCCTTGGTCTCCTGGTCTTCATGCTGTATCTTTGACCTTGAACCCGTTGTGCTGGCTTCACCTTTCACTGCTATTGTCTTACCCAGCACCAAAGTCTGTGCCTGACTGATGTTAATATCAAGAGGATCCATGCTTCCCTCAAGTTTTCTTAAAATCAAAATATAGTTAAGCTCACCTAGCAACGAATGTGGGCCTTGAGCATCATGCTCTTTTAATATCTATTGAGATGGGATCAAAGGAACAATAGTAACTGCAATGATTATAAAGGATCCATTGGGAGCAATGAGTGAATACGTAACATAGTTAATTGGGGGGGGGGGCTCAGAAAAGATGGGTGAGAATAATTGCACAGCTCAAAGAATGTAACCAATGTCTCTGAATTGAACGTGTGCAAACAGTGGACTTGGTGCATGTGTTGCTGGGTATACATACAACAACAACAGCAAAATCACGTATACAACTAGATGCATGTGTATTTGTACGTGTTTTAAATTATGCACATTTTTCTCCCAGAATCTTTGCCAATAAATTGTGCACCAGAAATATGTCCTGTGCTTCTCCTGATTCAAGAGGAGAAAGCCCAGACAGATACCCAGCAACTCATGTGCCTGGCCCTTCTCTGCCCTCTCCCCCAGGGACCCACACACTGCCATGGAAAGAGGGGAGGCCAATAAACACATGACTCCCATGCCTGGCGCCTTGCTCTAGGGTCTCTCCTGTCACCAGCCACCCTGTCACCACAGTGACTGACCAGAGAGGTGCCAAAGAGCTGATGAGCCATGTTTCACAGTGCACATCCTCCTTCCTGTCTGACACCTGTGGCTGCCTCTCTCCTGCCTTCCAGGGAGAAGGGACTTCTTCAAAAGAGCCACCAACAACCTCCTATCAGACACAGCACTGGGCCCTCGGGGCAGAGTTGGACAAGTCTGACCCTGCCACTGCCCTGCTCGAAAGCCGTCCCTATCCTCCCCCACACACCCAGCACTAATCTGAAGCTCCAGACCTTGTTCATAAGGCTCATCACCCATCACCCCGTCCTCAAATGCACTAGCTCCACCCGTTCCTTCCAAGCCTTTACACACTAGTCTTTCTAGTCTACCTGGTTCTAAAACAGCCTCCCCCAGAGCACCGTATCTGCCTCGGTTTTAGGCCCTGTGCTTTGCTCCCCGCAGTTAAACTGACCCCCACCCCACCCCAGGTCTGAGGCTGCCTCACAGCTCCGCCCCCACCTGGGCGTGGCACAAGGAGACACCCAGAAGCATTCTAAATAAAAGGACAGTGGTTTCCTCTTGAAGCAAAGTCTCTGGCTCGCTGTGAGTCTCTGGTCTCTGGAGACAGTTCCCAACACCTAGGTGATCACTCACCTAATCTAAGCCAATTTGCATTCTTCCAGCCACGTCCCGGCTGGGCCTGGAAGAAGCGAATGATCCTTCTCTTACAGCCATGCCCAGAGCTGGAGAACACTGGAAAGGGCCCAGCACCATGTCCCCCACGTCCAAGAACCAGTTAAAGGACAAAGTTGACCCATGAGTAAACGGAGATGACGGCTGGGAAGGGGGTCTTGGCTGCATCTGTATTCCTGTTCCAGTGTCCTCGAAGTTGACAGGGACAGGACTCGTTGCTGTGAGAAAGACCTTCCCATGATTTCGAGATGTGGGAAAGCCTGTGTCTTTCCAATACCCCCAGCCCCAACCAGCGGGCTTCCTGACACAACCAAGAGTCTTGACCCTCAGCCACACAGCGAACCGAGAGCATTTGCCTCTGCTTCAGGGAATCGTGTCATCGTGAACTCTTTTAGCTCCCTACCCCATGCTCATTGCAGCACTCTGCACAATAACAAAACATGGAAACAACCTAACTGCCCATCCACAGATTAGTGCATCTCCAAAGTATGGTGCAGATACACGATGAGATACTATGCAATGATAAACAATAGCCATCCATTCTCGTAACATTTCCGGAGGACATTATGTTGAGTCAATAAGTCAATCACAGAAGCGATAACATGAGTATTATATGAGAGCCCTGTGGATAAAAAGTCAAGAAAAGGTTTACATGCAGAAAGAAACCATCTTTGATGGTTATCAGGGATAGCAAGGGAAAGGAGGGAAAACTATCTAGAGTGTAGACATGTACTAACTTGGGTTAAGAGAAAGGTGATATATGAGGGGTCCTCAAAGTGTTCAGGGAAACATGATATTAAAAGATAATGGAATTTTCCACAAACCTTCTGAAGTCCCCTCGTATAATAAAAGGAAGGTCAGCCTACAGCCAAGGAAGACACCAGAGGTACAGAAGAGCAAAAGGCAACTATGGTAAAAACTATTCTATACACAACCTTGTAATAACAAGCAATGACTTATAAGTAAATATGTAGGTAGACATGTAAACTGAACATGTGAGCTTGGTGTGATATGAGATGGCATATGGGAGCCATCTACTACCATATAAAGGTTTAACAGGATATTTCTGCAACATATTGTATGTGCTACAAATATATCTTTTTAGGATGGGTTTTCTAAAGAAGCAAAATCAGTGAAATTTTATATATATATATACATAGAAAGAGAGAGAGAGTTAGTTTATATGAAAGAAATGGGTCATATAGTTGTAGAGTTGGGCAAGTTCCAGTCTGTGGACCAGAAGTCAGGCTGGAAGCATCTGGGTACAGAGAGGTGGATGAATTCAAAGTCAACAGGCAAGGTGGCATGCTATGGATGACTCCCAGAATCGGCAGGCAATAAAGCAGTCCACTGGCTCAAGTCCAGGGAACCGAATTTAGATGGTGAGCCAGATGCAGGATCCAGACCCAGCAAAAAGCAGCTGAGCTTTGTCAGTGTCCACTTATATTGGAAGTAGATCACAACCAGGAGATCTTATCATGAGGGATCACTAGATCTTAACTGCCAAATCAGCAACCCTGGTGATGTAAAGACTGTTAATTAACCACCGGGTCAGCGATTTAAATCCACCAGCCACTCCAAGGGAGAAAGGTGAAACTTTCTGCTCCTGTAGAGATCTAAAACTCTTAAAAACCTAAAGAGACAGTTCTACTGGGTCCCACAGGGTCGTTTTGAGTCAAAATCTACTCAATGGCAGTGAGTTGGATTTGGGGTTTATCACAGTATCCTTGTATGTTGTAGAGCACACCATGCACTAAGCTACAAACATGTTTTAGCTGCAACCCAACAACTCGAGGAACCCCGTCACTGGGCTTTGGGGCTCAGGCCCATAGGTTCAGGGGACATCAACTTCAATGGGCACAATATAGTCCACAAAGACAAACTGTGTGTACATTGAATGGGAAACTAATGTTCCCTGTAAGCTTTCACCCAAACTATGGGTAAAAGACATGATCAAAACAAGAAAGTTGTCTGGGATGGAAGTCTGGGGAAGGGGTGGTTGCCAGTCCTGGGTTTGAGTGACAGGGCGTGGGAGTGGGAAGAACACACCGGCTAGCCAAGAGCTGTTCTACCATGGATCTGAAGATCCTATCCCTGTGCTGTCTCTCTGTCGCTCATCCTTAATGAGAATAGACAAGATCAGACAAGATAAGATAATGAGCGGCAGATAGGCTAATGCACTGGAAACCCCCTAGCTGGGTCAGATGCCTCAGGATCCAGGACCAGCATTGTTCCAATTGGCTGCAGGGCTGAGCACAGGCCCCCTCCCCTCTCTGGGCCTCTCTCTCCAGCTGTAGAATTGCGGGGTTGAATGGTTCCTAAGGGTCCTTCCAATTCGGATGTTGCCAATTCCCTGGCAGATGAAAAGGCAGAGGGAATAGGGAATTCCCAGGGACAGGAGATTTTCAGCCAAATAACGGCCAGGGACCAATTGTATTCCTTCCTGCCTAAGCCCCCTCCCTTCAGACAGCTATATGCCAGAGATGGGTACCTCACAACAAGCTCTCTGGCTCCAGTCCCCAGAACAGAAGGCCTTGAAAGTCATCCTGTCTTCCAAATCGCACTACCTCTCTTGCTCCCATTCCATCATGGCCCCTTTGAAGGTAGGGAGAAGGGCAAGGAGGGCCTATGGGCAAGGTTCAACAAGCAGGCACCTTGGAGGGAAGCTAGGGAAGAGGGAAGTTCTCTGGGTGGCACAGTTGGTTAAGAGCTCAACTGCCAACCTCCAGGCAGGCTGTTTGGACCCTCTCAGGCCCCTCTGAGGCACCATGGAAGAAAGATGTGGTGGTCTACTTCTAAAATCTGGCTGTGTTGAAACCCTATAGACCTTCATTTCCTAAGGGACCATTATTCACAGTGCCATGCTTCACTGAAGGTCTGAGACTAGGGGCAGGGACTTCTACAAAACACAGGGACCATTTAAAATTAAACACCAGGCATAACCTGTGAAGCGCATCAGCCATACTTACCAGGCTCCTTGTTGCTTTGTTGCTTTAGCTCCTGCTAAGACTGCAGCCTCCTGTGCGTGTTTGTTCCCTAGCCCCTTACAGGGCACTTGCTGTGTTCTGGGCGCACTGTTAGTGCTGGGGGTTCTGCAGAAAACCATGCAAGTCCCTGCAATTAGAGGCAACAAAGTACAGTAAATAAATAAACTTATGGTGACTATGTTAAGAGAAATAATTATTCAAAGCACAAAAATAAAGCCCTTTCAATGTTATACAAGTCCATTGTCCCATGAACAGCGCAATGGTCACCTGACTTCCTAGGGCCATGATGTCCAATACGGTAGGCACCAGAGCTATTTAGATTTAAATTCAAATTCAGAAATGTTTAATTTATTGGATTTATATGATTAAATTAATTATGCATATAGTATTAGATAAAATATATGTACATGTACATTATACCTACATAGACTATAAGCTATGTATTAAGTGTATTCCTGTTCAATTAGAAGTAAATATAAATTTATTTTATTTGTTATAAAATATAAATTAATTGTTCTGTTAAATTTATTAACATCTGATTCATTAAAATCTAAAATGTTGTTTCTCAGTTACCTTTCAAGCATTTCAGTAGCCAAGTGTGGTTAGCAGCTATCACACTTGGATGGCACAGATACAAGGGCAAATCAAAAGTATTGCTACAAAATCAAAGAGGCCTATCTATCAACACAGAAACAAAAACATCAACCTGTGAAGCTCGTTCCCCACTGATGCCTCCATATTAGTCTATATGCTTCTCAAGGTAGTCTTCTGTCTCTCTAACCTTTCTCCCAGGAATTCTGCACTCTTTGATGTATGCCACATCAAAATGGCAATTTGGGCACAATACAGGGACTCAACTCACACGCCTTTGAAATGTTCTTTGAGTTTGGGAATCAAAAAGGAGTCTTCAGAAATCAGCCAATGGTGGAAAACCTGTCGGAAAGGCAGCCAATGGTGGGAGGTCTCCCGTTCTCAGAATCAGAGGCTGGCTCTACATTCTATCAGGCCTTTAGACTAGCTACGGCCCCTTGGGAGTTCTTTTCCAAAGCATGCCCCTTCAATAAAGTTACTCTTGCTGTTTAAATCTTGAAGAAGATGAAGAAGGCTAAAGGGCAAGAGCAGGGCTATAGGGTGGACAGGGTAAGGTTTTCCAACAGGACTCTCTTACCACAGTACTTTTTCTGTTGGTGGGTTTTTCCAAAACCACTTTATTGAGAGATTATACAGATATCATACCATTCCATAGTTCAATCTCATCAATCAGTTTCAAAACAGTCTCTCTCTTCTTGAATTCCTTAATATCAGCTCTCCTTTGTCCCCAGCACCACTGTATCCCACCCCCAGAACCCTTATTCTACTTGCTTCATCAATCCTGGGTTTCATGTACCAAAAACCAGAAAAACATATAACAAACATTCAAGAGGGCTACCACCAAGGACAAAATACATCTGAGATAAACCGCAATATGAAATTTAAAAAAAAAATTTAAACTGAAAATGTTGAAAACCGGATCAGGCCCAACATGCATTAGCAGGGGGAAAATCAACCAACATGGTTTAAACTGTTCTCAGGTTTATCGTTTGGATCTCCTGAAGACATCGCTCTGATGCACCCTGTTTGATAACCAGCTTGTTCCCATCCCTCTGTGATGGATACAGGGAAATCACTGGAGGCTTGTTTCCTGTAGATCTCACAGATGTCTCTTGGGCTCCCACTGTCATCCATAGCCTTCTGCAAACCAGAACCTCACAGTTGAGGCTCTCATACTGTTCCCTCCTTCGGCTTCAGATTACATGATTTACAATCCTTCGATCACTGATCTTGGTGTCTTTCGTCCACATGGACTTAACTGACATCTCTCTTAGATAGCTGCTTGTTTGGATACAAGCCTTTAAGGCCCTAGATACTCTTTTATCTGACAGCCTGCCCCAGCTAGTTTCTTCACCACAGTTCTTGCTACCCTTGAAGAATGAGCAGATGTATTGTCATGGTAGAAAAAAAAATCCTCAGCGTACATTTCTTGTCCTTTTTCTCACCAATGCAGTTTTCAATGTTTTTTAAACTCATTCCAAATAAGCCCTCAGGACTGTCCGATGTCCTTTGAGAAAATGGATCAAGTGTGTGCTGTTGCTGGATGCTGTCGAGTGTGTTCAGACTCCCGGTGGCCCCATGTGCAACGACACGAAGGCTTGCCCAGTCTGCGCCGTCCTCACGATTGTTCTTATGTTTGAGCCCATTATTGGCAGTCTCTCTGTCAACCCGTCTTGCCAAGACCCTTCCTCTTTTTTGCTGACCCTCTAGTTTACAAGCATGACGCTCTTTTCCAGGGACTGATCTCTCCTAATCATGTCCAAAATACATGAGACGAAGTCTTGCTGTCCTTGCTTCTAAGAAGCATGCTGGCTGTACTGCTTCCAAAAAAGATTTGTTTGGTCTTCTAGCGGTGCGTGGCTCTTACAGTGTTCTTAGCCAGCACCATGATTCAAATGCATCCACTCTTCTCCAGTCTTCCTTATTCATTGTCCACTCCCTCCTGCATATAAAGTGATTTAAGAGGGCAGGGGGGAGGTGGGAGAGCAGGGGGAGTGAGGGAGAGCCGATCACAATGATTGATGTACAACATGCTCCGCACCCCAAGGGGACAAACAACAGAAACGTGGGTGAAGGGAGACAGCGGACAGTGTAAAATATGAAAAAATAATTTACAAATTATCAAGGGTTCCTGAGGGTGGAAGGGTGGGGGAGGGAGGGCAAAAAAGAGGAGCTGATACCAAGGGCTCAAGTAGAAAGGAAATGTTTGGGAAATGTTGATGGCAACATATGTACAAATGTGCTTGAATACAATTGATGTGTGGATTGTTATAAGAGCCCCTAATAAAATGATTTATTAAAATTAAATAAATAAAAATAGTTTCACTGGAATATACTTTTTAAAAAAGTGATTTACAATACCATGGTATGGTAGTTATATAATCATTTGTCAATTTGAGAGGATTAAGAGTGAAGGATAGAGTCTAGCCTATCAATCAGGTCATAGCCAATGAGGTCTCTGTGTGGGCATGGCCTTCTCCTGAGGATTCTGGAAACTCTGGTATTCCTCCTTGGAGGCAGGAGATACACTCTCTCTCTGCTCACTCCCTGGGAGACATTGCAGCTGACAAGATACATGGAGCTACGCTAGTGCCCTGAGCTGGAGAAGCCACATGGAGACCCTTGCCAGCACTGAGATGCTTAAAATGCCACTGGATCCACAAGACTTCCCACCTACTGACCTGTGCTCTTCCTTCATTCAGCATCATTTCATGTGTTTCATGAGTCTGAAGAGGACTTTATAGATTGGTATTGGACATAGGAGCCCTGGTGGCATCGTGGTTACATATTGGGCTGAAGTCTGCAAGGCAAGCAGTTCAAAACCACCAGCTGCTCCTTGGGAGAAAGACGAGGATTTCTACTCCCATAAAGAGTGAAAGTCTCAGAAACCCCCTAGGGCGGGTCTGCTCTGTCCTGCGGGGTCGCCGTGAGTTTGAAACAACTCCATGACAGTGAATTCTTTTTATTTTTTTTGGTGGTTATTCTAGGGTAGTAACTTTTGTCTAACTTACTTTTTAAAAAAATATTTGTTCTTCGTTATTGATTAGGGACTCATCTCTAAGATGTTAAATGTTAACTCAAAGAAGATTGATAAGCTATGAATTCTTTTTGTCCAGAAAAATGCGAATAACTTCTGTCTGGGAAAATAAATAACACCAAAGGATGCTGACTTGTCTTACAGGACAGTAGCCAATGTAGGCTCTAACCCTGCACCCTGCTGCTGGCATCCTTTCTCCTGTTGATAACCTGGGTCAGTTTCTCATCTCTCTTTCTGAACCAGCTCTGTCAACCTGTGGTTCCCTCACTAATAATGACTCAAAGAAAGCTCTGACACTTCCTACCCCATGCTTGGATGACAGTCATGTTTTCAACTGTTTGAAAAGTGTGCTGTGACATCCGGTTGCTAGGGGTTGGAACCGACTGGAGGGCAATGAATTTAATGATCAGCTCTCCGAGGCTAATGGAAGCGGGGTGAGACAGCAAGGGACCACGTTCAATGTTAGCAAAGTAGGTGCAGGGGAGTCCTTCTGAGGCAGTGACATTTGAGAAGAGACGGAATGACATGAAGGAGCAAGACAGTTGGATTTCTAGGGGAGTATGTTCCCAGCATGGGGAACCACAGGGACAAAGGCTCGGAGGCAGAATCTCAGTTGGAGCGTGAGGAAGAGCCAGGGAGGCAGTGTGGCTGCAGCCCTGAGGCCCTGATGAGTGATGAGGTGCAAGGTGGGGTTGGGGGGATGGGTGGTAGATGGTGTAGGGCCTTGTCATGTGAGGAAAGCACTCTGGGAAGAATCACGTGGGTGAGGGTTTTGAGGTGGGGGGACAATGACTCCTCTCATAACCCAAGGGGAGAGTGGGAGACGCCCCCCCAGTTGTTTCATGACATGGGGATCAGCCCTGCTGAGGATGGGGAGAAAGGAAGGCCTCCTTCTCGGGGTGCTGAGCCCTAGAGGCTGCATCCACACTCGAGCACGGGAGTGGGGCTCACAAGGGCGTGTGAGGCAGCAAGGCTGGCAGTAGCCTTCCCCTCCCCCCTGCTCCCCACTCTCCTATCTGGAGTCAGCCTAGGCCCCACCCACCCACGGTGCCTCCCTAAAGACTCTTCAAGGAGTCCCTCCTCTAAACAAGGACACCATTTTCGCCAAAACTTTGCAGAAAGTTCCCAAATAGCCAGCTTTCAAAGAAAAGCTTCCATTCCTGCCCTGGAGTCGCACAGGGATCAAGTCAGGTTTTCACAGACCTGGGTGCTGGAAGGGGGCTTCAGGGGGCTGAGGAGATGGATGGTGAGAGGACAAAGGCTTGGGTTTACAAAGAATTGGTGACAGGAAGGGCTATGAGACCGAGTGCAATCGGGGAGGAAACAAAGAGGGCCTAGAACTGTCCATGGGGTTGGAAAGGAGGGACAGAGGGAAGCTGCGGCCAGGAAAGGAGATGTGGTCCCTGAGGTCTCAGGGACAAAGACACTCCAGTGGGGACAGTGTAGGGGCTCTGGCACAACAGTGCGCATCAAGTGCCAGCTCTGCTATTTATCAACTGCACGGCCTGGGCAAATGCGGTCCTCCTCCGTGATGTCACTTCTATGTGTGCCAAATGGGCATAATGATAGCACGCCCGATGATCCCTTCAGGACCAGTGGTGTGAGTGGTGATACTGGGAGCGTAGAGGGAGAGTGGGTTGGAAAAGGGGAACCGATTACAAGGATCTACATGTGACCTC
>NW_022111310.1:1761991-1779040 GCF_000313985.2 Echinops telfairi | reverse complement strand
GGGGTGGGCGGGCCTCGTCTCGTGTATTTCAGACGTGTTTCCCAGAGAGACCCGTCTTGCTTGGTAAAGAGAAGGTTGGTGGAGCAGAGGAAGACCCTTGATGAGATGGCTGACAACGGACTCCAGCCTAAGAACAATTGGGAGGGGGTGCAGAGGCGGGCCGTGCTTCGGTTTGTGCTTCATCGCGTCCGTATGAGTCAAAGCTGACACCTCACAAACACAACAGAGAGCCACTGCAACCCCGAAATGGGAAGAGCCTGATGGCGTCCCTCCACCACAGCCTGCAGCTCTGGAAGGGATCAAGGTAGAAGGTCATGAAGAGAGAGAAAGAGAAAAGCGGAGGGGGGGGGGTGCTCAAAATCATAGGAAATACCAGGGTTACTGCTCTGATGGTAAACCCCACAAGACTAAGGTCCTTCATCATCCTTTAAGGCCTAAACTGATCCCCCCCCCCCCCCCCGGGGGCTCAACTTTCAGCCAAACAACAGACAGGCCTACGAAGGCAGTGCATGGTCTTTTAGCCGTCACTCAAAGGGCAGCACCCACCCAGGGGTGCTGCTCAGACGCCAGGAAGGACTAGGAGAGACAGGAGAATGGAAATGGCCAATGCAGCAGGACGTGGGACGAGCGCCAATGCCACCAACTTCACAAACAAAGTGTGTACAGACTGTGGGGTGGAAAACCAGTTTGCTTGGTACACGTTCACTCATTAGGAACACCAACTGACAGGACACGGGCGGAGCCCTTAGGACAGTAGCGGGCCTGGGGCAGGTGCTTCAGAAGCATTAGCTGCTGGTATCGTTAATGTCGTTAATGAACACTCCTAGACAAGCCACCGCCACGGCCCCTGGCCATTTCTCTGTTGGCTGCTGCAATCCAGTGGTGAGTGGAGAGTAAACCCCAGCTTAGGAAACAGAGCTGCTCTTCATGTGGATGGCTCTGTGCTGAAACACGGGGCCAGTCTAGAGGATGATTGCTGACACGTGTGGACTGGGTGGCCCTGGGTCATGACAGCTGTGTTCTCTTCCAGCGTTGAGCACAGTGGGAACATCACTTGCGATGAGATCGTCACCACTGCCCATCAAATGCGACACTGATCTTTCACCAGAGAACTCTCCGGACGGATTGAAAGGATTCTGGCATCTGCCCAGTCTGCGGGCTGCAATGTGGATGGCTGCCACCCTCATGACACCGTGGATGACATCAACAGTGGTGCAGTGGTATGCCCAGCAAGTTAAGAACCACAAAGAAAACACTTAATAAAGGATCCTTTAATAACCATGGGGGGTGGGGGGTGGTGAATACTCCTAGAACTGAGAGTCTGAAGAAAAGTGATTGAGATGGGGGCCTTGGATTAAATCCCGGCAGCAGAGGTGGAGGTGGCTGGAGACTATCTTAGTTACCGGGTGCTGCTGTCACAGATATCACGAGTGGGTGGCATTAAAGAACAGAGAGTTGCTGTCTCACAGCTCTGGAGGCTGGAAGTTCAGAGCAGGGTCTTGGTCCACCCAATTCTTTCCTCATTGGTAACTCAGGTGTTCAGGGGCTCCTTGGAATTCCTTGGTTTGTAGACAATCCTGACACAGGGCCAGTCCCCTGTGTGTGTGTCTGATCTGCTCTTTTCAGAACTCAGACGGCATTAGCTTTAGAACCCATGGTGGCGCTGTTGAGTCAGGGTTGAAGGGCTAATGCAAGATTGGCAATTCAAATGCAGCATTTACAGCCTCAGAATTTACAGACATAGAATCGCTATGAGTTGGAATAATGACCTGGTGGCATAATGCTTACTGTAAGGTCAACAGTTCAAAACCACCAGCCACTCCACAGCAGAAAGAGGAGGCATTCGACTCCTATAGATCCACAGGGGCAGTTCTACCCTGCCCTTTTGGGTCACGATGAATTGGAATTGATTCGATGGAGTGGACAGACAAATAAATGAGTCGGAATGGACTGGATAGCAGTGGGTTTTCTACTCCATTATGACCTAATTAACATAATAAAAAATCTTATTTCCACACAGGATTGTATCCAAAGGGATTAGGGATAAGGACTCCAACACTTCATTTGAGAAGGATACAAACGTTAATCCAGTCAGAATATCAATGTGTTCCCCAGGTAACCTCCAGGACCATCTTCAAATCGCCACCCCCTAGCAGTCTTCCTCCCAGGTTAAGCCCAGAGTGAAGCTCCAACTGACTGTTAGGAAATGCTCCGTGGTCCTCAGCATGTGGAGTCACCCCGTGTGGTCCTCTAAAAGACAAGTGGGGTCATCTCTTCTTACAGACAAGGAAACCAAGGCTCAGGGATGAAGTGACCCAGATGCCCAGCTCGGCAGACACGTCTTCCTTTGCTTCAGGCGAAGCAGCCTCTTTTGGGCTGGGGTCCACAGTGGACCTTCACCAAAGATTAGGCTTGATGAAAGGATGCTGTGACATGAATAGGAGGCCTGCTGGCATTGAGGGTATGCATTGGGCTGTGATCTCCAAGGTCCACAGTTCAAAACCACCAGCCTCCCTGAGGGAGAAAGACGGGGCCTTCTACGCTCATAAATAGTTGCAGTCTCGGAAACTCACGGGGCAGTTGGACCCTGTCCTAACCGGTCGTTCTGAGTTGGCATCGACTGCATGGCAGGGAATGAGTTCTGAGAAACTTAAACAAATACACAGGGAGAGAAAGACTGTCAAGGCCTGGGCATGGTGAGGGGTCCTTACAGCTCTGACATGTTTGAGGCCTGAGATGCACGGAAACCTTCCCAGCATCCCTCAGCCTCGGCTTCAGGACCCAGAGGCTTCCCCCCAAGGTCATTTCAAAGACTGCTCGGTGTCCTGCTCAGATCCAGGAACGACCACAGATGTTGGATCCAGGGAAGGCCTGCTTCCCGCAGGGCCAGGAAACGAAGGGCCAGGAGCTTTGTCTGGCTCATTGAGATTCCGTATCTGCCTGCATTCACACTCACTCAGTGGCAAACAGAACGCAACCATCCGCAAAGCTTATCTGTTCAGCCAGGTGGGTCACAGGACAAAGAGCAGGCAGGGTGGCGGCCCAGCCCACATGCCCCCACCTCACTGGTGCCAAACTCTGGAAGCAGCACAATCCCTTCCCTAACCCATGGGCTGCACCCCTTCACCCCCAGAGAGCAGGGCCTCCTTTCTGTCTCTGGACGGGACTCTTGGGGCTCAGCCCTCTCCACCCTCTGAAAGCTCCTTCTTGTCACTCTCCCCAGTTCCTCTACCTGGAAGGGAATGCTCTCAAGGTCAGGGAGCCTCCCAGCCCTCACCCCATGTAACGATGGCCTCCCTCCCCACTCTTCAAGTTTGGGAAATGAGATTGTGGTAAAACTTAAACTTCCTCTTTGTAATTTTTCATATTGTCTGACTCAGTTTCGTCAGCAGGTGTTACAAACAGAACAGTAATGAAGCCCTTCATTTTACAGAGATTTCTTCTGCTTTTTAATTTCGGGCCCTGGAAGAGTTTTCTAATATCTTGTCAGCAAGAACTTCCACTTCCTCTAGGTCGACAAGCTCTGCATTCCCCTTTTCCCATGCCTCCGAATCCCAGAGGCCTGTGTACAGGTCACCCCTCCTTCCTACCCAAACTGTGACTGTCTCCAAGGCCCAGATCCCCACCTTCCATGCCCCCATTGCCGTCACCATTGCCGCCATCAACATCATCCCGGCGTTCCCAACACAGTCCTAAGAAACAGAGACAGAAAGTGCAGGAAGGCAAAAGAGGAGAGCTGGACTCTGATTGGTCAAGCCAGGGCCAAGCTGAGATGAGCATCACCAAGGCAAGCAAGCCCCGAACAAAGGGGAGTCCCTGTGTTATGCACATGCATCGAGACGTGGACTAAGGAAGCTATGAATATTTCATAGATTTTTGAGAAATGGTCATGAATATGCATTGGAGCTAGAGTCATTAATTTTGGCAAGGAAGTAAGCCGGTGGCTGTTGGAGTGCTCGCTTCTAAATGTCGTCTGAATGGGTCTGGTGGCGTCTTTCCAGTGACTTTTTGTCCTTGACCAAAGTTCTTTTGTTTGGGGGCAGACGGCAGGTTGCAGACTCCCCTTTGGCCGCAGCCTTGGCAGACAGATCGGCTGTGACTAGTACTCCCTTACTGCGGTAGTAGATCATTTTCCAGGGAGGAGACGGGCCTGAAGGAAAAAGAAGTTCCCAGAAGGTGATGGAAACAAAATTATAGACTGAATGCGGGGAACGTGTTTCCACTTTGGGGCAAGTTTGTGGAATGGACAAGGTGGGCGTGTTGGTTTGACCAACCATTACCAAGCACCACCAATCACCATCATCACCATTTCCTGTCTGGTAGGCAGAAGATGGTCCTTCAATCATGCCCACCCCCTGATCCCTGGGACCTGGGAACGTGTTACCTTACAAGGACAAAGAGATTTTTCATTGTGTTTAAGGGTACAGGCTTTGAGATGGGGAGATGAACCTGGATTATCTAGGTGGGTCGAATCAACACAAATCCATAAAATGGAGAAGCTGTCTTGCTGTGGTCAGAGAGAGAGATTGGCATTGAAGGATGAGTCAGAGATGTGGCATTGCTGGCTTTAAAGATAAAGAAAGGAGGACCTGAGCCGGAGGGTGTAGGCGGTCTTGACAAGCTGGCAGACACAAAGAAATGATTCTTAGAGTCCTTCTTCTTCAGCCCTGCCTCCTTCCAGGAAAGACATCTAGCCCACCACAGTAAACTTCCAGAAAGGAACTCCTTGATCTTCACCCTGTGAGACCTGTGTTGAACTTCTGGCTTACAGAACAGTAAGATAATAATAGATTGTGTTGTTTTAAGTCACCAAATGTGTGGTAAATTTGTTACTGCAGTAAGAGGAAACTAACATCAACTCCTTCAGTAATACCATGATCAACAATACCACCACAGTCATCGCTACCACTGTCCCCACCAATAACGCCATCGTTGCCATCATCAACAACACTGGAACAACAATGACTCATCATCACCACCACCACCAGGACATCACCACTGTAACCATAACCACCGCCATCAACTACAATACCGTCACCATTACCATTACCCAACCCACCTGCCAACACCATCTATCACCACCACCATCTTCCCACCCCCAACCCCACCGCTTCCACCACCATCTTACCACTAGGGAACCTATGCACCATACATGATTGCTAGTTAAAACCCTAAGGAAAGTGGATGCGTGAATAAGAATTTTAAAAGCAGATGAATGAATAAATAAAGGAATGAAGAAAAAAGCCATCTCAGAATGCCTATAAAGGAAGGTCCATTCTACCCCTTGGTGACTGGCAGAATGGAATGTAAGCAGATTCACCGGTCTGGGCTTCATCTTTTGAATATCCCTTCCTATTCACGGTTCACCTCCGCCCACTGCCTCCGTCAGGCACCGTGCAGCACCCTCCCCACAGAGCTCAGTCCTGCCCAGGCTAACCCTATTAGGCAACGGGATTTAAGAGCATGTATGTACTATGTTGCTAGACGTCCAAGACCCCATCACATGGAGGTCCAGGGTGCAGCCAGCTGCCTCTCACCTTCTGGGCAATGAGTTGGGGGCTCTCTGAAAGCCCTGAGTATCTAGGGAGGAAGAGAGAAGCACTGCCTCCCCCCCAAAAAAATTCTGGGGTGTTTCTGGAGCCTTGCCTAGTCTCACTGCCTAAGGAAGTCCAGGCTTGTTCTTCCTGTTGCTCTCCCTGCCGCTCACGATGCAGCCTGATGTCCTCGGGGTCAGGAATCCCTAGAGGAGTTCTACCTGTTAGCTTCCGCCCTGACTCGGACTCTTGGGACTGCCTCCCACGTGAGTGTGATGAAGTTGGGTAAAATGTCTGCCACCCCTTCTGCTCTGGCGGTCTGTGACTTAACATTTCCACCATGAAGTTTTAGTTGCTGAGAAATCAATAGGCAGAGTTAATCTCCCTGGACGCATAATCAATCCCTCTCTGTTTGCAGTCTTGGTAGCAGACTCGATCCCAAAGGAGCGGCAGCTGGTGGGTGGGGTCTCCAAGCAGAATGGCGGTAGTACCCTTTATCTATAGGTCCAGTGGGTTCACGGAGTCAAGGATGTCTAATCTGGAAGAATCTCACAGATTTGCTTGCCCAAGACCTTTTCAAGACCCTAGCCAGGCAATGCCAGGGTGACCCCACACCAGGGAGAGATCTAATGCCTGCCGCCCTGGCCTTTTTCTGAAGCAGCTCACAGGCCTGAGAAGCCTCAGGCTCAGCCTCCGAGGTTTGGGGCAAAGGCTCTAGTGGCCATGCCATCTCAGAACTTCAGAGAGCCCAAGGGGGGAAATCAGACACACTTTGGAGCATTTCCTGGAGGGTGGGTAGAGGGAGAGAGAAAAAACAAAAACCAGTCATGCCAGTCTATTCCAACTCCTGGTGGCCCCGTGTTTGCCAGAGATCCTGCCCTACAGGTTCATCAATGGTTGAAGCAGATCACCGGGCCTTTCTTCTGAGACACCACCCACAGAAAGGACTCTGGTCCAATAGGCTTCCTGTTTCTCCCACATACTTGTCTCTGTCTGTTGGACGTTGCTTGTTTTCATCTCTTTCCCTGTCTGTCTCTTTCTAGATTTCCTCTTTGTCTCTCCCTGTCTCGCTTTCCTTTGCCTGTCTCTCTCATTTCCTTGGGCTCTTCCCTATTCTCTCCATCACTAATTTTGCTTCGGAAATATCAAAGAAAGGTGTCCATTGCAAGGACTTATTCATCAAGCTCTAGGAACATCGCTGTTTAGGAAAACAAGCTTCAGGAATTCCAACAATGCTTCCAAAATGCCACAATCTGGAGGAAGGAGAAGAACCCGAAGCTGGGTGTAAGAGCAACAGGTGCCCACCCCCCACACCCCCAGCTCTGCCCCAGTTCCCTGGATGACAGCTTCCACATCTAGAAACAGCTGGCTGGGCTGGATACGTTCATTCATCTTGAGCACCGGCTCCGCCTCTGACATTCTGGAATTTGGAAGGATCCAGATGCTCAAATTCCCCAACACAGTAAAGCGTGACCCCTCCCTGTAGCATCAAGTGACCACATGCCTGCATGGCCTCTTGTCGGGGAATTTCATCCCAGCACACTGTGCAAGCAGGTGTCTCTGTGCTCAGCGATTAGGATCTTATGTGAACCCTGGCTTCTTCCTACCACCTGCTCTGTGTCCAAATGTGGGGGAGCACATTTGGAAGCTTGACACTGGCCGTGAAGTGCTGTGGAAAAAGCCAGATGGGAGGCAGAAATTCTGAGTTCAAATCCCAGCTCTGCCACTTTCTGGCTGTGTGGTCTTAAACCAGACACCTGGCCTCCCTGATTTTTCCACTCTGAATCTGTAGCGTGGAGACCAGGCCCTGCGTGTGGAGCTCTGCAGTCAGAGCTACAGATCCACTGGCTGCCCTCCATGGAGCTGAAGTGAATGACTGAATAGCCTTCCGTGGGAATCCAGAAGCACCCGGATTTGGCTTTGAATGAAGAGCTCAAGGAAGGTCTGCCAAGGAGGTGACGGACCATGAGCTGGTGGGCAGCTGGGATTTCCATGGACAGATGAGTGTGAGGAAAGGCCCACTCTAATCAGGGGGAACACAGGAAGGCAAGGAGCCCGGACTGCCACTTTCAGGAGCAGCCGAGTAGAGCAATTGAGTGGAGGATAGACTGTAGGGAGTTGCAGGAATCTTGAAAAGGGGGTGACCGGGGTGGTCCCCATCCTGGGACATGGGGGGCACCTTTGCAAGTTCTCCAGCAGGGGTGTGATAAGCTCTGCATGATGCATTAGATCCTGCTGGCCCTCATGCTGGGGCTGGATGGAACAGAGAGGGAACACAGAAGACTCCCTGCAAAGAGCCAGACAACACAGAAGTAGAGCTATGAGGCCGACTGTCAGAATGAATTTGTACATCAGCACACATCCCCTCAGCCACGGGGCAGGGAGAAGAGCCAAGCCGAGTGAGTCAGGGACAGGAAACAAGGTCTGAGTAGGACTTGGCAGAGGAGAAGGTCTCTGTAGAAGACGAGCCTGTCAAGAAGGGGAAGGGAGAGCCACTCTCAGAAGCCTTGAAATTGGAAGACCACCTGTGCCAGATCATCACCCAACCGAGCTGGAGGGGCCCTTTAAGGCTGTTACATTCTGCACCCCCAATGCACAGGAGGGGAAAATCAGCCGAAGAACATGAAGGGCTTGCCTGAGGCCCTGGCAAGCACCAGCAGAGGCTGGTCTACAGCCCTGAACTCTCACCTCTAAATCCCACAGTAGATCCACCACCCCCACCCCCACGTCTCCAGGCTATTGTGCAATGCCACCTTGCCAACAAAAGGGGCAGAGCTACAGGGAACCCCAGGCAGGTGGCCAGAACCCCAGCTCCTGTAGGCCCAGATCAAAAGATGGCCTCCAAGTGACACCCCACTCCGTGTTCAGTGAGGGCAGAGCTGGACCGGAGCAGTGAAACAGGAAAGAAAAGATAGGGAAAGGGATATTTTCAAAGAAAAGACCAACGGGATTGGGTGAATGGTGTTCAGAGAGAGAGATCAAGTGGAATCTCCCACTGCAAATACTGTTATTGAATCCCTCACGGAACATCGGAGAACCAATTTAGGCAATCTGGAGGAAAAAACAACAGATTTTATTCCGCTGTTAAATTCCTCTGAACTCATTACTCTGAGGGCTAGTTTACGTTGCATTTTTACTACCTTGTTATAAAAGAATATATTAATAATAGCTGGATTTATGGAGCACTGTCTGGAAGGGTGTTTTCTAAATGATAACGGCGGCTGCCTCTGGGAGATGGTATTTTGAGTGATCTTAAATTTATTCTTTAAGCTTTTATGTATCGCTTACATTTTTTAAATGCATATTATCAACTTTATAATTGGTAAAAGCTAGCAAGCTCTTTTCATTGGTCGGGAGTCGAGGGTTGTGGGGGGTGGACATGTCGATTAAATATTGACGGATGATTTTTTTTTAAATCCTTTTTCCTTGTGTGAAACTAGCATCATTAGACAAGTTGAGCCAAAGGGGGCATTAAAACAAAACAGCAGTTCAGGTAGGCAAGAGATCCCAAATCAGTCATCATTTCTCACAAGTCCATCACGAAGCTGAAGCCGAGCCTGGTAAGCCAGGAAGACTTTGAGATGCCAGCCCTGCACTGGATATTTTTTGTTCTACAGGGAATGCTCTGAAATAGGTAAATAAATCACTGGAAGCCACGTTGAGCCACCTTGTAGAACAGAGGCACCCGCAAGAGGCTGGTGAAGGCCCAAGGGCGCTGGGATTTGCCTCCTTTCCTGGCCCTCTCCACCTCACCCTGGTGCCGCAGCCTGGCGGGGCAGCCTGTGCTTCACTCCTTCACACTGCTGCCTCCCGGAGTGCCCTTCCCCACCCTCACCTTGCTGACTCCCACGGCTCTGGGAGGCTCAGGTTCAAGCCTGGCTTCTGGGAGTTCTCCGTGGCTGCACAGCTCATGGCTCCCACCTCTGCTCTGACTGTATTGAGTCTGTCTTCATGGTCACCCAGCATCCTGCATAGTATGATCCATTTGGGTGCTTGCTTCCTTAGCCAGGTTGTGAGCTCAGTTGAAGTCTGGAGCTCAGTTGAGGCTGGGAGGCTGGCACAGGGCACAGTGCCCGGCAAGTGTGGTGATGAGGCTTTTACGCATAGTTGAGTCTACCCAGCATGGGTCTCTGCCCCCATCTACAAGGAGCAGGCCCTGCCCTTCTGACCTCAGAGCTGCTAGCTGGGTCAGTTATTGCTCCTCACTCCCCAGATACCCTCACAGGTCCAGAAACACATGGACCCCATGCCAGGCCCCTCCTAGCCCTTTGCCTGGTGTAGCTGGGAGGAAGCACTCATTGAGGACTCAAGCTGAATGAGGCCATGTTCCTCTTCATGTAGAGAAAGTCACTCTGCAGAAGGGGAGAAGGATGCTGCGGCAGTTACATTATCCCCTGTCAACTTGAGCAAAGGGGTGGAGTCTAGCCTGTCAATCAGATCATAACCAATGATACCTCTGAGAGGGCATGGCCTTCTTCTGAGGATTCTGGGAACTCCTGTCTTCCTCCCTGAAGGTGGACACATTCTCTCTCCACTTCACATTCCTGATGACAAGCCGCATGGAGCTATGCTGATGGCAGCCAGAGGGCTGGAGCAGGAGGAGCTGCATGGAGAGCCATCCAACCCTGAGATGCTTCCACAAGACTTTTCACCCACTGGCCTGTGATCTTTCTGTTTTCGGCATCGTTGCATGTGCTGCATGACTCTGTAGAAGAATTTATGGACTAGTATCAGGCATAGGGACCAATATCGGACCTATGGCTAATATTGAACTTACAGACTTGATCTGGACTGGGCCAGGATGGTCTCTTCATATACAATTGCTCTTGGCTATAAAGCTCTCTCTTCTACACACAAATGATTATCAATGAATTTGTTTCTCTAGCAGACCCAGACCAACACAATGCCATCAGACAAGAGAAGCTGAATTGGGGTGGGGACAAGGGTTGTTGATGGCTTGGGAGACCCCAGTTCCAATTCCTGAGATCCTCAGAGCCAGACTGGGTCAGGCAGGCAGGCTGCTCTTCAATGCCATGTCCCATGTGGGGACCTCTGAGCACTTACCCTTGTCGGGCGGGAGTTTTGCTATTTACAACCCAGACATCACTGTCCCATGCTGGGGTCCTCAGTGAGATGTCCGGTGGAAAGCTGAGCTGAGACCAGGTGGCGGCGGACTGTGCATGTCATAGTAGAGGGCTAAGAGTTTAGAGAGTAGCGCCATCTTGGGCAGCCTTGGGAGAGATTAGAGAGGGCGGCGAGAAGGAAGGCCAGTTGGAAACGCAGACCTCCAGCAGCCCGATACGTACATCGCAGAAGTCCAGGGGAAAGAGGATTGAAGAAAACCCAGGGTGTGTTATGAGCAGCTGGGCTTGGTGATGAATGGGAGAGTAAGGAGAGAGGTAGTCACGTCTAATAAATAGTCATTTCTGAAACACGGCAAACAGGGCCGTGTGCAAACATGAGTCACCGATACAAATGGGATCTCCGGGGGGTTTGTAAACAGGCAAGCCATTGCCAAGCCACACATCTGGCAGATGATACATCCATCATGTGTAAATACTTCACATCGCATCGATTACCCAGATCAATTTTAGGCATCTATCACTTCGCAGGCCCACACCCCAGCCCGGGGAAATGACAGAGAGAGAGAGCACATTTTGACTGCAGCTCACAGAAAGACGGGATGAATCTGTAGCGACATGCACACACGTGGCTTTCAAGGCATTGGGGGGGCGGGGGATTAAGGGGCGGGCGGGATGGCATGTTGTTTTTCCTTGGGTGGATTGCTTAAACTAGATCAAGAAACCATCATTTTCGAAATTCAAGATGAAAACCCTCTTCATCTTGGGCGGGGGAAAGCGCCCTCTCATGAGACACAAGAAACGGGGACCAGGGAAGCTTTATCAAGCTGGGAGCTGCAGCCGTGGAAGACGATGCCACAGCCTGCTCTCTGCTCATGGGAAGAGAGCGAGACTGGACACATGGGGGACACATGGGGGACGGCCTTGGGATCCACGATGAGTTCCGCTTGGATCGTGCAGCCCAGGGGAGCCACGAGGGGCTTCTATGCAGGGAAAATGACATGGTCAGATGGATTTCACAAGGAACCTTTCCTAGACCGATGTGCGAGGCAACTTTGAACCTAACTCACTCTCATGAGTCCATTCCAATTCACGGCTGTCCTTGTGGGTTTCCGAGACTGCAGCTCTTTATAGGGAAAGAGAGCCTCTTCTTTTTCCTGCTGAGCAGCTGGTGGTTTCAAACTACTGACCTTGTGGTTAGCAGCCCAAGAAAGCCACTACACTACGAGGGCCCCACTTAGTGCCTCCGTCTCTCTACCACCCATGCTGACTCATGGCACCCCTAGAGGACCAGGTAGAACTGCCCCCTGTAACTTTCTTTTTTTGTTGTTGTTTTTTTCCCCTGTAACTTTCGAGACTGAACTCTGTGGGAGTAGAAAGTCCCGTCTTTCTCTCAAAGTGTGGCTGGTGGTTTTAAACTGCTGACCTTGAAGATAACAGCCTGATGTGGAACCACTGCACCACCAGGGCTTTATTATAACTGGAGGTAGGGAACTGTCAGCAGTCTCAGAGAGAGGAGTACATCAGGAGAGAGGTGTGTGTGACGGGTCATCAGGACAGAGGGGCAGCTGAGGCCCACCTGTGGGTCCAGGAGAGCAGCTGGCAGCCACGAAGGAGGAGGGAGAAAGGAACTGACCCTCGCCAGCCCTTACTGGGCACCAGGCATGCTCTAGTACTTCCTGCCCATTGCCTCACCTAGTCCCTCAAAGCAATCGTGCTGGGGAGCTGTCTTTTGTTGTTAGGTACCAGGGAGTGTGGCAACCCAAGCACACAGCACGAAGCCTTGCCCAGCCCCGTGATTGTGGGTATGCTCAAGTCCATGGCCATGGCCTCGAGGTGTTCTGAGAGCCTTTCAACCAGGGTCTCTTTGTCTGGGGCTGTCAGACGACATTCTGTTGTGGCCCAAAGGGCTTTCAACGCCTCGTTTTCAGAAGCAGACCTACAGGCGTTTCTTCCTCATCTATCTTTGTGTGGAAGTCCTGCTGAAACCTGTCCACCATGGGTGACATTGCTGTTGTGAAAAATGGGAATGGCACAACTTCCAGCCTCATGGCAACATGCAAGCCACCACAGGACAGCTAGCTGATTGACGGACAGTGGAGGGTGGCTATTCTGATTTCTGGATTAGGAAGGATGAAGGGAGGCTCAGAGAGGTTAGGTAGCTTACCTGAGGTCAGATAGGTTTTTCTGAGACCTAGTCCTGTGTCCTTTCCAGTGGCGAACACTACCTTTCAGTACCAAAAGCATGAAACCACAAACTCACTGCCGTTGAGTTGATTTCAACTGATAGTGACCCTAAAAGGTGGAGTAGAATGGCCCTTCAGGGGAATGGAAATCCTCCTCTTTCTCCCGTGGAGTAGCTGGTGGGTTCGAACTGCTGACCTTGAGGTTAGCAGCCCAACATGGAACCATGACATTATCAGGGGATCCTCTCAGGAGCCATTATTTATACCTCAACCCCTCCTCAGGCAGGTGAGGAGGCACAGAGATTCAATGACAGGACAAAGCCGCCCCAGCAGATGTGCGCCGAGACCAGACATGGCCCTGCCCTCAAGTCCCTTGTCCCAGATTCCCTCCCTAGACAAGCCCGTCAATGAATTGTTTCTCCTTGTATAGCTCTCGCCACCCTTGCTGTTGGAACTGGAGTGGTGTAGTGGGTGTGTCTAAGAAAGAGCGCTAAAGAAGAATTGAGGAGCCCTGGGGCTCATGGGTGAAGTGCTTGGCTAACGGAAAGGTCAGCAGTTCAAGCCCCCTAGCCCCTTGCTCCGTGGGAGAAAGGATATGGCAACTGGCCCTTTAAGGATGACAGCCTCCCATCCCACTCTGTTCTACAGGGCTGCTTGGAGTCTGAACTGACCTGACACCACATAACAGAGACGGTTCTGAGGGAGAATATAAGGTGGGCATGGACTTCCCTTGGCCCAGAGTCGCTCCCTCTCCCTGTCCAGACAGAGCCTGCACTCCTTGGAAAGTAATTCCCTGAAGCCCTGTAACCCCCCCAGGTTTCTATCCAACAGCCCCAGCCAGCCATGGTAATTTCCCAAACCTCTTCTTTGAACGCTCACAAATCCTCCGTTCATGCTCAGACATAGAAATCACATTAGCGGAGAGGAGAACTATGCATCTGGCGGTCTGCAAAGGAGAGGGCGGTTGGCACTCAAGTGCACACACGTGAGCCTGCTGGCAGCCTGGCCGCGCTCCAGACAGCAGGCTGGGCCTCTCCAGGCCAGGAGGAAAGGAGCCATTTCCCTCTGAAGAGTGTCCCAGCTGTAGGGGGCTGGGTCCCATGCAGCAGCAGGCACACGCGCACACACTGCAGGTCATTTTCACCAGAATTAATACATCTGCTCAAGAGCTGGGCCCAGGGCCTCTGCAGAGTCTGTGGAGCAACGGCCTTTTCCTGCATGTCCTGCAGCCCCCCCAGACCCCGGCTCACTTTGCTTGGTGGTTCCAGCTAGTTGTTCACGGGGTTCCCAGAGAGCAGATATGTTCCCATCAATGCACATGTATCTGGGTCCTGTGCTGGGTTCTGGGGAGCCAGCGATGAACTGGAAATGGCCTCTGATCTCAAGTTATCAGTCTAGAGGGGAAGGCCAAGAGGGAACAGGGCCGAGGACTCAAGAAGAGGACTCTGGGCAGGTACGGAGGCAAAGAGGCCTGGGTTTGAATCTCAGCCCTCGTGGTTGCTAGATACGTGGCCTTGGACCAGTCACTGGAACAAAGGAGCGTCCAGGTTGATGTATGGTGCATGTTTACTGTGGATGGAGAAGTCGGGTGGAGAGAGAGATTATTCATAAGAGAAGGGCCAGCAGTGTCACGAGGAGAACAGACTCACAGTGGGCAGCTGATAGAAGCAGCGAGGGCTTCCTGGAGGAGGGAGCATCTACACAAGACCCTGCAGGCCAGAACAGGGAAGGTTAGAAGGAAGGCTAGCAGGGATTAAAGGCGGGTGCTGAAAGGGCGGTGGGCCCCCAAGAGAGAGGCTGACCCTCAGGTGAAGGGTTGTGTGCTTTATCCAGAGGCTGCGGAGAGGCGGCACAGAGTTCAAACAAGGTGTGGGAAGAGTCAGTCTGCATTTCAGGAAGATGGTTTAAGACGGCCCCTGCACAGACCTGACGCTGCCCCAGAGGCCTGTGAGAGGTGGGGAGGGTTGGCGTGATGACAGCAGCAGTGACAGTACAGAGAAGAGGCATCCTAGTGTTGTCTTGGACAGAACCCGGATTGGCTGCCGAGGTGGGGAGAGGAGGAGGATTCTAGAAGCGCGCCCAGGTTTCTGGCTTCGTGGTGAGGTGGGCGGCAGCACCATTCTTTCAGAGATCTGGAATGAAGGAGGGGTCATTCTGAAGATGCAGCAGCCTGGCCGGCTGCAACACGTCTGGGGAAGAACATCACCGCTGCAGCTGTTGTGCAAAACACTTGCAGGGATTCTTTTAGCCCTGCCCCTGAGCGCTGAGTACCACCCAGGCCCCAGTTTTCCTGCAGGGGGCTCTGCCCATCAGGAGGGCATGGCTAGGCAGAGCTGAGGCCAGCGTCCCTGCAGCTTCCCTCACTGGGTCCAGCCGTGCCCTTGGGGGCCCGACAGTCTGCTGTCTTTGCAGAGAGCGCCCTTGTCCCTTGAGTCCATCCGCCTTTCACTTGGGCCAACACAACACAGTGTACTGCAGAGGAAGAAAACACACCTTCCTTCTCAAGGACGCCACGCCCACATGAGTGTGGCCCAAATTCTCCATCTCCATACCTCTTACCCATCTCTACCAGCTCCGATAGAGAGCTCTTTGGTTTTCCTCTGTGGAACCGGAATTCTGCAATTGGCATTTTAACTCAAAAAGTAGGACTTTGGCATTGGTCTTGGATAACTGTCCCCTTGTTTGAGGACCATCAACCAAGAGGCATATGGAGGAGTGAAGATGGTCCCAGCCCCACTCTGGCCTCAGCTCCTCCACCTTCCATATGGGCACAGATGGCATCCGCTTGCCCTGTCCTCCGGGAACAACTGACTGACTGGAGGTCAATGCAGGCCGGACAGGACCACCTGCGTCTATGGAAACAGGAAACCCCATAGAAGGCATGCATCCCAGTGTCTCAGTCACCTGGCAACACAGAAGCTTCCCAGAGTGAGGCGCCCAGGAGAGTGCTGGGGACGCCTGGTCACACAGTTACACAGCTGGGGGTGTGAGGCCGGAAGAAGGCCCCACAGCCTGCCAGGGCCACAACTCTCCTCTGTCAAGAGCCCCCAGCAGCTCACAGCATTTCCCACCCTCATAGCTCACTCTGTGGGAACCCGGCTCTCTCCCCAAGAAACCTACCAGTCCTGCAGCTTCAAGTCCTACCCAGTAGCTGATGGGAGAGCTAATTTTCTTAGTTGGACCCTAATATCATTCAGCATTTGGCCCACTGGAAAAAAAGTCAATTCAACAAATTGAGGGGAGCGATGTTGCTGACCACAGCAATGATCTAAAAGACACTCACCTTTAAAAAGAGATTCGTTTGGATTCATCAAAACTAATGCATGATGAGAGCTGGGGTGCCATCAGTTACAATGGCAGGTCCCCTCTTCCCCAAAAGCAATGCAAACACTGGCCAAAAAAGGGGTCGGAATCCAGCTTTTCACAACTCCAGTAATTAACTAAAGGCTTGCAGCAATCCGAGGAGCGTTTACAGCAGTAGACGTGTGTGCATCCGAAGACTGGCACGTGACTGCTCAGGGCATTATTCATATTAACCAAAATCCGTGGAAGCAATCCAAGTGTCCATCAAGTGATGAGTGGAGAAACAGAACATGGAAGATTCATACACTGAAATATTAGTTATGATTGAGTCATGGAAAAGAATGACGTACTGATGCATGCTACTACATGGACAAACCTTGAACATCTCATGCGACGTGAAGGGAGCTGCATGCACACACACACACACACACACACACACACACAGGAACACATGTGATTTGACTTCATTCATTTGAGCTGTCTTACACACTTTGGACACATTGTCAGGAGAGCCCAGTCCCTGGAAAAGGACATCATCCTTGGTAAAGCAGAGGGGCAGTGAAGGAGAGAAAGACCCTCCACACATCAGCTGCATCCATGAACCCAGGCATAGGAACAAGTGTAAGGATGGTCAGGACTGGGCAGTGTTTCGCTCTATTGTGCATAAGGTCGCTGTGGGCCAGCACAGGATCGATGGCGCCTAACCTAACAATAATGGATGAGGTGTCCGGAAGAGCAAAATGCATGGCGGTGGTGTGGTTGTTAGGCACTGTCAAGTCAGTTCCCAGCAGGCAAAGGGCATTTATAGAGGTCTAGATAAAGACATGTACATATGCAAATATATTTATATGAGGATGGGGCAATAGATCTATGAGCCCATATTTATAGGTTTAGTATTAAGGTAGCAGAAGGACATTGGGCATCCACTCAAGTACTCCCTCGATA
>NW_022111310.1:1738221-1760734 GCF_000313985.2 Echinops telfairi | reverse complement strand
AATGAAAATACAAATGTGCTTTACACAATTGATGTGTGTATGGATTGTGATAAGAGTTGTATGAGCCCCTAATAAAATGATTTTTTTAAAAAGTCCTTTCCCAGCAATCCGTGCGCAACATGGAAGGCTGTCTGCTTCTGCATCACCCTCACAACCACTGCTCAGCTCGAGCCTCTCGGTGCAGCCACTGTGTCCACTCCAAGAAACAGCCAAACAAACAGGAAAATAGATTCTAGGTTCGTGGTTGCCAGGGACAGGGAGGTAGATGGCAGGGGGTGGGGTTTGGGGGACAGCAGCAGGAAGTGATTCCTATGCATACAGAATTTCTTTTTAGGGTTTAAAAGTACTCAGATTCTATCACCCCAGCCTTCCTCACCCACTGCTCTGATCCTGACTTAGATGAGGCGAACAGTTCCTATCTAAAGCTTCGGAGGCTTGGGAAAGGGGGTTGGGAAACAAAAAGAGAGGAGGGAGGAAAGGAAGTAGAGCGAGAGAGAGAGAGAGAGAGAGAGAGAGAGAGAGAGAGAGAGAGAGACAGAGAGAGAGACAGAGAGAGAGACAGAGACAGAGACAGAGACAGAGAGACAGAGAACAATGGGATAGCATATTATGTCTTAGTTTCCTAGTGCTGCGATGACAGAAATACCACAAGGGGGTGGGTTTAGCAAACAGAAATGTATTTTCTCATTGTTGACAAGGCTGGAACTCCGGATGCAGGACACTGCTCCAGGGGAAGGCTCTCTGATCTGGGGGTACATCCTGGCTCCAGCATTCTTCTCTGCCTGTGTCCTGGGTGACCAGGCATCTGCCTCTCCTCAACGGTGCTGGCTTCTCGGTGCCTCATCTGCTCTTTTGATCTCTCAAAAGTGATTAGGTGGAAAACACATCCTAATGATATGGCCTTATTAACATACCAAAGAAAGCCCTATTCCCAAATGGGATTACATCCATGGGGTTAGGATTCCAGCACAGGCTTGAAGGGAACAGGAGGTAATCCACCACCAGCAGGAAGAGTCAGTTCCGCTGCCATAGCCCTGAGGGAGTTGTTATGCGTGTAGTCCCTCATTTGTAAAACTGCAGAAGGACAGAGAGGGGTCAAGATGCTAAGCTGCCAGGGTCTTCCCAATTTGTTCTGATTGACTCTCAAATTCTCAGTGTGATACGTGAATGGGGTTTGTTTGTTTTAATCCAAAGAAAAGAATCCCTCATTATCTGAGATGCCCCAGCAGATTGCTGAAAACCACAGGGTTCAGACTCCCTGACCTCAAACCCAAGCTAGATACTATTAGGTTTATGACCTTGGGTGGATAGATGCTTCCATCTGGGCCCAAGGAGTTAATACAGGCAAAGTACTTAGAACAGGGCCTGGCTGAGAGTCAAACCAACTAAACTCACGATTTCTGGGTTGATGTCTACTCCTAGCGGCTCTATAGGACAGGGGAGAACTGTCCCTGTGACTTTCAGAGCCTGTCACTCTCTATGGGTGTAGAAAGCTCTGTCATTGGCCACAGTCCCCACAATATAACATCACTCTTTACATTTTCTCCTTTGTTTACTGTTTCCACTCCTCCTTCCCTGGCCTCTCCTGCCTTCTGAGTTTTATCCCTGGGCTCGTGGTGCTCTTTTGATCTCATCCAGTTGACTGGGCGCAGGTGTGAGTGTCTCCTTGGAGGTGGTGTTCACCTGGTGGGCCTAGCTATTGTTTAACTGAACGTTGAGCCATGGGATGGCTATGGTTCCAGGCTTGGAGGTTATCTGGGGGCCAGAGTGCCCAGGTGCTGCCAGTCTGTCAGACCAGTAAGCTTGTTGTTGTTGAGTTTTGTTCCACATTTTTCTCCCCCACTTCCAGGACCTCCTGCGATGATCTGTTTTGGAGCAGCGAGGGGTGGTAGCTGGGCACCATCTACTTCTTCTGGTCCCAGGGTCATTGAGGGTGGGGCCTCAGTGGTGCAGGGGTTGGGTCTCTGATTAGCTTCATTCTTTAAGGTGACTAGATTTTAACATTGGTAAAGCGGGACACCATTGATAAAACTCATATCCTGGCGAAATAGCCACATGGCAGCCGAAAACCGTATACCCTAACTTGTCGTGCATTCTTTCCAAAAATCGGAACTTTTTAAAAACGCTGCGAGACGTGGGAAAATTTGTTAAAAATCGGGACTGTCCCGCCAAAAGCGGAACGTCTGGTCACCTTATTCTTTGCCCAGGATAGGGAGAGACCAATAATTGCACCTTGCTTGGCTGCTCGGGTTTATGTTTTAATGCTATTATAAATGAAATTTATAATTTTTCATTTCTGGACTCTTCATCGCTAATGATAGAAATATAGCCTAACTTTGTATATTCTTCAGGAAAACTGTGTGAAATAGGGACAAAGAAATGTCTGTTGAGTCTCTGAATGTGGGACACCTCTAGATGAGACAGCTTGTTTTGAAATGTAAAGCACGGTGGTTGGATTCTAAACCTCCATTGAGGCTGCGCCTCGTGACTTGGGAGGCAAGGAATGTTCTGAGAAGAGAGACAGTGAAAGTGTCTTGAACTCCAGCTATTGGTAGGAAAGCACTGAGCAGACAGAGGCGTGATCATCAGAGAAAAAGCTGAATAAAATTTCCCTGAGTGGAACAAATACTGTCGTTTTCAGATCAAAAGACCATACAGGACAGCAGGCCAAATGGAATACATGAGATGTACTCCTTGATATAATCAGGTAAGAAAATGTTACACCTCTCAGTCACCATCGAATTTACTAACCACCAGCTACGTGGCAGAAATGAATAACAGAGCACTTTTACAGGCTGATCGAGACAGAAGAAAAATAACACTAACCTTAAAATCAAACACGAATTTCAATTGCCTGAAAAGTCTCTGAAATAATCATCTCCAAAAGGAAATACTGTAGCAGCTAAAGATCTTGAAGGAAGAGATGACAATCCCAAATTCTCAAGCCTGTCAAATTGTAATTTATGTGCAAATACAATCTTGCAGATACCTTTTGGGGTTCGGCTAAAGCTGTAATCTGGGGTAAAATGCTTAGGGTTAAATAACGTTATCTTAAAATAAGATAAATAAATTAATTCAGCATTCAACCAAAAAGGTAAATGAGAAAAAAGTTAACCCAAGGAAATAAGAATGAGAAGATGGCAAAGGTAGAAGAAGATATCAATGAACTACCACCCCTGGTGAAAGATCCCAAATAGTACAGTAAGTAACTGCAAAAGGAAACGCCTTGAGACAAATAATAGTCATCTATAATCAAGGCAAACAGAGACACACACACAAGCCGTTATTCAAGCGAGAAAGATGAGATAACCAGAGGTTCTGAGAAAAATTTTAATATCTGAATTGAAATAGATGATCTTTTTTTTTTTAAGATAGCCTTCTAAGAAAGTAAATTCCCTTTTTTTTTACTGGAAAAATATATAGAAAGAATTAATAAATGTGTAAAATATGGCACTTGGAAAAGAAGTTTAAAAAATAAACCTGTAAATACATAGGCCCTTGGCCTCTATAGGTTTACAGGTGCATTATTTTAAGCCTCAAGCAACAGACGTTGCCATCAAGTCGGTTCTGACTCAGAGTGGCCCTATAAGATAGAGTAGAACTGTCCCTTAGGTTTCCAGGGCTGCACATCTTTATAGGGTAGAAAGCCTTGGCTTCCCGTCCTGAAGAGTAGACTGATGGCATCAAACTGCTGACCTTAGGGTTAGCAGTCCAACATGTAACCCACTCTGCCGCAGGGCTCCGTAAGTAATAGATAACACGTGTGCTGGTTATGTGGTTCCACAGGCTAAAAAGCTGAAATGCCCCCTAGAGTATGGCACAAGGTTAACACAGCCCTCAAACCAAGACTGATCACTTATTCATCCACAAAACTGTGTTGCACACATTAAACATTTAACAATTAATATTACATAAATATAATTATGAAATGTCAAGTTGAATAGTGGTGAATCAAATCCAGCAATAGATTAAAAGAATATCTCACAATGACTATAGACTGATTCAATATTAGAAAAGCTGTTATCATAACTTTTTATTTTAACAGCTCAAGAAAATATGATAATCCCGATAAATGTCCCAAACTGCGTTTGATAAAGGGGCCTAACAAGTGTACTTGACACAATGGATGTATGTATGGATTGTGATAATTATTTTTTTTAATGCATAACAAGATCAAAGAAATGCGATTCCAGCAATCCTCACTTGACAGCAAAGCTCCAAGAGCGGTTCCGGAACTCAGAAGTAAGAAGATCATGCTTACAACTCCCACTGTCTAGGACGGCTTTGAAGAGCCTAGCTAATGCCAACCCAAAAACCAAACGCACTGCCATGGAGTCAATGCTGACTTATTGCAACCCTATAGGACAGGGTGTAGTTTCTGAGATGGCTATTCTTTATGGGAGTAGAAAGCCCCCTCTTTCTCCTGAGGAGCTGGCTGGTGGTTTCAAACTGCTGACCTGACCACACAGTTAGCAGCCCAACTCATAACCACTATGCCACCAGGGCTCCCAATGCAGTCAACCAAAAATAAGGAAAAACCAAAGAACCTAAACTGTAGAGTATTAAACAAACATCGGTTCAGTCATACAACAGAACACTGAGCGCATACGAAAGAAGATGGAAAGATAAACAGACAACTATCCGGAGATCTCTTGTGCATCAGCAAGTCAATTTGGCCTCTAGGGGTCCTACAGGGCAGAGGGGTGCTGCCCCCTTGGGGTTTCCTGAACTTCATAGGAGCAGGTCTCCAGGTCTTGTCTCCTGCGGAGCTGCTGATGGGGTCAAACCAGCCATCCTTTGGTGAGCAGCAAGTTGCTGACAGTGGCACCACCTGGGTGCCTTGGCTATAGGTGACAGATTCTTGAACGTAGTTATGGGCAACGTACGGGCTGGGTCAGCATATACCCCGAAGCCTCGAATGTTTTGCTGGTGGAGACAGTGGGTTGGCTTCCATCCACTCTTCATTGGCATTTCAAGGGATTCTGAGTAAGTAGAAGTTTGGCCCAGGAGAGAGAGTAATCGAACCGAATCTCTGCTCTTAGAATTTTTTTTTTAAAGCTATAATCTCCTACTTTGTTAGGAAACTCAAGACTTCACAGAGTTTGATGGGAGCAAAGGCGTCCCCTTAGGAGACCAGTCCTGTACCATCTTCATGGGATAGTCATTCGAGAGGATCGAATGATGGGGGGACGTAGAGAGAACCCTGCACAGTGTTCTGACCCAGTTCTACTACCGGCTCCAATGCATGACTCCAGACAAGCCCTTTCTTCTTTCTGGGTCTCTGCTTCCCCTTCTGTACAATGAAGGAGTTTGACTGGCTCATTTCTACCACCCTTGCCAGCCCACAAGAAGACACCGGAAGACATCCTCTGGGTTGGCTTGTGAATGCCTTTGTCACAGCCCTGGCCCCTAGCATTAGACCCTGCCACACATTCCCCTGAGAGGATCGAGCTCCCCATCTAGTCCTCAGGAGCCCGGCATTCTGGTCCACTGTCCTCCGTCTCTGCAGGGGGCTCTCGGGCCATCTTTGGCCCCGCTTCAGGGCTGACAGTGAAGCTATGCTCACAAAGCTCCTGTGCTCTCCCAGCATGTTGAGACTCAAGACCATTTGGCAAGAAACGTGGTCCCACAGGGCCAAAGATGGCAGTCTGCCTGCCACCCCACTGTGTGCCAGGCCTGCCCTACAGGCTGGAGCTTGCATCCCTCTACCCGGGATTTGAGTGGAACAGGGCAGGGGCTCCCCCGGCTTTCCACATGGCCTGGGAGAACATTTCTGGGAAAGTCATGCCAACATCCTCAGGATGTCCCCCTCAGTTCCTTTGAATGCTGAATGGAAGAGCACCCCTCAAGGTCTCAAGGGACACATCTCGGATTTCCACGAATGGGGCAAATTCCACCTCTTAAAACCCTCCCTGGTACTAAGTTAGGTCTGAATCCTGAGGGATTTGGTGGAGGAAATACTTTGTAAGTCCACCGAGGGTGGAAGGGCAGTTGCTGCTCAGGCTCTAGGGCCAGACAGACAAGCCTGGGACAGATGCTTGCTCACATTACCTAGCCTCTCTGTCAAGGTTGTTTGGGGGAGAGGGGGTGCCGGGAGCTTAGCATGGGGTCTAGCACACAGTTGCTGTTTGCTTTATAAGACCCCCCCTGGCTCATGGCAGTCACATGCACAATAGAGCGATCTTGTGCACGCTGCCAGGTCCCGCGCCAGCCCAAATCAGTCAGTCAGACCATTGTGATTCAGAAGTTTTCCACAGGATGATTTTGGGAAGTGTAGATCACCAGACCTTTCTTCCTAATGGCTGAATCCAGACACTCAACTGAAACCCATTCAGCATCTTCAGCTGTGTATGATGTACATTGCCTAGCGATCAAACCTGGCTCGCCGCATGGGATGTGAGAATTCTGCCACGGGTGTACAGTTAGTGCCCAATCAATATTGGCTGACTCTTCCTCCTGCCTGAGTCTCCCCCATTCTATGTGCCCCAGCTCACAACACACACACACACACACACACACACACACACACACACACACACACACACACACACCTCTTTCCAACCAGGTTTCTGGAGAACAAAAAACCCCAACCAAATACTGCCATCAAGTTCACTCTGACTCACAGTGACCCTATAGGACGGGTAGAACTGTCCCTGTGGGTTTCCAAGACTGTAATTCATTACAGGAATAGAACGCCCATCTCTCTTAGACTAGTACTTTCGAACTACTGACCTTGTGGGTAGCAGCCTGATGCATAAACACTACACCACCAGGGCTCCAGAGCCCTCAAGGCCTGGATTTAAAAGGTTTAAGAAAAAGAGACTCATCCACTCCCTGCTATTTCCCCTTTCAAGCTTGACTCCCACCCCCAATCCCCTCCTACCTCTGAGAGAAGACTCAAAAGTGGACTCTCCCCGATCTCTGCAATCACAGTGAACATTTGCCAAGTGCTTCTTCCATGCTAGGTACTGTGCTGAACACCTTTCATGCAATTTCTCACTAGTCCACGAGGCAGGTCAGGCCACCACAGGGATCCCAGCTGACTGCTCTGCAAAGACACCTTCTAGGGTTCCCACAGCCCCCAGAGCCCAACCTTTCAGCCACGGTACTGCTTGATGGAGCTGGAAAGTGCAGAGAGGGCTGGAGAAAGGCCTGGTCATCACACCCCACAATGGAAGTCTCCCTATTCCAGATTCCCCACACACCAGCTTATTCTATCTCCAGATAACCATTTAGTGGGGGCTTTCCCCCTGAACCGATAAAGCAGTATTCTTTTGTTTAAAATAAAAAACAAAAGCACACTTAAATGACATTTTACCAAAGTCTTTCTTTTGCTGCCCGTTGGCTGGTTTATCAGCGTGGATTTGCAGTTGGGTTTTCTCAATTTTGACAAATTGGAAATACCATAATAGCTTTCTAGCCGTTCATAAATATATAGGCCCCTGACGCTGAAAGCTGAAAGGAAGGGAAATGATCCATTTAAATAGACTGCAGCTCTCCTTCCCGTCAGCCCCCTTCCCCTTCCCCTAGCTCTCTATTCAGATGAGCATCATTTCAGACGATGTCTCCAAGCGGCATTCCCGCTGTAATTAATTGCTTTTCACTCAAAGTGACACATTTCCAAAGTGAGTGAGCACAAAGAAAGATATACTTAAGGAATTGAGAGCGCTCCTAACTTTGCTGCTGATTGCTGTGAAAATGAGTAGCTCCTTTTTTAAAGGGGTGGGGGGGTGGGGATCTTAAGAATTAAAGAAGTTTGTCTCGCTTAGCAAAAAAAAAAGACAAGAGGTGAACCCCAAACATGATCACTTATTGCCTCTGGGTGATGGAGTTAGCAGTATGTGTGTTTCTCCACGTCCAGGGCTTTTCCAGATTTTTTTTTTTTAAACAAGAATTATTTTGCCCCAAAAAAGTGAGAGAAAGAATGCATTCAAAGTGAAGGTAGGTGAGATGAAGACAGCAATGTACCAAGTCATTTCCCATTTCTCATTTCCCATCCCCTCCTGGCCGTTTGAGGAACAGCATGAAAGCGAAGGAGGGAGGTACCAAAATTTGCCCAGAGGGCATTCAAGGCAGAGCACCTTGTCTCTAAATGTCTGGAACAACAGAGGAAGAGAGAGTCAGAAAGAGGGGGGGCAATGGACGGTGTGGCTAATTGCCTCCATGAACAACTGTCGTTTTTGTAATGAGACCAGAAGAACTAGATAGTGCCCAGCTACTGTGACTGAACATTGTGATCAAATACTCTATAGAAGATTCTTGATCCAAAGAGGGAAAATGCAAAACCAAATTGCAGCTTCTTGTGGACTCCAGACTGCCTGGAGTCATGGAGGGTGGAGGAACCCCTGAAACTACTAATCTGAGATCATCTTTAAACCTTAAACCAACAATATCCCCAGAAGTCCTCTAAAAAACAAACAATAGTTTAGGTTAACTAGTAAAAAAAAAAAAGTCTGCCTTGAGTATTATGCTCTTTAAAGAACTATCTATACAGAGTCAAACAACAGCAGCTCAAAAGACTAGATTGGAACCTTAGGGGGCAGTGAGTTTGTGGTAACAGGAAGATCACAGGTCAGTGGGTGAAAAGTGACCTTCCTGGGTTCTGCATCATTGCATGTGGCTATGTGAGTCTGAAGAGGGATTTATGGACTAGCATTGGACTTATAGGCTTGTATTAGACTTATGGACTTGATCTGGCCTGGGCTTGGGTATCCTCTTGATATACAATCACTCTTTGATATAAAGCTTTCTCCTTTATATATATGAGTGTCCCTGGATTTGTTTCTCCAGTCAACCAGTAATTAGAGAGTACTGTCAGCCATTCTGAAAACACAGCCTTCTTTTTTTTTTTTTTTTCGTGATCGAAGTGAGTTTATGAGCGTTAGAAGAAGTTTCAGGTTTACACGGCACCCAAGGGGGTCTGCGTCCCGCAACGCGTGCCAAAGCTCTCTACGCCGGAGTTCTCTCCCCTCCGTCTCTGTTCTCCTCCCGTCTCGGTTCTTGTCCTTCTCTCTAAGCTCTCCTCCCCTCCGGGGCTTCTGCCTTTTCAAGGATTCCACAGGGAGGCGTGGTGGAAGACCCCTGATCGACCCCATTGGCTGAATTGAATTTACCTGGCTAGGTGATCCAATTCAAGTTCACGCCCACCCTTGCCTACTGGCCGGAACCCTGAGCATGTGCGCTGTGCCACTCCTTTGTTCCCCTAGCTTGGCCCTCTGGGCACATACACAGCCTTCTATAACAGGCTCAAGGCCTGGGCAGGCCACTCCACTGTTCCCATAGGCTTGAAGCATTGTGTTCTGGGCTGTGGGTGCCAGGGAGCCATGGCAGTGCTCGGATGAAAAGCCCACGGTCACCCTCCATGGGTCCTATCAAGCTTTCATGTGATCCACATCACACCCCTGGCAAAGGCCAGGCCAAGGTCCACCCCTGGTGGTTCAGTGGTAGCCTTCTTGTCTCCCGTGCGGCCGTGCCAGGTTCAATTCACAGCCAAGGCGCTTCGTGGGCAGACAGTGAAGGCTGGAGCGCCACTATCTTATGGGTTTCATCACAACTTCCAAACCAGGATGGACCGGGCAAGACGGTCTGTGCACGGCGTCGGTATGAGTGGGAGGCCCACTCTGTAGGGGCGAAGAAGATTCGAGAACCTGAGCCTGGAGGAGCCTCTTCCATATGGAGTGGAAGTCTGGCAATGGGTACCAGACCCAAACTCACCGCCAGTGCATGGCGACCGTCAGGCACAGGGTAGGACTGCCCTGCCCTGTGGGTTTCCGAGACTGTAACTCTTCACGGGAATAGAAAGCCTCGTCTTTCTCCCCGAGGTGCTGCTTGTGGTTTCCAATGGCTGTTAGCAGCCCAGCAGGGCAGTGGGTCAGTACAAGGGAGATGTTGGCAAGAGTTGGGCCCCAAACAGGGGCAGCCAGAGAACACTCGGGACATCCAGTCACACCCAACCACACTTTACCTTAGTCTGTGTCTCAGTCCCAGATGCCCTGGGCGGGCTTCCTGCATTGTTTGCTACCCCTGGCTAACATGCCCCAAAGCAAGAACACACTCCTTCCCAAGTGGCTCGCCTGGGCCTGAGTGCCGGGTCCTCCAGCTCCCCCAGCACTCCTTAGTCACCTTCTTCCGTTTCTTGCTCTCCTTGACTCTGAACTGTAAGGAGACCCTGATGAACCGTCAGCAAATGATCCGGGGCGCTCCCTGGTTATTAACGAGCACCCTCTCCGCCCTCCAGACGGAGATGAATGGAAAGCGCCAATATTTGTTCATTTTCTTGAAGGTCAGTCACTTGGGTCTCTGTTCTCATGTTGGCGTCTTTATATTTCTCACATCCTCCCCCACTCCCCCACCACTTTGAGATTCATTCACACCACCAAGCTGTAATGGAACACACACACACACACACACACACACGGAGCACAAGGAAGTCTCTGAAGCCTGCAGCAGGGACTGCGAAGTGTGCTGAGAGGCCCCAGGTCTTGAAGGTGGCCCCTGAGCAGTTCCAGGCCACACATGGCATTCTGAGCCAACTCTGACCGCCTTCCAGGCGCTGAGCGAGGTAGCAGCAGTGAGAGAAGAGCCAGATAGATGCCACAGAGGAACCCACGGGGGAGCCGCTCCCAGGTCAGAGGCTGGGGAAGTCACAGGCCTTCCTGGGCACCCACCCGCATCCATAAAACACGATGTGTTGTGCACAGCCCCTGCCCGCCCCAGCATCTGCCCCCTTCCAGAAAGGTACGCATATTCATCTCTTGCAAAAGTGTTTACAGAGAGAAATTACCCGCAAGAATCAACAAATTTTCGGGGGAGGTGTTCCCTTTGTGGGGTATCTAATTCTGTGGATACCCTGACGGTGGGAAGTTATCTGGTTTGAACGTGCAATGGCGAGAAGGTTGGGGGTGGGTGGGGTGGCTAATCATTACAAGAATCCGAGAGAGGGGACAGACAGCCACCTTGATGTTTACCTCTGTGACAGCACTCAGCTGAAAGACGTATTAAAAAGGAAGCTTCTCAGATGCAAAAGAAGTGGGAGGGGACTCCGTGGTGGGATTCAGCCAGTTCTCAGAACCGATACCTAATTTTCTGTTGAGTTTGGCGAGCCAGTCGTTAAAATGGCCCTTATAATCAAGGTTCTCTCTAAGGTGGGTGGCTGGGCAGTCACCCAGTGTGGAAATCACAATTTTATTTTCCTGACTCTTTTTGAATGTTCATCTCTACCACAGAGGTGTTCAGGTATCATTTTGAAATAATAAACTACCCTTTGATATATATATATTTTTTACATTTAAAACGGTCATGAGGGCAGTGAACAGGCGGTTAAATTATTTGAATCCCACCACTAATGGGAGCATCCTTTCCTTGTGGCTGCACTCAGCTTGCTGAGGTCCTTGGGCTGAAAGACAGGAGACCAAATGTAATAAGTGAAAAAGTGCTCCCCCCACCCGAGGTGGGGGAGGGGGTGTTCAACAGGGTGGTAGACCCAGGGCTGAGAACCTGGACACTTTGAAAGAACTTTCAAAAAGACTCCCCCCAAAAAAGTGTGGACTGTCACACACAAAAGGTAAACTCCCCAAATCAAACGTAAGAAAGTATCTGAGACACAGCAGTATGTCAGCTCTGTAAATGGTGAAATGCACAATCTCTATAAAATTTTTATTGTATTTGGAAACGACTTGTGCAATCTTTCAGTTCAAGGAATTCCCTCGAAGCCCAGTGATTCCTGAGAAATTATAGCCACTGGAAATGAAACCCAAGCACAAAAGAATTGTGTAAGAAAAATGATTAAAGCTCCTTCAGAATCATTTCACAGCAAAAATATTTGCATTTGCAGGGAGATGTGGATGCATTTTGATGTGATGTGTACATCTGAGCGTTAGGCGGCTCTCTGCTACAAAGGTCTTTGGAGCTCCCTAGTCCATGGGTCAGGACCCCTTGAAAGCAGTCCATAGAGCAAGTGCGTATCCAAACCAGAGCCAACCCACTGTGGCAAGTTAACTCCACCTCCCAGAGAGAGAGACTCTCTAGGGCAGAGTGGAGCTGCTCTGGAGGGTCGCCAATCACTATAAATCTTGACAGAAGCTGACTGCCTCATCGTTCTCCCAAGGAGTGGATGGTGGGTTCGAACCACCAACCTCTGGGTTAGCAGCCAATGCTTAATGAAATTATCTTTACAGCCAACTGAACTGCTTCTCACACATAGCCACAGAGACCATTTAAGCTGGAGAGATGCCTGGAGCCCAGTGAAAAGGTGGAGGCTGATGTGTGGGTCTCCAGACACCAACCTCTCTGTATAAGATGAGGCACCTGAGGTCAGAGAAGGGCAAGGTCCTCACCTAGGCCAAACAGCAAACACAGAGATGGGACTCTAAGACAGATGCCTCCCAGGCTTTGCCATCCTCACTTCACCAAGCCTGGCTTTCCTGCTTCCTTCGCCAAGGGCACCAAGGCCACTGCCTCGTCCTTAGCACCAAACTGAAAACCAGACTCACTGCCATTGCTCACTCATAGTGACCCCCGGGGGGTTCTGAGATTGTGACTGTTTGCAGGAGTAGAAAGCCAGTCTTTCTCCCTCGAGGCTGCTGGTGGTTTCCAGGAGCCAACCACACTGATTGCAGCCCAACACGTGACCACTACACCACCACGGCACAGTACCCAGGTGTCTTGAAGTCCACTCATTTTGTGTTTCAGAAGCTCCCACTCATATTCTTGGATGCCTATTGATGTCAGCCATCCATTTGTCCATCCTTTGGATTTCCCAACCACAATACAAGCACCTAGCTTCCTAGACTTTCTGGAAGCCCACCTTGTCCTAGGCAGCTTACCAAGAGCAAGGTGTCTTTTCTAAAAAGGCTCAACCAGCCTGGCACCGGGACTGTGCCCTCTGCCTCCCCCTTGTGGCCCATGGAAGAGGTGCGGTACCTAGGACTGGGTCTACTATTGAGTGCCAAGCACCTGTAAGTCAGCTTGATTTTCCTTTCTGGAAAGACTCCCTTGTTCCTGGAAGCCTGAGACCTGGACAGCATTCCTCTCCTCCACTCCTGCCCTTCCAGTTAGCTGCTTGTGACAACTTTGGCCTTCCCACTGAGCAGTCAGTCCCCTAATTCCCAAATGGAAATTGACCACTACCAGTCAACAATGATAAAGAAACCTGGGCTCTGAAAGAGTACAAAGCTGTTTGAGGTTCAACTGTGCTGTGCTAAGTACACGGAGGATTGAGAAACAGGGGGAAGTGGCCGGGAAGAATGCCAGAGATGGCCGACTTTGGAAAGCCCCACACAGGAAAGGTAGAAGACATTTCTAGAAAGGAATAAAGGCCTTGGGCAGTGAAAGGATAGCGTTTATGTCTAAAACAGCTTCTCTAAGATCAAAGTTACAATGGAGATGGGCTCCTTTCTCATCGTCGCCGCTGGGTCACTTTGCTAACCCTCCTGACACAGTCCATATTGCACCTGAATCTATGGTGTGTGCACATCTCCCTTCTGGTATCTATTAGGGTAGCTCTGGTGGCAAGGAACAGAAGTCTAGCTTAAATCTGCTTTAGCAAAAATGAATGTAGAGGCTGAAGTGACTGAGAAGGCTGCGGTTCCCACTGGCTAAAGGTATGAGTGAATCTAGGCTGACACAAGGCTGTCAATTCACCCTTTCACCAACCTCCTCTTGCCCATCTCTTCTGCCTGCACTCTGACCTACACCCTTTGAGAGCCTCGTTTTCTCCTACCACAGGTGAGCTTCTTCAGAGCATCAGGGACGATGGCCTCCAAGGAAATCAGGGTCCCACCATTCCAGTTGTGACTCTGGGAGTGAGTCTCTTCAACCACGTGCACCAGCCTAGTCCCAGAGAGACTTTCATCGGCTCAACACCTCTTCTGGTTTTTTCCCGGAACCACACGGGTTGAAGCCTGGAAACTCCAGGTCCCAAGATCCCTCTCTACAGAGTTCTAGAAAAGAAAACATCAATGAGAAGCACTTGCCAAGATTTGGAAGGCGAGAGAAAAGGAGAAGCCATAGTCAAGGAGACTTCAAAAAGTTCATGGGGACAAAAAAACCAACATTATCTTGTCATTCCATGTTTCCATGAACTTTTTGAAGCCCCTTCTACTTGTTCCTCTGGAAAGGTCAAGCTCTGGGCCTCAGAGTGTTTCCCTGAGCCTCAGGGGCCTCAGTATTTAAAGCAACTGTCATCCCTGAGGAGTCCCGGGGGTGTAGTGGATTCGTGTTGGGCTGCTAACCGCAAGGTCAGTAGTTTGAAAATACCAGCAGCTCCTCGGGAGAAAGAGGAGGCTTTCTACTATTGGAAAGAGCTACAGCCTTGGAAACCCATGGGCAGTTCTCCCCTGTCCTGTAACAGTGCTGAGTCAGTACTGACTCCAGGGCAGTGAGCTTGGTTCTGTGGTGTGATCATCCCTAGTGGCTTCCTCGTTCTTTTGAATGCCTAGCTTATGTATGACCCAGCGTGACAAAACTGAGAACCAGTGGTGGCCTATCCACTGATTTTGCAAACAGTAGGTGTCTTTCAGTGAGGGTGGCACAGGACGGGCAGTGTTTCATTCTCTTGCACAAAGGGACCAACATGACAGCACCTAACGACAATGGCCTTCCTGAAATCCCTTCCTCCTTGAAATACAGAGAGGGGGTTCTGTTGGAGATTACACCCTGACTGATGCTCTGCAGTCGGGAGCAAAGTCCCAGTAAGCGGGGCAAGCATAGGCTTACTTGTGCTTACTTATTCCTCTGTAGTGAGCCGTGTCTCATGAATTTCAAAGATGCAGTGAAAACCTTGTGAAATTGCAGTTAGCAGTACAACTGCTTAGCTGACAGTGCCACCAGGGCCTCATCTTACTCCTCAGGAGCAGATGGTGGGTTTGAGCCACTGCCCTTGGTGTTTGCACTCCTATGCTAACGAAACAGCACCACCAGGGCTGCTTACACTGAGAAGCAGCGGTGGGAAATGTGGCATTGTTCACACGAGATTTGTGAAGAAGTGTAAGCTTATGCTTACATGGCTTATTGGACAACCCGGCACGACTTGTGGCGGGGCAGAAAGACTCTATGGTGGTAATAAAGGAATAGGTGGCAGAATGTGCGGCCGCCAGTCAAGAGCACCCACCCACATGAGATACGGTGGGGGGCCCAGGTAGGTGGGCTGGGGTGAGAGTATGGAGTGGGGTGAACGTCAGACGTTCCGATGTCATGTGCTGGAGAAGAAGGAAGCCGGATGAGGATGATGCTGAAGGCAGATGGGCACGCCCCAACGGTGGTGAGATTGGGGCAGACCAGCCTAGGGCACAGGGAACAGTGAGAGGCAGTGGCAGGGGAGGAGCTCTATACCCAGACGTCAAGCCCACGGCCTCCCAGACTGCTCCACAGTTTCAGAGGCTGTCAGTCTGCTTGAAAGCCGACAGATGGCCACGTCACTTTCTCACAGAGCAGACGGTGGGTTTGAATGGATGACCTTTCCGTTAGCAGCGATATGCTTTAGCCATTGCACCACCAGGCCTCCAGAATGGGGAGAAGGGTCACAGCACAGAAAGGGGTGCCAATGCAAAGAAATAAGCTATTGTGGGTACGTTCTATTTTAAAACTTCATCATCATCATAACAGCTGTTCTTAATAAAGACTTGTTTATGGTGATTTTTTTTCACATTATTTTATTGGGGGCTCTTACAGCTCTTAGAACAATCCATACATCGATTGTATCAAGCATATTGGAACATATGTTGCCATCATTATTTCCTAGACATGTACATTCTATTTGAGGCCTTGGTTTCAGATCATCGTGAATGTTTTTAGGTTTACAGAGCAGATGATAACAATTTTATATTCAGCCATTCACACACATTCTGAGTCATCTCATCCCTCGCAATTCCCCCGAAGAGTCGCCCCACCTCCTCTCTGTGGTCCTGTGACTCCTGCCTCCAATTCTTCTTTCCTGACAACACTCTGAATGCTGTCCTTGGGTACATGGTGCCTTTTGGTCTCAAAGGGTTGATTATTCCCAATAGGAAGGGGAGTTCAGGCCATCCTCGTGGGGATCCTACTGGTCTTTCTCTGACCCGTAAGTCTGATCTCTTTAATGACCTTGAGTTCTGGCCCACATTGTCCCCCAGCTCTATCCAGGACCTCTGAAGGGACGTGATCCTTTTCTGAGAAGCTAGGAGTGGTAGTCAGGAGCCTTCGTAGTTCTTCTGTCCTCAGGATTGTGGAGACTGGCATCAGTGTGGTCTGTTGATGCGCTGAATGAGTTAGCTGCACGCATCTTTCTATTTTCTTCACTCTTCATTCCTCCTGACGGGGAGAGGCCAATAGCTTCCCCTTAGAGGGCTGCTCAGGAGCATTTAAGACCCCAACTGATTCTCACCAAATTAGGGTGTAGGACATTGTCATCGTGACTTATTTTGCCAATTGACCTTGGAATCCCCAGGCCTAATGGTCCTGATCCCCCAAGGCCACCAACTCATTCTCTCAAAGTCTAAGGAATTGTCATAACTTTGTCCCCATCACATACATTTACAAATATCCTCTGACAAACCTTTACATATTCATGAGCCCTTCTTCCTCTGCCCCCTGCCCAGCCTGTGTATCTTGTCCACCCAGCTATCTCCTCAGAGCCCCCGCTGTTGCAGGATGGTGACTGTAGCAGAATCAGCATAGGCCTGTGGCCTGTAACTCTAGCACACCTCCCCAGGGCCTTCCCCTGCCTCCATCACTTTTTTGATTTTCTTTTATTAGAACAGCTGCCATTTATGAAGCTGTGATTAATTAATTATACATCTGGTGATCTGCTGGGTTCTTTACTTTTACTATTTACAATCCTTCCTGCATGACAAACATCACCTACATTTACAAATGAGAAAACCAAGGTTTTGGAATGCTGATTGATAAGCTCCTGCTCAATGAGCAAGGACCTGAACTCTCTTCAGTTGCTCTCCAAAGCACACATTCACACTACCTTCTGTGCAGCTATTCTGCCTGCCTTGGTCCTGTTGACCATACACGGGCCAAACGGGATCCTAGGCAGATAAGAGGCACTGGGAAACGTTCAAAAGAGCAAAACCTTTCTCTTGGCTATAAAGCCCCAAGGAGAGCAGATCTGGAAGGAGCCAGCGGAAACCCAAATGGAGGGGTAACCTGCCAAAAAGAGACAAGAGAGACCAACAACAACAAAAAAGAAAAAGACTGGAATAGTGCTCGAGATTTTAAAAGACTGACAACTAAATGTAATCAGAGATCTTGGATGGCAACCCGAAACCTCCGCCTAAAGGCAAAAAGCGATAAAGGACATTTTTAACAATTAGAAAATAAATAGCAATGTAATAATCACTTTACGGTGGTTTGTGAGAGAATGTCCTTCATCTCTGGTGATGCAAGTCTTCCAAGTAGCTAGAAGGAGCCTGTGGTGTCTCTGTAAAGTGAAGGATATGGTGGGCTGCTAGCCACTGGCGGGCAATTGGAATGCCCCAGCAGCTCTGCAGGAGGAAGGTGACACCTCCTGCGCCAGTAAAGATATTTGGCCACAGAAGCCCCCATGGGGCAGTTCTATCCTGTCCTGGGGGCGGGGGTGTGGGGGGTGGGGTGGGGGTGTGTGGTGTCAACCCGCTAGCAGTTAAAAGCCAGCCAGAAGCAATGGCAGCAAGTTTTGGTAGAGCTTCACATACAGATGCACCAAACCCAAGCACTGCCATGGGGCCAGTTCTGCAAAGACAGAGCAGAACTGTCCACAGGACGCCAAGACTGTCCACCTTTACAGAAACAGGCCGCCTTGCCTTTCTCCCTCAGAACTGCAGGTGAGGTCGAAACCGGTCAACTTTTGCTCAGTGGTTGAGGGCTTTAACCACTACTCCACCAGAGCTCCTTAGAGAGAGAGAAACCAATAAAATACAAAAGTATCAAAACACCAACAAGTGAATGGCAGGGGGGTATGGGGGCCATTGTACTATTCTTGCAGTTTCCCTGCAGGTTTGAAATTTTTCAAAATGCAGTTGCAGGGGTTTATATTGTTGAATACAAAAGTGGTGATCTGAAATGTAACCCCTCCCTTAATTGACTTTTTTTTTAAGTAGAGGAAGAAAACTTACATGCAGCTCCCCCAAAAGAAAAAACAGAGCCCCTTTAAGTGGGACATAGTTTAGGTTACTAGAAACTGTCTAGCATGGTGGAGGAGCCCTGGTGGTATAGTGCTTACCCGTTGGACTGCAAACTACAAGGTCAGCAGTTCAAAACTACCAGTCCCTCCAAGAGGGGAAGACGAGGCCTTCTACCCTGTAAAAGGTTACAGTACTGGAAACCCACGAACCCACGGGGCAGCTCTTGCCTGAGTCATCATGGGATGACTTTTGCAGTTTACAAGACATTGTCGAGTCCTGCTTAGCTACAGATGTCTGAAGGAGGGGCTATTGGAAGGCAGTTGCAGGGGTTTATATTGCTGGACTCATGGAAGGCAGCAAGTCTAGCACTTGGTGGCAGTATGAGCACTAAGCCTTCGCACTACTTCTGGAACTCTGTCCTTCCTGCACAAGCTTTGGGTTTGGGCACCTGTGCCTGTTTCTGAGATGTGGATGATGGGGTTTCTGGGCACAGGCCTGAGCACAGTGCTCCTGCGTCTCCCACCCCCAAGGCCCCAACCCCAATTTCTTTTCATTGCTACTTCATAACTGTAATTTTGCTACTGTTATGAATCGGGTGACTCCTGTGAAAGGGTCGTTCAACCCCTAAAGGGGTCGCAACCCACAGGTTGAGAACCACTGTGATAAATGGAGCAGAGACAGATGTAATCAAATGGAGAAGTGAAATTGAAGTTGTCAAGGATTTCATGTTACTTGGATCCACAATCGATGCCCAGAGAAGCAGCAATCAGGAGATCACATGGCATGTTGCCATAGGCAAATGTGCTACAAAAGACTTCTTTAAAGCGGGCAGAAGCAAAGCTGTCACTGTGAGGTCTAAAGTCAGCCTGGCCTACTCACCAATTTTCAAGCTCTTCACGGAAGACTTCTCCTTTGAATTGTGGTGTTGGCAAAGACTATCAATATACAGTGAGCTGCCAGGTGAACACAGGTCTGTCATGGAAGAAGTGCAGCCAGAAGGCTCCTTAGGAAGGTAGGCTTTATCCCATGTACTTTGGACATGTTAGCAGAAGGGCCCAGTGCCTGGAGGACATCATACATAGTGAAGCAGAGGAGCCGTGAAAACGAGGAAGACCCTCAAGGAGATGGACTGACCCAGTGGCTGCAACCACAGACTCACAGAGCAGAGATGGTGAGGATGACGTGGGACTTCATGCTTTGTGCTGCTGTACTATCAGAGGGTCAGTCACTAGGGGTCAGAACCATCTCAGCCTCACCTGATGACAACATGCAAAAACATAGTCTCCTGGGGCCCATTCAGACCTGTGGGTCTGACTTCTCCAGAGTGCACACCTGGAAGACTGTGTCGTAGGTGATTCTGAGGCACAGGCAAATCTGAGCACCATTGACCCACATGGAGCTGTGGTAGAGGAGCTACTTTAGAGCAAAATTGGTCCACTGGAGAAGTGACTTCCTGTGATCAGTGATTACGAATACCATTAAAAGGTTATACTCACCACAGCAATGTTCACAAATGGAAATGGGAATTGAGCTGTGTATAAAGATAAACACAGAAGATTTGGGGGGAAACTAAAACCAGAAAGCTGTTGTTTCTCTCTGGGCTTTGCCAGCTTCAGACTGAAGAATATGTGGGTGAATTGTTGCCTCAGCCCCAGGAATGAGGCCAAGGGAGAGACTCACATTCCAGAGCCTCAAATTCTATCGCTCTCTGCACTTTAGGACAAAGGATCAGAGGGGACTCTGAGGCAGAATAGGAGCCCCTCCACCCTCTGGGAAACCTCAAAAACCAATAGCCCCTCCTTCGGACATCTGTAGCTAAGCAGGACTCGACAATGTCTTGTAAACTCCAAGGGCTCCAACAATTCCAATACCACAGACACTCACCTGGATTCTGCCCTAGATTTGCAGAGATACCTCTGGAAATAGTGCCCATTGACCTCCTAGGACTCTCTCTCTGGGGACCCTCATGCTGTTAGATGCCACCTGGGGATGTCACCTTGGTGGAGGGAAGCCACCAGTGGTCACTTGCTTCCATGTGGGCCAGAGTCATGCTGTGTAGAAAGCAGACATTTGGTTGAGAAGGTGCCTGGACCTTCCAACCCAGGAGATCAGACCACCAAAGTCTGCCCCCCCCACCCCCACCCCACTCCCAGTAGGTCATGAGACTCCTCCCTTCCAGCAGACATCTGTCCACGAGGCTGAGTTATTTTGGGAGGGGAAGGGTTGACAATTGGACAGTCTCCACCCCCACCCCACCCTCAAATGAGACAGTCAGCCATTTGCCACTTTAACTCTTTCTTAGCTCTGGCAAAGACCACTACATTCCACTTAGCAAAGCCTCAGACGGCAGCATGGTAACCATTTTAATTGAAGAAAAAATAACAACGTTCCTGGAGTGGGAGGAAATTATGCATGGAAAGTGACTTTTAAATTTTTTCTTTAAATGTTACAGCCAAAGTAAAAGGATGGAAATTGCCTCAGAATAACATTGTGTGTGTGACACATGCTATAGTTTAAGTTTGAAAAAATAAACCACTTTCCCAACTGCAGAGCTTAGAGTAATGTTGCACCCTTCACCTTTCTAGGAACTCTGAAATGGACATTGAAACTGGCGAATCCAGATCAGACTGCTTATAATTTTTTACCCAGCAGCACACAAAGCCATTCACCATGAAACCCAGGCAAACTATCGAAGGAGTCCTTGGGTGGTACAAATGGTTAAGTGCTTGACTACACACCAAAAGGTTGGCGGTTCAAACCCACCTGAGGCTCCTCCAAAGAAAAGCCTAGCAAGTTGCTTCCAGAAGGTCACACCCAATGGCAATGATCACAGTACAATAGCCCCCTACCCCAGGGTGGGGGACGAACAACAGAAACGTGGGTGAATGGAGACAGCGGAAGGTAGAGAAGCTGATTCCAAGGGCTCAAGTAGAAAGAAACTGTTTTGGAAATGATGATGGCAACATATGTACAAATATGTTTGACACAACAGATATATGGACTGCTATAAGAGAGGGGGTGGGGGGAGGGGGGAAACTGAGGAGCTGATACCAAGGGCTCAAGTAGAAAGCAAATTTTTGAGAATGATGACGGCAACAAATGTACAAATGTGCTTGACACAATGGATGGATGGATGGATTATAAGAGTTGTATCAGCCCCCAATAAAATGATTTTTTAAAAAGAGCCCACAATAAAATGATTTATTAAAATCAACAAGAATAAAATAAGTTAAAAACTGGAAAAACATAGGGAGCAGTTTGACTCTGCACACCTGGGGTCTCTGTGAGTCTGTAACAAACAACAACAACAACGCCAATCTTGGCGATTGTCAAGGCTCAGGGGGATGATACCTCCTTCTTGGATTGGGCCTTATTGGGTACTAAGGCCTGGCAAGGGTGCTGTGTGCACCAAACATCTGGAGATGCCTGCACCAGTGACTTTGGAGAGACTCAAAGGGAGCAGGGCAGAGGAGGAGGGGAGAGGGAGAGGCTGTACCAGGAGGTACCTTGCTGCACTCGGAAAGTGGACAGGCTGCCGTGTCTTAAGGCCTGAGCCGAGACTCAGGGTTAAGATATGAGGTTTGGAAGCTCTGTTGGCTTCAGCTGCACACATGGTCGATCACTGGGCCTAGTATTTGGCAGGCACCGGGTGAATCACAGGCGGCGGACAGAATGACAAAAGTGCATTTTGTCAGATGGCTCACAAGGGCAGGGCAGTCACACAGTGCGGGCATCTGGCATCCCTGAAATGGAGCTGTGACTGTCCCCACGGAGGACAACCTAATGGTGCCACCGTGCTGGCTGGATCCCAGGCCTGCTCGATCACATCTCGGGGAGACAGAGCTCGGGTTAGATCACCACCGACTTGCTTGTTCAAACAGGCTCATGCTCAGGGTGCCTGCCTGCTCCAGCCTCGCTCGGCTCAAAAGCAGGATCCAGCTGGGCCAGCCCCCCCAATGTCCTGACAGCCCTCCTCCCTGCTGGTGGGTTCCAGGGGACCTTGCTGGCTGGGATGGTCCCACATTCTCCTAGCTCCTCCTTCCACTGCCCTTTCCCTGGGACATCAGGCTGCTGGAGCCAGACCTGGGTCCTCAGGACCCTCGGGCTCCTGTGGGCTTAATGTGTCCAGTGAGAGCAAGGTACCCGTGAGGGCTTTCATGATGGATGTTGGGGGAGGGGGAGAAGGAAGGGGGCAATACACTCAGCACATTTGCAATCTCCATAATTTATGCTGAGATTGCTGGATGGCTGGTGGTGTTTGACCCTTAAGTGGCATCACTACAAAGCATTCAATTGATTCCCTTTCCTTAACACCTACTTGTAGATCAGACTGTGACTCACTGCCAATGGGACAGAGTAGGGCTTCTAAGGCTGTCACCTTTCTGGGTGGGTTCGAACTGCCCACCTTTCAGTCCCGTCCCTCCCTC
>NW_022111310.1:1730366-1738121 GCF_000313985.2 Echinops telfairi | reverse complement strand
CAGCACTGGACCACCAGGGTTCCGCTGCAGTCATCGAAGGGAGCTCCAAATACGCCGTTCTGCTGCCTGGCTCTCAAACTTCAGCAGACACGGGAATCTCCTGGTTAAATACAGCTGGCCACCCCCATCCCTGGGTCTACAGGGCCACTGGAGTCACCGGGTAACTTTACAAAAAATACCTAAGCCCCTCCGGAGAGATTCTGATTGAGGTGGGCCACAAGGAACTTTACAAGCTTGGTAGGGGATTCTAGGTCCCCGGAGCCCTGGTGGCACAGTGGGTTAAGCGCTGAGCCGTTAAACTTTTTCCCCTACAGCAACCCTCGTATAGGGTTGCTCCATGAAGCACAGACTACCCCGTTAAATCTGAATGTCGGAGACACAGTATGTCCCACAGCAGGCATCCCCCCCGCCTTTTTTTTAATCTAAATCCAAATGAAGCCATGTCCATAACCAGAAAAAGACAAAATGATCCGCGCTAGCTCCCATTTATACAAAGAGAAACAGAGGTCCCAGGGGTCACCCAGAAAGTCATATTAAGATAAGAACTATTCACAATAAGAACTATGGGCACCATGGCCAACTGGCATAACATAAGCCTACTTTGATGGGTAAGGCCCTGGGGTCTCAAAGAGGTAGGGAGTGGTCCTCTAAGGTACATTTAATGGAAAGAGGAGAGATGAAGGGTGAAGACAGTGCATCTAATGGACTAATTGATGATGCAAACGTGTCCACAGCCCTGAGAGCAGAAGAACTATGCAGTGCCCGGCCTCCGCTTCCACCTGCTCTAATGTTAGAAGGCCCTGGACAAAGGGGACGAAAACTCAGAATCATGAAAGCCCACGCTCTGGTGGGACAGAGACTGGTGGGACCCCCGGCACGATGGCTCTTCGACACTTTTAAGTTTGGAATTGATCTCAGCCTGGCAGGTCAATTTTCAGCCAATCAATAGACAGGCCCAAGAGGGGATGATAACACCAGCATTTGCAAATCTAGAACAATAAAAAAACAAGATCCAAAGGGCAGCATTTCCCCAAGGGCAATGTCCAGAGGGTTAGGAAAGAAGCAGGAATGGACAAGGGAAGTGCCGGGAAGACGTGTACAGGGTGTAAGTGCTATCACCCTGAAGGACGTGCATGGAGCGAGATGTAAGACGTATCCAATGCGTACATGATAGATGTCTATATATTGTTCAATGTGAAGCCAATGATCTGCTGGGTAAACCTTCCCCCACTTCATAATAAAAAGTTAAAAAACAAGCACTCTGGACAACTGACCATCCCCTCCAGAACTAGTCTTTCCTTCCATTACATTTTACCTGGCTAAATATACCAGAACCTTCCTCGTGTGTGTGTGTGTGTGTGTGTGTGTGTGTGTGTGTGTGTGTGTGTGTTTACTTGTCAGTTTCTGGAGGTGACTTCAAAGGGTGGAGTGTGATTGGGTGTCTCCTTCTCTGCTCCCCCCACCCCGACCCCCCTCTCCATTTTTCACTGTAGTTAAGGCAGAGCCTGTGGAGGGGGGCATGGGGGGACTTGGGGTTTGGCGGTTGTTCTCAAGGCCATGTCGTTAATAGCCACCTCAGGGAGGAAGTGGCTGAAGGTGGTGCTGGCCAGAGACAGCTGTGTGTGCGGGAGCCCATAATTGGGTAACACAAGGACAAGTGGGATTTGGCAAAGGCAAAGAGCAGGCAAAGCATGTTGGGAGAGGCCCATTTAATTCACAGAGACACTCGGAATTAGTTGTAAATTCTCTGGGAAGAGATCAAGGCAGCGGCATAAACAGCTCAATTAAACTGTCGGCTCGGTGCACAGTAATGGTCAAAACACAGCCTTTAATCTAGATATAGCGGATTATCTTTCGACCTGTAATGAGATTCCTAAGATTAGTTGTACCTGATGTAGAGAAAACAACAGAGTTGGTGCAGTAACACTCGGGACAGGCGTGCGTGCCAGCAGGACCGGACCCTCTCGTACAAAGGGGCTACCTAGACATCTCCCCCTCCTGGATCGTCCTCTGGATGCTGGGGTGAACAGGGATGAATCCCAGGAGACAGAATATGGAGGCATAACCCCAGACCGCATCCGCTTCAGCACTGCAGCTGGTCTGACACGTTCCCCCCCACCACCACCTCGCCTGAACATGAAGCAGGCAGAGATCACAGGTGTAGCTTTCATTCTTTGCTTTTCCACCCGCCATCATCTCAACCACTCACATCCATTCATCCCTCCAACCAATATTTATGTGAGCTTACTATGTGCCAGGCACTGTTCTGGACCCTGGGGATACAACACTGGACAACTGTGGAGTTTGCATCATGGGGCAAACAATAAGCAAAAAAATAAAATATGCAATGTGCTCGAAGGGGAAGCATGATATGCAAGGAAATGAAACAGAGAGGCGGGATGGGAAGCGCTTGGTGAGGACAATGATTCTGAATATGGTGTCAGGGAAGGCTTCCCTGAGAACATGGCATTTAAACAAGGACCTGAAGGCAGTGAAGGGTGTCATTGGGTGGGGGTGGGGGTGGGAATCATTCCAGCAGGGAGCCAGAGGGTACAGAGGCCCAAGTTGAGAGTGCCCAGATTGCTCAAGGCCAGCAAGGTGGCCGTGTGGCAGGAGCAGAGAGAGAGGTGTGCATGAGATGAAGTCAGGCGTTTCAGGCAGCCCAGGTCCTGTAAGACCTCTGGGCCATTGTAAGAACATGAGCATTTCCTCCTAGGCAAATAGGAGACCTGGTGAGGCCTAGTTACCAACAAAGTCGCTGGTTCAAACCCATCAACCACTCCTCAGAAGAAAGATGAGGCTATATGCTCCCATAAAGATGTATCTAACCTCAGAAACCCATATAAGGCTGCTATGATCCTGAATCAACCCCATGGCAGTGGGTTTGATTAGAGAAATGAGGACTTCATGGAGGACATGAGCAGAGGACGTAAATCATCAGACTGATTTTTTAATAGGACAAGTGGAAGTAGTGAGGAGAGGTCAGAGTCCTCTTATCCCTTGCTTATGGGGCACATGGATGAGAGAAGGGACCCAGGATGGCCGGGTTTACTTCAGCTCTTCACTCAACACTGCTCTTGCTGTCAGTGCTGTTGCATAGATTCCAACTCACCACTGCCCCGAGTGACCAAGGAGAAGTCCCCCGCAGGGGTCTCTGGGCTAGAATCTTAAAGGGAGCAAATGGCCAGGTCTCTGGCCCATGGAGCCCCTAGGTGGGCTCAAATCCCCTGTTGTTCAGTTCATAGTGAAACTTCAAAAGCTCACAGTCATCGAGTCCATTCCGACTCATAGCAGCCCTGTAGGACCGAGTAGAACTGCCCCTGTGTGTTCCTGAGACTGTACCTCTTTATGGGGGTAGAGAACCTCATCTTTCTCCCACGGAGCGGCCAGTGGATTCAAACTGGTGACCTTGCACATCACCCACTATGGCACCCGCTCGCACTCCAAAAGACTAGACCCGTGGCCGTCCCATTGATTGCCACTCACAGGCACCCCTACTGAACGTGATTGAACTGCCCCTGCGGGTTTCTCGGTCTTTATCTTCAAGAGACTAGAAAGTGTCATCTCTGTTCAATTAGCAGTCCCACTTGTGCCACCGGGGCCCCATGGCTAAGCAATCATGACTCCCAAACCTATGCTTCCAGCCCCACCCCTTGTCCAGCACTTCACCTCTGGGCTAAAACAGAGCCCACTATTTTCTCCCCAAATACCAGTGTCTCACCCCTCTCTGAGAAGCAGTGTTGCCACCACTCACTCAAGGACCCAAGGCTAGAGACCCGGGGATTCTGCCGAGGACACCCCTAAAGTGGCTCTTCCACAACTCTGCCACACTTCCACAACTCGAATGCTAATTAGTCATTCAACATGTTTATACCGAGAGAAATTTGTTAAATGCAGGAAGGATTGGTTAATGTCCTTACTCAAAGACTCCCTATTGCTAATGGCAAGGGCTCTTATTGCCCAGAACACAGAATTCCATTCTCCTTAGTCCAACATTCAAAATGCTTGATGGGCCACAGTCTCTCATTCTACCTTTACCTGCCCTTCCACACCCTCACCAACTCTCACCTACTCACAGTCCAGACAAACCAGACCACTCACTGTCTTCCACCTGGTGCCCCACATATTCCCGCTTCTGTGCCCCTTCCCCCAATCTAGAATCCCTTTGCCACCTCCAAAGGTACTCATTCTTCAAGGCCTGGCCCGCAGGGCGCCTCTCTCAGAACTAAACTTTCTTCCCACAGTGAGCCTGCACAAGACGGGGCACTTGTTCTGTCTTACACGTCTCTTGTCTTGCCTCACGTTGGTGAGAGAGAGCCAGCATCTCCAGCATCTCTGGTACATAGACAGGGAACAGACATGACCATTTGATGGATCCAGCTATAAGAAGGACGTTCTTAAATGTAAATGAGCCTGTGGGGCTGGTGGCACCATCGTTTGGGTGGAATAGGCATAGCCTCCCACCAGACAGTGAAGCCAAAACTAGATCATAGTCAACCCGCCTGATAAACACATATGGGACTAGGAGCAGAAAAATAAAAAATACCATATGAGGCTAAGGGCAGAAAAATAAAAATATAAGGCCACTTTTACTCCAGGGCCCCCTACTCCAGGGGATTGTGAGGTGGTGATTCTGGGTACTAATCCCAGCGTTTCTTGACTCCGCCTCTTCCCTCCACTGGCTCCATGTCTCCCTGTGCCACATGGGGTGGCTGGGTCTCCCATCAGAGAAAGTGATCAGCTCTTAGCTCCTGATCCTTTTCCTACAAACCCCTGCCTCCCTCCCCCAATCACCCGGCATCTCTGTTCCTCCAACATCATTTTTAGGAAGCTCCTGAATTTCATTTCCCCGTGATCGTATTGAATTCTGAATCTTTTAAGGTGTGTCTCTCCTCATACCCCAAAGAAAATACTGGTGTTTTTCGGTCGGCTTGAAGCAAACACCACTTTGGGCCAGTTACCCATGTGTAAACTGGGAACACCACAGATTGCAGCAATGTTGCGGAGAGTTAATTATACACAGAGCCTTTGGGGGGTGTGCAGATACGCAAGCGCTCTGGATTTTCTTAGCATAATGCTATAGCATTACAATAATTCTGGCTTACAAATTATACCCCCGGCAAGAGGCATCCCATGGGAAAGCAGGTCTGACCTCATGGCCTGCTGAGAGGGAAATGAAAAAAAAGAAGTGGTGAAATAAAACTTTGCATTCTAAACTTTTAGAAGAGGCTCGTGTGCAACCCACATGTGGCAAGTAACCTTCCAGATCCTGCATAGGCTTTTCTTGTCCCAGGTGATCCAGCCTACTGCCAGGATCTGGCTACTCTACCTTCAGGAGACTGGAAAGCAGAGATCAGAAGGAGCTGGAGAAGATGTGTGGCTGGGTGGAAGGTGGGGCTTACAACGAAGATGCCCTTCCTTTTCAGGTTTTCTATTTGGGCCTACTCTCCATGTAGGATAATTAAGTGCTCACACGGCAGAAGGGTGGTTTAAGGGATGATTTGAGATATTGAAGTCAAAGGCTACTCAAGATAAACATCTAGGCTCGGTCAACTTCTGGCCTTCCCCACCATCCCTCAAAACACCAGAAGCATGAGTGCCCACAGATACACGCACACTCATTTAAAATGATTTCTGGTGAAATGATAGATAAATAAGTAGATCGCAGGCAATGCAAACAAAGGCTGTGTGGTTCGGCTGGGGTCACCTAGAGCGGCAGTTCTCAACCTGTGGGTCAAGACCCCTTTGGGGGTCGAATGACCCTTTGACAGGGATCGCCTGATTCATAATAGTAGCAAAATTACAGTGATAAAGTAGCAATGAAAATAATTTTATGATTGGGGGTCACCACAACATGAGGAACTGTATTAAAGTGTGGTGGCATTAGGAAGGCTGAGAACCACTGACCTAGAGGGTTTGGAGATTTTAATTGGTCCATTTGAGATGACAGTCCTGTCTGACCAAAGAGGGAAAAAGCAGGGGTGGGGGAGTGGGGAGGTGGTGGGGGTGTCCTTTGATCCTGAAGGGGAGTGTGCTGTCATTCTGATGCATCCACTGGGTGTGGTGGAGCGAGGGGTGGACCATCTCTAGAATAAGACTATCTATCATTGAAGCCCAGGCTCTGACACTTTCCCGCTGTCACCTCAGGCATGTGGCATGAGCTGTTGGTGGGGTCAACAGCTCTTTGTTCAAGAGTCTCAGACTGCAAGCTGAATTCCAGCTCTAGCAGGCCAAGGCTGTGTCCTGGTCAACAGAGCCCTTGAACTTACTGCCTGCTCTAACAGGACAGGAAAAATAGTCTTCAAGAGCCCAGGTTTGTGTAAATGGGCTATCAGTTTCATGATTTGGGCTATCATTTTAATAAATCAGCATGCTTAGAAAATGTCTCAGCGCTGAGGTACCCATACCTTGCTTAAGCCATATTTTGGCAGACCCTGCTTGCCTACCCCAATTCAGCCAAACCCTAGTGCGGTGGTTCTCAACCAGCCTAATGCTGCCACCCTTTAATACAGTTCCTCATGTGGTGGTGGTAAAATTATTTTCATTGCTACTTTATAACTGTAATTTTGCTACTGTTATGCATCGGACGACCCTGTGAAACAGTCATTCGACCACCAAAGGGGTCTCAACCCACAGGTTGAGAGCCGCTGCTGTGGTGGCAGCTGACTCATAATAGGGCAGTTCTTTCAGGAGCATACTGCCTGCGTTTGAATCCCAGGAAATACGACTCTGAATAAGTTATGTACTTCGTCCTTTCTTCTGCTCCTTACTCATTGCCAATGAATGAAAAACAGTGGGGAAGAACTGATGCATTTGAATTCTGGTGAAAGGACCATGGACTAGCTGAGGAATGAAGAGATTGTTATGTAAGAAGTACACCCAGAACACTCCTCAGAAGTGCAGATTGTGTCACCTGACCACACAAGGCCTGATACTAGTTCCTTAGTCTCCTCTCCTAATGTTGCATTTCCACAGCTCCTGTGGAGCGGCTGGTGGTTTTGAACTGCCGACCACTGGGCCCTTGTAATCTCAGCCGGCTCCCTGGTCTTAGGGGTTACAGGTTGGGCTTTCATTCCTGTGGTCGGCAGCTTCGCAGGGGGGAAAAGACTGGGCTTTCTACTGCCATCCCCAGCCACAGTCTGGGAAACCCACAGGGGTCGCTGTGAGTAAGCTTTGACTCAGTGGCAGTGAGACTTTGGACGTGGTATCAGGAGGGATCAGTCTCACTAGATGGCCTGGTGAAGTAGATCATTGGAAAAAGAGGAAGACCTCCCCTGAAGAAGATGGGTTGACCCAGTGGCATTAGAGATGGAGGAGATTGGGAGGATGGGTCCGGCCCTATCTCTGGGGCAGCAGCAAAGAAGCCCTCCTGCTGCAGTTTCCTCACTTTTGATCTGAAGTTGCAAAGAAACAGACTATGGAAATGCATCATTAGGAGACTAGGCCAAGGAGCTGGTACCTGGCCCCGTGTGATCAAACTTCTGAACCTGTTTCTCCATGTGCAAAACGAGGGCCCTGAATTACATGAAGCCTTGCCAGCCCCGACAACCTTTGCCATTAAAAGTCCCCAGAAAAGTGGGTGAAGGGAGACGTCAGACAGGGCAAGATATGGCAAAATAATAATTTATAAATTATCAAGGGCTCATGAGGGAGGGGGGAGGAAGGGGGAAAATGAGGAGCTGATGCCAGGGGCTTAAGTGGAGAGCAAATGTTTTGAGAATGATGAGGGCAATGAATGTACAAATGTGCTTTACA
>NW_022111310.1:1724645-1728669 GCF_000313985.2 Echinops telfairi | reverse complement strand
AGCTGAAGCCAACTCTTCCTCCTCCTCCACCACCAAGTCAGAGATTCTGTAAGAAAGGATATTTGGCAATTTTAGATTCCACGGCGGGTGGCTCTGGGAGGGCTCATTTGATGTTAAATGCCATCAGGGGTCTTTCTTCGCGTTTCTGCCAGGGGCTCTTCTTGCCTTCACCTTGGTCGTCATCCTCATCGTCCTCCTCCTCGTCCTCGGCGTCCCCAAAGGGCAGTGGGATGTCCAGGGAGGGCGGGAGGGGCAGCTACATCTCCCCCAAGCACCGCCTGATTAAGGTGGAGAGCGCCGCGGGCGGGGGCGCCGGGGACCCCACGGGGGGCGCCTGCTCTGGCGGCCGCACCTGGAGCCCGACGTCCTGCGGAAGCAAGAAGCTGCTCAACAAGTGCGCCGCTCCGGCCGCGGAGGAGAGCGGGCAGGGCAAGAAGGAAAAGGTAAGGCGGCGCCCCTGGGCTTCACCCCGGAGCGCTGCTGGGGACGCCGTGCGCTTGGGAAATCGAGACGGAGCGCTGCTCCGGAACCCTGTCGTCAACTTAAGGCTAGGATTTGGGGATCCGGGCTCCCTCCCACACCCCTTCCCAAGTCTGCCCCTCCCACGCTTTCCCTGCGGTGGAAGACCTCCCGACACCCTTCTGTTTTCGCTGCTGTCCTAGAACGTCCGTCCAGTCTCTGGGCCCAGAACCAGGCGCTGGGAGCCCGTGCGCCAGCGCCTTGCCCCACCTGACCCTCCTAAGAGTCGCAGCCAGCCCTTCCGGACCCGGAGGAGGGAAGTGTTCGAGAGGCCTTCTTGTCACGGACGTAAAAGCCATTTACTCTTGCTTCCCTCTCTCCCACGCTATCATTGGGAAACTGAGGTCCAGAGCTGAGAACCACCCCCCACCCCGCCCCAGATTACCCAGCGTTCTTGGCGGCAGATCCAGACGGGCTGTCCCTAACCGAGTATGTGTAGATCTCTCTTAGAAACACCCTGCGCTTACCTCCGCCCCCCTCCAAATCAAGGCAGCCTTTTGTGCTGGCGCTTCAACGGGAACCCGTACGCGTGCTTTTCTGGTTTAAACCGCGCTGCCACCAAGAGCTCCCAGCTTCGGACCCTTGGGGTTCCAGCCTCTTAAGAGACTGCTGTGGTTCCTTGGAAGGAAACCCAACCCCTATCCTTACCTTCTTCTTGGATCCCACCCCCAGTCCGTACTGCCCCAGGGATTAGGGGGGAGGGGGGCGGCATTTGTGACCGTCCTTTTCCCTAACCTATCTGGTCATCTTTGTCTTTCTTTTATGCAGACCAGTTAATTACAGCCAGTTCCAGCCCCTTCCTCTCCCTCCCTCTTTCACATTCCCGGTGACACCTCCCTTCCCCCATAAAATAATACACGTCTTTGCACTTCTGGTGGAAGGCCCTGTTTTGATTCAATCAGGGCCCAGCCTGAGAGCCCCAACCCTGCCAGCACAGTCGCTGGCTGTCACACCGCTCCTCTTGTTCTATCCCACCCCCCTCACCCTCAGCCTCCCAAAGGTAACCGTCTGCCCAGGTCTGGGCAGGGGCGCCACGCAGAGTCTGAGTTCCTTTCAGCCCTGGGTGTCCAGACAGGAGGGAGACAGGCTCCTACCTGCCAGCTGGTGCTTACAGAGGGATCTTTTTTGTTTGACTGAAGGAAGTTAAGGGATGCCCCTCCTATAATTTTTCTGTCCACCCAACTTTTTCCCAGGACCTGGGAATATCCTTGCCTGGGCAGACTGTGGTGGGCAGCATGGATGATACCCCCTTTCCACAAGTGTGGGCTGAACTCCCCAAGCTCCCAGGATGACACACCTAGGGGATGGGAAACTGGGAACCAGGGCCCCTCCCTCCCCAGCGCCCCCCCAGGAGCTGCCTGGGTGGAGGGGGGAGATTTCTCTTGGATCTGCCTGGGCAGCCCACACTTGGTATGATAAATGGACTGGGAGAACCTAGAGTTCTTGGGAATGGAAAGCAGGAAAAAGATCAGGCAACTTTCCCTCTCCAGGTTCCCAGCCAATAATTGCTTTAAACTCCCTGAGTGTGTGTGCAGCCACCCCACCCCCACCTTTTTTTTTTTTAAACACCTTACTTCTGCCTCCCTCTCCCAGGTGGGCACCTTGTCCTGGCCCAGGGCACCTGGCCCTGCTTGTTCGTCTGTGGCAGTCTTGAATGGCTTTGAAACTTCACTTTTTTTTTTTGCCGGTTACAGTTCAGATTATTTCAAACACTGAGGAATCATGCCGCGAGTTTTATCCTGGAATGGCAAGGGTGTTCAGAACTTGGCTTCCTTCTTCCAAGTGTTTATTGTGGGGTCGTCTCTGCGCCCACTCTCTTCCCCCCTTCCTTTGCTGGTGGAACCCCTCACAGAGTTGATGTCTTCAGTGAAGACTGTGTGGCCATGGGTCCTGTGATGTTAACAGATGGGACTGAAGAGAGTTGAGGGGTAGGTCAAGGAGTGCCCCTTTGAGGTGGGCCCTTTGGAGCAAGGTAAGGATCTGAACCATTGTTGGCCTGGAGAAGACTGTCTGGTGCTTTTGGGAACTGCAAGTAATGTCCCCTGTGGGTGGAATATTAGGTTACAGTAGGGCAGGACCCTAGAGAGGCAGGGAGGCTCAGGCCAGGGAGGGCTAAGTGCAGGGGGGCCAGTAAAAGTTTTCTCTGTTAGCATGGTGGCGCAGTGGCTTACACACTAGGCTTTAAGGTCAGATCTCCTCCCACTGCTCAGAACCCCCAAGTGCTTTCAGGGAGAAAGAATTCTACTCCTGCAAAGATGTCCAGCCTCAGAAGCCCACTGGGCAGTTCTGCCCTGTCCTGTGAGGTTGCTAAGTCAGAATTGACTTGGTGGCAGTGACTGAGTTTTTTTAGTGCTGTGATCTCTCTGGGCTACCCTTCCCTGAGAGTAAGCGGTGGCTTTGTGCCCTTTGATCTTTTGAGATGTCCACCTCTCAGAGAGCCTGCGTAACTGCAGCAGCCAGATATTCTTTCTGAGGGGAGATGGGAGGCAGCCAGGGAGAGACCTTGGGGTGGCCTAGTACACTGGTTCACAAACTTGGTGGGCTTGGAAGACTGGCGCAGAAGTCAATTGTCTCTGGGCCTTGCCCCAGTTTGTAATTCATTAGGTATTGGTAGGGCCAAGAATTGGCCTGTCTAGCAAGTCCCTAGTTGCTGTCTGTATCTGCTGCTGGTCCTGGGACCACACTTGAAAGCCATTGTTCTAAAACAGTGGTTTTGCCAATCCTCTCCCTCTGGTCCGGCCTGCAGAGACTCTGGTGTCCTCACCTCTGCTGGAACTGTGGGGCTGCCTCCTGATCCCAGGCCAATACCCACCCCTTTGGAGCCTTTGCTCATTTGGAAAGGGGACCTTGTTTATTGTGCTAGTTCCTGCCCTAATATAACATTAAGTTTTACCCAGACTAAGTTTGTGCTCAGAGAGCTCTCAATACAACGCTGTGGTGGAGGGAAGGTCATCAGAGTTCCAGAAGACGTGTCTGTGTCCAAGCCTAGCACTATAATTATTTGTTTTCCTTGTGGTTGTTTTGGGGGACCCAGAAGTGGCTTTTGAATCGGATCTAAAAAGAGAAGAATTTAGATGCAGAAGAAGGGGTGATTGCAAGTGATGCCTATCATGTGCCAGTGCTGTGTGTGTGTATATGTAGATGTGTGCCTGATAGTGTGTGCATATATAAGTGTGTGTCTGGGGGGGAGCTATATATGAGGGAAATAAAAATGTTCTTGGAAAAATGGAATTAAATGATAGTAGGATGTCCCCATAGACATTTCAAGGCACACAACTCCCCCCCTACCCTCCACCTCCCCCTCGCTTGTGTGTGCTCACACATATGTGTGTGAAGCCTCAGTGTTGGAAACTCAAGTCTCCTCCTGGTGGGTGTCACTTGTGGCTGGGAAATGAGAGATGGCATGAGGTAGGCTGAGGTCTAATACTGGAACCCACAAACTGGAGTCCTTGACAGTGGGAGAACCCGACATTGGGGTAAGAGGAGTTGCTCAGGGTGGTGGTGG
>NW_022111310.1:1690487-1724536 GCF_000313985.2 Echinops telfairi | reverse complement strand
GAGGAGGAGGAGGAGGAGGAGGAAGAGGAGGAGAAGGAGAAGGAGAAGTCCATGGTAGAAACAGCTGCCCAAATCTGGGTGAGGTGGGATCTGGCAGGGGACAGTCCAGTCCAGAGAAGAGATGGCGAAGGCTGGGTCCTTTTTTTATAAAAAATCCTGACAGTGGAGACCAGTTCCCTAGCAGGCTCCCTTGTATGCAGCAAAACAAGTCTGATCAAGTCATGTTTTCTGCTGAAGTTCTGTTCCTTTTATCATAATTAAGTAAATATCATTTCTACCACAACTGAGACAAGTCAAGATGCATCATGACATCAGTTTCCTGAGTTCTAAATACAGGCTAATGTGTATCAACACCCAGTTTTCTCAGCATCCACAGTGTTGAGTAGAATAACATGTTTTCCATGGTTGTGGAATAAATAAAATCATGTCTGTTGTTTTTTAAAGAAAACATTCAGCCGTTTCTGAGTTCTCCCACCCAACACCCCACTCACTCTGCAGTGGGAATTCCGAGAACTTCAAGTGGTGGCTGACTTTCCAAGAAGGGAGTTTCTTAATTTGCTGTCACCCTAACTAGCTGTTCAAGGTCTCGTAGGGGAGAGAGACAGTAGCAGTACCTGATGAATGCCAGTGCAGCGTCTGCACAAAGGTTCTGGGGTGGGGGTGTGCCCCGATGCTGGACTAGCTGGTTGATGCCAGGGTCAAACAAGAGTTTCAGTCATTTCTGCTTGATCCACAGCCACATTTTCCAGTGCTTAACTAGTATGTGATTCTGACTTACAGCGACCCTATGGGATGGAGTGAACTGCTCTGGGTTTTCAAGGCTGTCATCTTGATGGAAGCAGACTGACACATCTTTCTTCCCACAGAGCAGCTGGTGGATTTGAACTATTGACCTTTCAGTTAGGAGCTGAGCGCTTAACCACTGCACCACCAGGGCTCTTGTGAGAGAAATACTCTATCAAATCTGTTTTTTCCCTTTGATTCCCCAAAAGAGAACTCTATTCCCCAGGCCTCATGCAGATCGTGTTAATTGGTTATTTAATCCTCACAAGCACTGCAGGAGAGGCTTAGCTGCTGTATCCGTTCACTGACTCTCTGCCATCTAGTCAATTCTGACTCATTGCAAGGCTACAGGGTAGAGTACAACTGCCCCTGTGGGTTTTCAGAGGCTGTTATTCTATGGGAACTGAAAACCTCTTCATTCTCCGCAGATCCTTGGTGGGTGTGAACTGCTGACCTTGCAATTAGCAGCCCAATGCATAACCCACTAGGCCAGCAGTTCTCAACCTGTGGGTTGTGACCCCTTTGGGGGTCGAATGACCCTTTCACAGGGGTCGTCTGATTCATAACAGTAGCAAAATGAAGTAGCAACGGAAATAATTGTGTGGTTGGGGGGTCACCACAACATGAGGAACTGCATTAAAGGGTCGGGGCATTAGGAAGGTTGAGAACCATTGCACTAGGCCACCAGGACTTCTAGCTACTGCTATATAGCAAATCATCTTGAAAGGAGTTGGCTTGAACCAGGCAACAGTAGACTTTTCTTAAAGGGCCAGGTAGCAAATATTTAGGCTTGTGGGCCATACATATAATCTCCATCACAGCTCCAACTGCTTATTGGAGCTTGAGAGCAGCCATAGACAATACATAAATGAATGAGTGTGTTTGTGTGCCAATAAAATTTTATTTACAAAAATAGCCAATTGGCTTACAGGTCATAGTGTGCCAGCCCATGCTTTCATCCATATGCTCCTTTTCATTGTCCAGGTCAGCTAAGTAATTGTTATGCTCTCAGCTCGGCCCACTTGTGCTTCTGTGGTCAGTATGGGGCAGGTAGGTAGTTCTGCTGGTCCTGACTGGGCCCTATGGCGTATTTGGGTGGGCTTGGCTGGGCCACTTGGCTTCTGTTACATGTGGTCCCTCATCCTCCAGCAGGCTCGCCCAGGCCTGTTCACATGGTGGCGGTAAGGTTCCAAGGAAGAGCAGAAGCCTGGGAGGTTTCTTGAGGATGGAAACTGGAATGCTGTTCCTTCACGGAATTCTGTTGACCAAAGCCAATCACAAGGCTAGCTACTGTTCAAAGACGGGGAGGAGCTGCATAGCCCATGACAAAGGGACGGATACACACAAGCCTTCACTGGTGCTATCTACACTACCACAGGCAGTATTGCTCCCATATTATGGATAAGGAAACTGAGGCAGAGAGGAGAAATGCTAATGACCTGCCTAATTAAGGTTACAGTTACCAAGTGATAGATCCAGGACTCTTGCATAGAGCCTGAGTTCAAAACCTTTTGTATCAGAGTTTCCACAATGTGAGCGGCAAGAGTAAGTCTCCGATATTTACTGAAGTGGACATTATGTGTCTTCTCTGCCGTAATGTACCTCTCCTTGCACCCCCTTGCCCTGACCCCCTCCCCACCTTCCAGCCTGGGCCTTACTTGGCTATAGATGCCCCAGAGTTGGCTCAAATAGCTCCCTCCCCCATCTGCCTCTGAGCGCCATAAATGAGATGTTAATACAGCACTTGAGTTATTTCATAGAAAAATTCTGCGCACAGAGTTGGCGCATCCCAAGGGGACGGCTGCACAAAATGTGTGTCTTGTAACTGTCATGTCTTCTCATTTTAACTCCAAGTGTTCCCTCCCTCCACGGACTGGCAAAGCTGCATGTGCTCTGTTCTAAGAAAAGACCAGTTGGTACCTTAGCCCTTATCTCCATGGAACTTCCCTTTCCTTAAAGGAGATCAGGTGACTGCCCTTTCTAATCTGACAATCTCAGAACATGAATGATTATCCCTCGACTTGACCCTCAAGACTTGACCCTGTTCTCTCCCCTCAAAGCATTTCTGACCATAAAATCGGTTTTAAAAGGCAAATCTGAACCAGGTGTGGCTTCCTCCACCCTCGAGCAAAGCTAAACTGGCATGTGGTCCAGCCAGAGCTTCAAGCCGATTTGTGGTTCGGGCCTGGCCAAACCAGAACAGACCTGAGTCTTAAAAAAATGTGGCTGATTCAGAACATTTTAACAGGAATGGGAACAATGGTGGGTCAGAGTCCTGGAATGGGAGAGTCGGAAGAGACTTGTCGAGCCCTGTCAGGAGCCTGCTGCTCCTGGGGGGTGCAATGGGTTGGAACTGACAGTGATGGCAATGAGTGTAGGTTTTAGAGTGGAGAGTAACCCATTCAGAGCAGCACAGCCGGCCACTACTGGTTTAGACTCAGGTGGTCCAGAGGTTTGGTGGCTAGGCAGTGCACACTCACTTTGCTCCTGTGCTCTTTGAGGGAGTTTGCCTTTCTAGCTGGGCTTGGACCCGTAATCTCTCCTGTTCCTGTTAGAGTTCTGTTTCACCCACATATTAACAATTTAGGGTTCATCCTAGTGTTATTGGCCATGACTGATCCAAGCTGAACTGGTTTGAAGGCCAGGATCAAACCTTTTTCAGCGTAATTCAGCTTGTAGCTGATTTTCATATCTTACGCATGGAGCTAAGGGATCCATGGGGAGTCGGTGCAGTCAGTTATTGAATGTAGTCCTTCTAACTATAGTCTTTGTAATGACCGCCAAATGACTAGAGAGAACTATGCAAGTGAGAAGTGCTTGTGCCCAGTCAAGGGGATTATTATTAATTTAAATAAAGGTACATGGCACCTTTGTGTTAAGGCCATACAAATAAGGTGTATGGATCCCTAATGTGGGAGTTGGTCAGTTTTGCCATCAAGCTAGGCGTGAAGTGAACCATCTTAGAGGCAGAAAGGGACATCATGACCAGCAGGAAAGAAGAACTAGGGGTACAGCATGTACTCTGGACCTGGGATGCTTGCACCGAGAACCTCTTCTATCCAGGAGGCAGAGCTGTGACACTGGAGACAGCAGGCAATAGTGAGAAGTGGTAGCAGAGAAGTGGTATTGGAACCGTGAGGCAGACACAGACGGAGTTGGACTTCTGAACCCAGGGGTGGGCAGGAAACTTGCTGATAGAGTGTTGTGCCAGACACTTACCTGCAGAGTTAAAAGAGCTTTGTAAGACTTGCGCAAGCTTGACAGAGGCCAAGAGGCCTCAGGGATAAGAGACTGGGGGACTGTGGAGGGGTGTGCCTGTGAGTTCTGCTGAGAAGAGGCTGCCCTGGTTGAAGAACTGTATCCTGAGTTGTTTCCTGTCCTGAATTGTAACCTGTTACTTCTGTAATAAAACCTATTCTTATAAGTGTTGTCTGTGAGTGTAGCCACTGCAACGAACTATTGAAACCAGAGAGAAGTAGAGAGTGTCGTGGGAGGAACAATTGGTTGTCAGAATTGAAAAGAGTCCTGGAGGTTGGAGGCATGTCTGACCTCTATCTCATAGCAATCATTCTTGAGCTGTTTTTTCTCCTTCCTTATGTTAGGGAGGTCAGGTGTCTCCACCATGCCATTTTGACTTAGCTCTGTATTCAGCCTTAGCCCTATAAAATACAACGGGATTTGTGACTTCGAAGCAAAGCTGGAATGGGTTGGCGGATGACAGAAGCCCTGGCGGCTCTCCAAGCATTGATTGGTGTTGGTGATGCCAGGGTTCCTGCAGGATGGAGTCAGAGGCTGCAGTGGGCTCTGCCCCTCTGACTTTGTAGCTTCTGTTTGGGCCTATGTGGATAGAGGAATTGCTAAAGGCAGGCAGGAACCCTGTGGATACAGTGGATAGTGCCAGCCATAAGAAGGAGCTTATTTCCTAGGGAGGACCCAGGAGCCAGTGTGTGATCTGCATGGCCGATTCACCTACAGAGTGCAGGGGCTGAGCTGATTCTGGTCATGACCTTGAGTCCATGGAGCCAAGGAGAAAAGGTTCCTCTCCACCAAGTGAAGCAGGAAAGGTTTCTAGAACCAGGAGGTGCTTCAATCAAAAAAGGCATAATCATTTGAATTAATAATACAAGCAATATAAGTGAACATTTCTGTGGCTGTGTTAAGTTATGGGCTGTTTACCTTTGTTTTTTGAGGTCAGTGCTACTACTGTTCCCATTTTACATCTGAGAAAACTGAGGTACAGAGGTTAATGACTTGTCTAAGGTTGCAAAGCCAGTATGTGCACATGATGGAATTTGAATCTCCTTCGAATTGACTCGATGGCAGTGAGTGATCCAGCCAGTCAGCATGTGGCCACTATGCCATTCCACCTCGAGCTGCAGTGTCATTCGTGAATTTTCTGCCATGTGTCTAGGGTTACTCTTTCTCCAACCCCCTTCTGGAAGTCTCCTAAAGCTGGAAGAGCATGTAATTAAGCCACTTCTCAGGGATGTGCAGAGCCAGCGTCCAGGTTGCTAGCCTCGCAGCCTGTGCCCAGTGCCTTGTGCAGTGGAGATGCCGTAGCAGAGCCACGGGCCCACAGGAAGGTGACAGCCTGATTGACTTCCTCCTCACAGTGTGTTTTGATTCTGAAATGCTGTACTGAGTCGGCTCTGAGGCACGCCGACAGAGGACCGTGCCTTCATAATGGAATTTTCCTTTTCTTCCTGTGTGGTATTTTCCAGTAATAGTTCTGTGAATGTTTCACTTTCAGAGGCACTGACTTCCTGAGAGTAGGAGCGAGGAAGACCACATTTTCCTCTAAATCATTCAGTTCCTTTTCATTTTCTCGGGGGTGGGGGGTGGGGGGTGAGGGTTTCACTGAGTCTCCTATTAGGCAGTAGAGGAAGGCTCTCCGAAGTGGACTGAGGGCTAGAGAGAGAATGAGTCAGGGCCGTGGGAAATGACTCAGGCCTACTGCGTCCAAGCAATAAGAGCAAAACAAGTCAGACAGGGGCTTCCTAAGGCCCCTGAGGGGAGAAGTGACTTAAGGAGTTAGGCAACTGAGGGATGGACACAGCTTACACTACTGGGTCTTAACTTGTAGGCAGGGCCAAGGGACCCACACCTAGTCCTTTCTCAGCATTCATTCATTGAACAAGGGTTTCTGACAATCCACTACATGCTAGGTATTGTTCTATCTAGGGTCTGGGAGACAGCCATGAGAAAAGCAGATGAAAAAATCCTCCCTCCATTGAGCAGAGTCAAGCAGTGGAGTATGTCCAGGTTGTGAATCTTGTCAAGGAAAAGTACCAGGAAAAAGAGAGGAGGGTGGGCCTGGGTTTGGGTGGGGTGCTACTGCAGATGGGTGTCCAGGTAGAGCTTTGCCAAAGAAAATGAGGGAGTGAGCCACATGGCTCTGCAAGACAAGAGTGCTCTGAGCAGGGGGAACAGCCAGCGTGGAAGCTGGAGGCAGGGGCATGCCTGGAATGACTCAAGGAGTAGCATGCCAACCATTGTGACTGAGTGGAGCAGGTGGAGGCATGAAGGGGCCGTTTCCAGCCGAGGATGGTGTGTGGTCAGATGATATACAGCCTCACAGCCACTGGAAGCTCTCTGCCACTAATGCAGAGCAAGATGGGAAGCCAGCAGAGTTCAGAGCAGGGGAGCACTCTGGTTGCTAGCCTCACGGAGAGCAGGCTGGAAGGGACACGTGAGGACGTGGGAAGAGCAGCAGCCCCCTGACCAGGGTGCTAGCAGTGGATGGTCAGAAGTCAATTCAGACATATTATCAAGATGGAGCCAGCGGGGGTTTCCTGACAGATCAGCATTGAGGTGTGAAGGGAGGAGAGGCGTTAGGGAGGCCTCAGGGTTTTGCTTAAGCCACTGGGAGGACAGTGTTTCCCTTAGATAAGCTTGGGAGACTGGGAAGTAGCCACAGCCCAACAGTGGATTCGATTGATAACCGAGCCCCCAGTGCTGGGGGTATAGTTCAAGGTGCATGCTGGCTTCCAGGTCCTCCAGCCCTGGCAGGTGGAACCCAGAGAAGACGGTGTGACCCAGGCCAGGACTTGAGGGGTGGAAACAGGGAAGCTACCAGAAAGAGGAGAGCATCTGAGAGGTGGGTCCAGGGGAAAGTGGGATGGGGCATTCCAGACCAGAGGGAACTTGAGGACAAATTAGAAGAGTGCGCTATGTTGGTGCATATATCCAGAGCACTGGGTGGGGGGTGGGGAGCCAGGGACAGAGGTAAGTGGGAGAAGGGGTTGGGTGCCCAGTGGTCTGGAATTCTGCCAGGGGTAATGATGGGTGCCATAGTTTGGTCTGCAGGTCTCCTTTGGACCTCCTTCATTGGGGTCTGCTGCTGTTTTCAGAAGCAGTGCATTTCACTGATGTCCACTTTTGATCCTTGGAAGTGTTCCCTTATGCAGAGTTGACTGGACAGGGCTGCAGGGAGGTGGAAGATGAGTAGGAGAAATGGAACTTTCTCGGTTTCTCTAGGCCATAGCTAAATTGTGGAAATGAAAATAATGAGATTGTTCTTCCTGGTGATGCATGGGACATTTTGTTGGCCTTTCATTCCCAGAAAGTCAGATGGCCCCGCAATTGCACTGTGGTCCAAGAGTGCATCCCAGAGCCAGTATGTGATTCTTGGAATGCACAGCCCCTACCTGCCCTTCTGTGTGGGGCAGTTGTAAGTGGGCTGAGCTCTGAGGCAGCTTCCTGCCCCAGCAAGGGGTGAGCTTGGATTGTAAGGTACTGTTGGAGGTTCAAAACCCACTAGCCATTTCCCATGAGAAAGAGGAGACTGTGTGCTTCTGTGAAGATTCTCCCTCTTGAAATCCCATCACTCCATGACAGTGCAGGTGGGATTTTATTGTTTCTCTGCAGTAACTACCCGCCCCCCATGCCTTTTAACAAAATTGAGACATGTTTGGTATAGGAAATATAACACACACACACACACCCCAAAAAAACCCAGCAAAAAAGACCCCACCAAACCCACTGTTGTTGAGTCAATTCAGACACACAGCCACCCTGTATAGTTTCCAAAACTAAATCTTTATGGGAGCAAACAGTTTCATCTTTCTCCCTTGGAGCAGTTGGTGGGTTTCAACCACCAACCTTGTAGTTAGCCCCATGCATAACCCACAGACCACCGTAGACAATATAGATAGGCAGAGCTAAACTTAGAAACCAACTCTAAGTCTATAACTCAAAGAAACTACCTCTAACATTTTACAGTTCCCTGCCTCTCTTTTTTTCAAAATATAAATATTCATTTTCCCCCTCATAAAAATTGAGTCATGCTATGAGTGTCCTTATATTTCTTCTCACTTAAACACAGGGAAGGATGTCTTCATTATCCTAAACTGTCAACAACAGTAATTTAATGCTGTATAGCATTGTTTGTGTGTTTATACTCTTAATTCATTTTCACTAATTTAACAGCTCTGTAATAAAAATCCTTTGTAACCAATTCTTCCCATAGGTATACGCTGTCCCTCTCCCAGCCCCCTCTCTATCCTGCTCCTTCCCCTTGAATTCATTTTCAGACAGAGAATTGTTGGGCAAGAAGGTAAAATTTTTGATACATGGTTTGAAATTAAAGGTTAATTTTTTTTAAATAATGTCTTTGTTTTTGTTGGTGTTGAGAATATACCAACTCACCCATTTCTACACGCACAGTGCACGGACATTGGTGACATTCTCCAAATTGGGTGCCCATGCTCACCCTCCTTTTCTGTGTTATTCCTGCCCATTAACCTAAGCTCGCTGCCCCCTAAGTTTCTTATCTAATCTTCCCAGGTGCTGCCATCAGTTTGATCCTGTGTTCAGATTGATCTTTCCAAGAGCACAGTGCTCAAGGCAGATAATTCTTTGCCAGCTAAGCTAAACTGTTGTTTGGTTTTAAGAAGACTTCAGGGGGACATTTTTGACTTAAGATGTAGAGATTATCACAGGACTCTAGTCTTAGGGGTTCCAGCATCTATGGCTCCAGAAGAAGGCTCCTGCCCCCTGCCCCCCCCCTCCTTCCCCCCAAAAAATGTTTCATAGTTTTACTGGCATATATATATATATTTTTTTTTTCACATATCCTATGATTTGCTCATTTAGTCATACTAAAAGAAGGTGACATTTGGATGCACTCTCTCATGTTGTGACAAGTCCACGCCCATTTGACCTGTCTTGCACAGCACTGGGGACGGGCAGGCCAGTTAGTTGAATTTGCCATTTCTTGATTTGCCTGAACATACAGTGATAGACCATTTGAGGTATCTTAGCTACAATTGTGTCCTTATACTTGCGTCTTGTGGGCGTCCTCTCCTACTGCAGGGTCGTGCTTTTTATTGATTTGTAAGAGCTCTTTGGGGATTAGGGATGGCAGCCTGCTTGTCTGCCATCTGGGCTGCAGAATGGTTTGTACAAGTGTGTGTGCTGCCTCTCATTTCTGTGTCTGCTGATTGCCATGCCTTCCAAGGAATTGTTTTCTGCCCTTCTATCTGTCTTTGTGCTCTTCATGACTTCTTGAATGTGCTGCTTAGAAAGTCTTCTTTGGACCAAAATTTACTTCCTTTGTCTTATTAATGTACTTATTTTTACATTGAAACGAATGTGCCTGGGGTTTGCTTTCATGGTATGAGGCAGGATTTTAATTTCATTTTCCTGATTCACTAGGCTGTTTCTGGACCTTCTCCCTTGCTCTTGACCTGTCTGTATTTCTTCAAGTGCCTTTTTAGACAGAAACATTTTGACTCTGTCTCAGGCTGGCCGTGCTGAGGGCCCATCAGCTATTATAATGATGATGAAGGCTTGTCTTTCCAAAATGACACCTTTCAGGGGCAGATATCTATGTGTTCATTACACTTTCAACCTCGCTGCATCTAAGAGGAACTAGGCATTAGCACTTCATCTTTCGGCACCAGACATTATGCAGTAAGTGGATGTGGTCTCTGCCTCCCTCCCCCCTCGCCCCCTGCCAACGATCATGGGGCCAGATTGTCCAGGTGTGCTGGGGCTACCTGTCCTGTGGTTTGCCCTCTCTAGGCGGCTTTCTCTGAGCAGGTCTGTTTCCTCTTCCACACAGTGACTTGTTGAGAAAGGGATGTAGTTCTAGTTCTGTCCCAGGTCCGGTGGGGCAATCAGATGAGTAAGCCCCAGCCCTCAGCAAGGACTCAGGGCTCTCTCCAGAAGTGTCTCTAATGCAAGACAAGAAGTTCAGTGCCAGCAGAGTAAGAGGCAGGTAATAGCCCTCTAAGTGGAGGAGAAAGCACTTGGGGGGGGGGGGGGGGCAGGGGACATGGGCACCAGCAGGGTACATTATGGGTAGAAGATAGACTTGAAGCTGTAGCGAGTAGAAACTAGATGATTTGGGTCACTGAGTTCTTAACTGCCCCCTCCCACTCCCCGCCACCTCCTCCCCCAGTGCATCCTTCAGTCAACTAGAAACCCTTTCTGAGATGTTGTTTGCTGATCCTGGCCTGGGCCAGTGTCTGGATAATCCATCTTGCGGAGTCCACAGTGATGTTTGAGACATTAATGAATAGTTGTCAAAGGAACAGATTAAGTCTAGGAGCGTTCACTGGGAATAAATCAAGAAAAAAACCTGCAGATTTCTGAACCCTGGTGAGCCTTTTTATGGCTCTGAGAGGCCAGAGCTGACTGCCTATTGCGCTGCAACATGTGTCAGTCACCTGACATTTGAAAACATTCCACTGCAGCCCAAGGAAATGATTTGGGGGCCATATAGCCAGGGTGTCAGGACTTTGGGGGCTCCTCAGACACTTATAATGTGCATCTAGGTCGAACACTGCTGTGCTAGGAACTCCCCAGTCCACCACTCCTCCATCCATTCTCGAAAACTTCCAGTGATGAGAGACTGGTCTCCTTCCCAAAAGTTGAGAGAGTTTTCTGATGTTCACTTGAATTTAGGAGGTGTTTGTAAAGTACCTGGTGTTTATGAGCACTCTGTTGTTTGATCCCATTCTCTACCCAGTCTCCTGCTTCCCCACTGTGACTCTTGGAGGTCAAGTAGAACCAGTCTACTAACCCATCTTCCACATGAAGACCCTCTGATCATATCTTCAGAGGCAGAGGGAAGTTACAGGCTGTAAATTTCCTCAGAGGCTACCAGCCAGGACCAGCTCCTCTAGGCAAGGACTCTTTAGCCGTAGCAGCAAGAAGTGACAGGTTTGGAGCTGGTGCCAGGCGGGTGGGGGACGGTTGGCACTGCAGAGTTAACTACAGAGAAGTGACCAGGAGTGGAGAGCAGCATCAGATTCAGAGGTGGAATTGGGGCTCTCGGAACACAGAGAGAAGGTGGGCAGCCAGGTGTAGATTCCAGGGGTACAGCTCTGGGATCTCTCATTCTGGGCCCTCAGTCCTAAACAAGTAGCAAGCTGAGCAGAGGTTGTCCGACTGAAAATGGCATGGTGTCAGAAGCCAGCGATGATGCTGTGTCCTTCACAGGGGTATAGTTAGCAAGGCCATGCACCACAGAGACCTAGAGCTGTGAGGTCAAGCACACAGGCCCCTGCTAGTGTTCCCCCTGGGTGGGAACAAGCCCTGGCTCTGGGGTCAGAGACCTGAGCTCAGATCCTAGTTCTGGTCTGGTGCTCAGAAGCTTTGTAACTTCAGGTGAGTGGTTTCCTTCTTCATGTCCTGTGAGCACCGCATGCATTCCTGGGCTCCTGCTTGAGGCTGCGCACTACTCCTAACACCTTCCCAGCTGGCTCCTCACGATGGGTTGTGGAGGTGGCGCCATCTGAACCCCCATTTCACAAATGAGGAAATGCTGTAAAAATGACCTCCAGGGTAAGTGTGGGGGAAATTCCCTTCTCTTTCAGTCCCACTCTTCCACCAGCCTTTGACTCCCCCTCTGATACAGGGCTTAAGTACAATCACCTCGAGTGGCTAGGCACAGTCTCTGGTCCACAGTAAAGGCATTATGGATGTTCTTCTGTGTTGCCTACCTTCTTTCTGGAACCTCAGCCAGACTAAAACACCAGACTTTCCGTAGTCACTGTCAAACCAGTGGGGGGCAGCCCTTGCTGGCCTGGGGATGCCATCCTTAAAGAGTGGGCTTGTCCTGATCTTGATGGGTCGGGTTGTATCTGACCCATGATTCTCCACAGCCAGTGAGAAGTGAAAGCTTTCCTAAGTGCTGCATATGTTAACCCATTGATGCCCACAGTGCTCCCTCCCTCTGAGGTCAAGTCTATTAAGAGTCCCACTTTTACAGATAGGGAACTGAGGCAAACAGGTCTAGTACCTTGCCAGAGGGGCACTAGGGGGTCAAACCAGGAGTCAAACCTGGCTCCTGTATTTGCCCCTCACCCGTACAGCATAGTGACCCAGGGCGGCTCTCAGCTACTGCCCGGTGGTTCCAGCATCCTGAGGCCAGAGTCATTTAAAAAGGCTGCTCTCGTGCTGATAAAGTGTCTGGTTTGGGCCAGGCCCCAAACTGTCAAAAGAGTATCAGCGAGGGCTTCTAGGAGGAGTTTGCCTTGTGAATGGAGAGGGTATGGAGGTTGAGAGATGTGAGGAGGGCATCCTAGGAGGGGTGCTGTGCAGTCCCAAGTAGCTGAAGTTGAGGCTATGGGGAGTCCAAGGGTTGGGGGGTGCTGGAATGGGTGATGGGATCCGTGTCAGTAGGCCCCAGGGCCAGGCCAGCCATTGGTCTTTGTTCCATGAGTAACCAAGAGCCGTCCAAGGCGGTGGGCCTGAGAGTGAAAGGCTCAATCTGTGCTTTCAGAAAGCCTGCAGCCTGCACCCTAGGGAGGGAGCTAGCAGGCGGGAGTGGGGTCCCAGTTAGGAGGAGGACAGAGGCTTTAGGTGGAGTTAGCAAGGGCCTGACCCCTGTTCGCATCCTTCAGCCTTGAGATCTTCGACTAGATTGCTTAGACAGCTCTCAGATGACACTGGTCAATCGAAGGAGATTGACCAGAGTGCTGTTCAGGGGGATAGATTTTTTCTGGTTGCTGTGTCAATAGCAGAAGATGCCCTCTGTGAGTTTGTAAGTTACTCAGTCTACCGGGCCATTTGTCCTCCTTCTGTCAGAATTGGACAGAGCCCGAAGAAGTGGTCATAGAGTCTGGGTCGGACCTGGTGGCCCTTCTGGCAGGAGCAGGGTGGGAGGAGGCCTTTAGGAATTAGCCAACACCTCAACTGCTCATTGGTGCAGCAAATGGAGCAGGAAAAAGCAGCCCGGCCTTGCAGAGGTGGAGGGCCTTCCCTCCAAGGTGCGTCCAGATTGGACTTGAACCACCAGCCTTTCAGTTAGCAGCTTCCCAGTACATGGAGGAATGGGAGCACCTGGATGCTGGGCCTAAATGGTGGCCTATGCTGGAAGACTGACCTTAGAGGACACTCGTCAAGGGGAGAAGCTCTTTGAGAGAGTACTCAGATTCTTTCAGGTCCCCAGAGAAGAAGAAACATTAGCCTTGAGACATTTGCTAGACTCAATTGAAGAGCCCCCTGAGGATCCCAGGCCAATTTCTTGCACAGTCCCTGCTGAATCAGACAGGCCACTCCAGCCAGGAAAGCTCACTTTACATCCCAGAAGAAGTACTCTCTCTGTGAAGAGGTTGGGATAACCTTGCCATCAGTCCAGCTCAGTAAGCCAAGCCATACGCAGGGGCAAGTCAGCTGACTGCTGAAGGTGTTTGAAAACCCAGGCAAAAGTGGTGTGATTGTGAAGTGACAAGATGTTGGAATCAGTGTCATCACTCCATATCACCCGTAGTCAGCTGAGACACACGGTCACAGCTTGGACCACACACCCAAGTCTTGGGCCCAGAGGTTGTCAAAAGTGCACACACATAAGGAACCAGCAAAAGCAGCATACACTTGGCCCAAATCCAGCAGAAGGAAAGAAATTATGGGCTCTTGCTTCCTTCCTGTCCTCTTATCCTCTGTCCCTACCGCCCTGAGTTTTGTCTTCCACCTGGTGTCATCATCTGCCGTCTAGGATAAAAGTGGACCTGGCTTTGGAAAGGCAGAGAGACCTCTCTCCATTTAGGCACAACCCTCTGTTTCAGGACCCCTTAAAGATGGTTCCACACCATGCCCCTGGAAGAAGCAGAAATGGCTGATAGAGACAGCTCAGAGAGAGATGCTGATTAAGTACGGCAGTTTGGTTTGGGTAGGAGGAATTGTAGTTCATGAATTGAGTTAGTGCAGTCTTTGTTTTCTTCCTTTTCTTTACAAATGTCTTTTCTATTGTTGTTAACTGCCTGACCTTTTGGAGGACTGGTTATTCCCAAAATATGATAATGCCTTTGCTTTTGATGGTTTCTCCCAGTTTCACCAGTTTCTCCATCAAACAGCAAGCGCTCCAGGGTGCTGGGTCTTGGGAAGCTCCGACATTTACAGTTCCAGCTCTGCTCCAAGATGTCTTCCCGTGAAAGTAAATTCAGCTGTGCACTTCCATTCATTCAGTGTCATGTTACATTTTAAAATCACCACCTCAATTCTTACAGAGAAGGGGTTTCAGATCTCTAAAGGGTATCAAGACAAGTAGTTTATACATTCTTAAGTAGTCTCAAAATTTTCTTTCTTCCCTGGGGGAAGAGGCCTGGCTTTTTAAGAAAATCTATATACAGTATTTGCATTTCAAAGGCAAGTTTGAATGTGAAATCTAAGGGGATCTTGCATCCACAGTCTAAAAATTAGGGGCAAGAACACTTGATTGTTATTGTTCAGTCTAGTCCTGTAGGGAGTGTGTGTGCGTGTCTGTGTGTGCACCTCTTTTTCCTTGTTGGTTCTTTGGTGGTAAAAGGGAATCTCTTGCAGTGCCAGAGGAAAGACCTGTGGAAGCAGCAGTAGAGGGCATGGAAAGAGCATTATGCGTAGGGTCCATCAGGGTTTAGGTTGTAGGTCCGTAACCTTATGTGTCACCTTGTTCCCATCTTTAAATGGGTGCTCATCCCTGTCATGAGGTCAGATGAAAGGATTGTGAAAGGACTTTGAAGACAGAGCTGCTACTAAAAGGTTGTAGACTTGATTCCAGGTCCAAAGGAGGGAAACCGTGATGGCTCCAGAGAAAAGCTTGAAAGTTGTTCTTCTTTGACAAAGCAGTTCCTCTCCCAGGAACTTGTCCTGAAGACCAGGTGAAGAGTCACAGTGATTGAGTTACAAAGGCATTCAACTGTGTGGACCACGGCAACATTGCGAAACATGGGAATTCCAGGACACTTAATTATGCTCATGTGGAACTTGTGTGTAGACCAAGAGATGTGCGCTGGGGTTGTATCATTCCCCTGTTGTTGTGTGCTGGGGTTGTATCGTTCCCCTGAACGGATAATCCAAGAAGCTGGGCTGTATGAAGGATGCAGCATCAGCATCGGAGAACGGTTCAGAACAGGTGATGGTCTTGATATATAGATGGCACAACCCTGATTACGGAAATCCTGACAACTGGATCACTAAACACATCGTGATAAACAAGGAGATCCTTTTCCTTGAATCCCCAGTCACCACGCACAGAAGCCTCAGTCAAGAAATCAAACAACCGGGGCAATGAATGTACAAATGTGCTTTACACAATTGATGTATGTATGGATTGTGATAAGAGTTGTATTAGCCCCTAATAAAACGATTAAAAAAAAAAAAAGAAATCAAACAACATACTTAACTGGCCGGGGAGACACCATGATCATGAAGGTGGTTTTCCCAGGGTGAGGCTTATCCATTGCATTCCGGATGTGCTGACCCCTGCGATTTCCCCAAATGTAGGAAACTCATAATTTGTGGTAGTGGGGGACTGCGTTCATGCTCTCCCCTAGAAAAAAAAAAAATCAAATGATGTCATTGCACTGGGCAAATCTGCCTGTCAAGTACGTTCAATCGGTAAAGAGCCAAGATGTCACTTTGAGGACTAAGCCCTCAGCCCAATGCCGTCTAGTCAGTTCTGCTTCAGGATAGGATCACACAGGAGAGACCAGTCCTTCCTTGGAGTCCCTCCTTCCTTGGAGAAGGACATCATGCTTGGTAGAATGGAGGGTCAACGGAAAGAGGGAGCCCCTGAAGGAGATGGATTGACATGGTAGCAGCAACAATGGGCTCAATCGACAACTGAGAAAGGTACAGGCCTGGGGAATGCTTTGTTCTGTTGAGCATAAGATTACTATGAGTCGGAAGCAACACCAACAGCATTGTGTCAGCTAAAACCAGTTGTCATGTCTGACAGCCCGTGTATGTCATTAGAACTCAGCTCCATGGGTTTTTAAAAGTAGATGCCCAGGTCTTCCTAGGTGCTTCTGGGTGAACTCCAACCCACCCACCTTTGGCTAGCAGCCAAGCACGTTAACCATTTGCAACACTTAAGGACCCTGACAAGTAACCTATAGCATTTGGGAAAAAAACCCACAAAACCTGGAAATTACCTAAATGTTCAACCAGAGGAAACTGTTGAAGTGTGTATGCAGATGAGACGCAGCCAACAAAAGCTGAGTTACTCCAGGACAGTTGGATCGTTCAACAGCTCACTGTGCAGTGCTTTTTAAAAGCAGGATTGAAAAAAAAACTATTCATATGTGATCTTCTCTCCCACTTCCACCTGCATTTGTAGAAACAGACTGGAAGGAACTATTTCAAAATGTGAGCAGTGGCTAGCATGGGACGCTCGGAATCTTTCCTTCACCACAAAGGTAAAACGCCAACAACAAAACAACAGTGATCTCTCAAGCCCAAAGTGGGGTGTGTGTGTTGTGTATGTGTGTGTGTTGGTGACTTATAAGGGGTGAAGTTTAGCCCACAGCCTCACAGCTGGGGATGTGGGGGAGGGGTCCCTGAGTGAGTGGTTGAACTTCAAAGCCTGGGCTGAGAGAATGCCTCATTGTGTTGGAATGTGGGAGATGAGGATCACAGGAAGTGGTGACAAACCCTTTGTTACATAAGCTCACCGGCTGACTTGCTGGTTGGTCAGCGGGTTGGTGCCAATGCTGGCCTATGGTACTCTCCATGGGGACATCATCTGTGCGTTTCTGTGACTCCAGCCTTAGCTCTGGCTGGGATCGGTTAGGGGAACTGGCCAGCCAGACATGGGAAGCTGTACTGTGGTAGGAGAAGGTGCTGTCCAGAGTGGGGGCACTTACTGGCTGACTTGCCCACTCTCCACCCCTGAAAGGAGGGGATTTTCCCACTCTTCTCGGCTACCTCCCAGAACAAGAGCAACCTGCATTTTCCTCAGTTCCCATCTGTTTGTCCCGTGTTTACAATCCTGGACCTGCCCATGGAGCAGGCTGGAGAGGTGACTGTTCTTGCAGGTGGAAATGCTGCTGTTCAGGAGGATGGGCGGGGGGCGGGGGGGGGTTTCCCCTCTGTTAACTTCCCTGTAGGAGTCAGGCAGACGGGGCCGGGCACATCACAGGTGCCCGGTGAACCCTGGCAGTCTCCAGGGCCTTCCTGTACAGAAGAGAGAAAGAGTGTGTGTGTTGGGTTTGGGCAGTGGAATCTTGTCTAAAGAAAATATCTCGCCCTCAAGTGTGAAATGACTAACTGCTTTGCTGTTCAACTGGGTGCTTTAGATATATCCCGTCCTCATAATCTTCCCAGGAAATGTATAAGGAGGGTATTTTTCTGTTTTCAGATAAGGAAACTGAGTCAGAGAGATGAGGGATGTGCCCAAGGCAAACGTCTCTGTTTTTATTGACATACGTGTCTATCAGGCTCCCAGGGATTGTGCTCTTGGCTAACGTGTTCATTGCTGATGGACTCCCACAATTCCTGGCACAGGGCTCTGGGCCCTATAGCCACTCTGGGCTGAACTGAACAAGGAGCTTCTTCCCCCTCTGCTTGCCACTCAGTGGCTGGGTGACTTTGGCCATGTCCCAACCTTTCTCTGGGTCACATTGTCCCCATTTAGAAAGAGACCAGGAGTCTTCTATCACCGGCCCTACTCTTCTGAAGACTTCCCAGAACAGCCCCAGTCCCGTAACAGCCACCTCCAGACCGCACGCTTCTGTAAGATGAGGTTGGTGGTGTAAAAGACAGTCAGAGGGGAGAGGAGAGAGCCCCAGAGAGTTCCTACCACAAATATTTGATGGCTCTTGTTCCCAATTAATGAGACACAGATAAGGTTGCACAACTGTATAATGAAACCACATTTCAATTCACCACAATTTCATCCATTGTTTAAGGATAGCAAGTAAGGGACCCATTTTGCGCTCTTGCTTTCTCACTCCCGTTCCCTCTCCCTTTCTCTTTGCTTTATTTGCAGATGATATCCTTGATGCCATTCCACAACTCATCTGCTCTTCAGTCATTAGTGTTCACTGCGTCTGTCATTAGTGTCCCATCAGCTCTTGAGATGGTCTCTAGAGTCAGGTGGCACATACTCAAAGACATGCTTGGTAAAGTTGAGGGTCAGTGAGCGAGGGGATGACCTTCAATGAGAATGCTCGGCATAGTGTCTGAAACAATGGACTCACACAGGAGTGACCGCGAGGAAGGATGGTATTGGACTGGGCACTGTTGCCTTCTGATGTACACAGGGTGGCTGAGCCACAGTTCATTCCATGGCACCTACCAATAGCAACAACAGGGTTTAAGGCACATGTCCTGCTCCTGGCAACCTGGTACATTCATTCCTTGCCATGATCACCCACCTTTCACTTAAATTGGTTTTTGGGGAAAAAAACCAAAAAACCATGGAAACTTTCTGAGACTTAAAGCCACTTTAGCAGATGGAAGATCTATCATCCGCCGAGATGTTCAAAAGATTCCAACTCATAGCAACCCTAGGGAACTATCCCATAGGGTTTCAAAGGCTGAAATCTTTATGGAAGCATCTGCCATGTCTTTCTCCTTTGAGCAGATGAGGGGTTTGAACCACTGACCTGTCAGTTAGCAACTGGGTGCTCTAACCACTGGCCCACTAGGGTTCCGTCTATAGCACAAAAGTAGTTATCAATAGGAGGGAGATGAGGGGTCATGACTGTGCTCCGTTAAGAGTTCTTTACAAAAGTCAAGCCTGCCACCTCCGGCTCTGAAAGTGGCTCATGTCTTTATGGATCCTGTCCATGCTGACCGGTTTTCTGTTATTTCACACAAACCTCTATTGACCTCCCAGAAAGTCCCTTCACTCCCATTGCTTTCTTATAAGCTGTCTCTGACCTAGACATGCTGGAAGATCTTTAACCACTGCTTACTTGCACAAAAGGGACAAACATGCTCGTATCAAAAGGCTAGGTTTACGAAGAGACCATGTCCCCCATTCAACTGTCCGGTGGGATCTCTTGCCTTCTCTTTGGCTTCTGGGAAAGATGTAGGAAATGGACACTGTCAAACTTGTTAGTGCTGCCCGAGGAGAAGCTGCACACTCGGGGCTTGACCCTCTGGCCCATCTTTCATCTTCCATCTTCCAGCTGTCAGTGCTTACATACCTACCCTCACAGCGTCTGTAACGTCCCCGGCCCCCAGCTCGAGGCTCCCGCTGGCCCTCACGCTTCTGAGGGACTTCCTGCCGCTGGAAAGCTCCTGCATCTCACCAGGACGTGGGACTTACACAGAGGCCTCGCTGTTGTTACATGTGGCCTCTTGGGTCTGTCCAAGTCCAGCTCGGATTCGTGCCATTGAGAAGGCTACCTGCTATCCCTCCCTGTCTTCTTCTCTGGACACCTGGACACGTCCCTGTAGCTCTGGGAGCAATGTCCTCCACAGCATGGCTCCTGGCCCACAGTCCCTCAGGGTGCCAGGCTTCTGGAGAGCCAGAATGCACCTCACACAAGGCCTGGCCCAGAGTGGGTCCAAGAATGCTTGTCAGATGAGTGGCCTCAGAGAGGGGAGGCTGGGCCTGGTGGACTCTGAAACCCCCAACTCTGCAATAAATCCAACACAGGAAAGCACCTGAAACCCCTGTGCCCTCTGGAGCAGCCAGGATGCTAAATTATAGGCAGCTAATGGTCCTCTAACAAGTTGAGTGGCTTCTGCTGCCTGCTGAGGTGGTAAGACTCGTGGGAAGGGGGGGGGCACCTGGGAAATCAGCTTCCCCCCTTCCCAGGGGTGGGACAGGGAGGGGCAGTGGTCCCCAGTGTTGAGCATTGTAGGCAGCGTTCTGGGCTAGGCGCTTGCTGTGCGGGTCTACGGAGGGATCAGGGCAGTGGTGCTTAGGGGTCCTTCAGCTCCTTTCCATCCTACCTGGAGCATAATTAGTGCTCAGGAAATATTTGGTGAACGGACTGCTGAATGAGGCTAGAGTTTTCGGGAAAGATTTGTTAGGAAGATGGAAGGGCCTCAGATGCCACACTCAGGAGCTAATTGTGCCCTTGCCCCACAGGCACTGAGGACTCAGGACCTGCTTATGCAGGGAGGGACTGCTGCACAGCATGTGTCGCACTTACCCCATTATTTGCCCTTTCCGGTGTGGCTGAGGTGCCAAATAATAAGGTGTTGCGCTGCACAAAGCGCTTCCTTGTGCCGGAGAGAGGCAGGACCAGCCTTGGAGCCAGTTGGCCAGCGGGCTCTCCTTTCTGTAATTTATGGGCAGTGGCAGGTTGGAGTGGGCTGCCAGGCAGAGCCAGGGCTTGCCTGTCTCTCTGGGTCGCCGCCTCAGCTTGCTGGCTCCAGCACCAGGTTGTGGCCCTGCTGGGAGGCCTGCCCCTCTGAGCCTTCAGGGAGGATTAAAGGCGGCTAGCTCTTCCCTGGACATGCTGATTCAGTTCTTTAGTACTTTGGGCAGGGGAGAGGGAGTACCACTGACTTTGGGCTCTGTGTCCCTTCCCTCTCCAGCTCCCTTTTCCCAAGCTCCCCAACCTGGGGCTTCTCCTGCCTAAAGGTAGCTGGTTCCCCACAGCTAAGTGTTTTGGTGCCTTCGCGTTTATGGAGAGTATTTTTTTCAGGGAGGATGCATTTTCAGATGAGGAAATGCACTGTCTGGAATTCAAGTGTACAGAAAGCTATCCTGTTCAAAAGGATGTGTAGTGGTAGTGGCTCAGTTCCTGGCATCCTAGTGGGTGAGCGCCCCCAGCATGGCCCAGTGGTGAAGGTAGACTAGGAGCACTTAAAGGGGAAGCAGAGAGGGGCTGGGGCAGAGGAGTGTTCCCAAGCCAAAGGGTTCGTATTAGGAGTGTCAGACCTTGGAGAGGGTGCTCTCAGTCTGGTCCTGAAGCACCTGGAGAAGAACGGCTGCTTCTGGGCTGAGAGCAGCAGGTCTTGGGCAAAGTCATTAGAGTGGGGCTGGGTCACGTGGGAAAGGGTGGGGCTGTAGGTGGTCTCTAGGGGGTGGGGTGCATTTGAGTGGCTTCAATCATGTGGCCAGTGGACCTGTGTTGTGCAGTACTGGTTCTGAAGGGGCTCCTGGGGTGGGCCTCTGTCACGTCCGGGACCCCGGGACTGGTGTGTGTTCTGCAGGGTTGGAGGCAATCAACAGACTCCTGAGAAGCCCACGCTTGGTTAGGCTGCAAGCGGCCCCTGCTGTTCAGGCTGTGGTGTCTGCTTCCTTGGCCAGCCTTTGAGAGCCTGTCACAAGTGATTTCCAGGGAAGCCAACAGAGAGGCAAGGTGGAAAGCTCCCTCCTGTGGAGGGAGGCCCCTTCTGGTGTCCCCAGCCGAAACTGGAGGCCAGAGAGCACAGGCCACTTGGGCACTTACTAATTTGCCACAGCCTTCTCATCACTGTGGTCGTCCACTGTCCCAGGAGGCAGACCAAGCAGGGATTTCCAGTACCCAGCAGGGACAGAGGAGCGAATTGCATGAAAGCACCACAGAGCCAGGAAGCATTAATGGGGGCCAGGGCCTCCCAACTCCCAGAGCTATTACTCACCACGTACTCTACCCCTCGGTAATTAAAGGGCACACACACACACATTTTAGAGCTGAGGTTTGCAGTTAAGTAACAACTGAAAGGATGGGTGATTCCTGGACTCACTGGTATGTCTTAAGCTCTGCTTGCTGTGTACCAGGTAGAGTCTCTGGGTGTCTTGCAAATGGTGATTGTGCCCAGATGCTAAATGGAAGGCTGGCAGTTCTCAGAGACCTGGCCATTGAGAACCCTGGGGAGCCCAGTCCCTCATGCACACATGCCACCACTGGAGCTGGAGTGGACTCCACAACCAATGGGGTCTTCATGTGCCAGGTCCGGTGCTGAACAACACTTATTCGCTTCATCCTTAGGATACCCTCATCAGTGGGTACTTTGCTATGCCCATTGTGGAGACAGGCCACTGAGAGTATCAGTAACTCACTGACAGGGCTGCACTGCACAGAACAGACGTGGCCTTTCATCTCAGGGGCCCGACCTTCAGGCCTGCACTCTCTGAACCTTGATATTTTGGTGCCCCGGGAATCCAGATGTCGACACACCCCACCCCCCTGGCTGCCCTGGCACTTCCAGCATGTTTTATAATTAGAACAGACTGCAGTTCTGACTAATGACTTCCTCATGAGATTCATATTCAGAAACTTAGGGGGGGGGAATTGAAGAAAGAGAAAGGAAATAGGCAGAGAATGAGGTTGTTTCCACGAAGGCTCAAAGCACGGTTTAAAAGTACCTTTGAAAGCCGACTTTGATATGCTGCATTCCGGCCATTATTGAAAGGCTCCCACCCTTGGTCCTCCTCCTCTTCTGTGTTTTGTGCATTCAGCCCTGGCCGCGCCCACACTGTCCACTTGGGGTGAGAGCGGGATCACACGCTCCCTCTGGAAAACGCACTTGATCCAATCTCAGGGTGTCTCCAAACCTACAGTGGCCTCACAGAGCCTTTGGGGACAACACTGCATTTTCTTCTCCAGAGCATCTCTTTCCTGAACTCCTGCACTTTCCTCCCTCTGCTCCTGTCTATTCCTGTGGCCAGCACACCCTTTCTCCCTCAGGTCTCTCATGGCTGCCTAACCAGTGTTTTGTCGGCACTCCTTGACACCAGCTCTCCGGTTGCTCTCCTGGCACTGCTCTGCCCCAGCCCCTCCAGAGCGCCTTCCTGCATGGTGGAGTCACTTGATCTAGATGCTGTGACGGCAAAGACCAGATGAACTAGGACCTCTACCGGGCCAATGTACAAAGAAGGGTCTTGGTTTGTGAGCCAGCTTCCCAGGTGCTCAGTGTGAAGGGCCTCCTCTTTCCTTGTGTAGAAAAAGAACAGGACTCCTTTGTGCTGTTGTCGCATTGAACTTGCATGCCTGCCTGGAAGAAATGAAGCTTTTCAGGATAGAGAAGAAAAGACTTGGCCCTTAGACCTCACCTGTTCGAGTCCTGCCAGGTCCTGGGTCCTGTTGAAATTAGCATCTGTCCCTAACACATCCGGAGCAGGTGTCTCTTCTCACCTGACCCTGCCACCCACTCAGGGCAGTGGGATGTCCGCGCACTTCTTCCTTAACCTCTCTGAGCACTTCATACCTCAGTTTCAGAACATTGATGACTTCTCTATTTAGAATAAAACCCAGATTGTTTAGCATCTGGAACTTTCAAATTCCACCCCCAAGCCCCATTTTCAAACACCTCCTGCACACATCCACCACTGTACCCTGATCTGTTTACTCCCCCCACCCCCACACATACACACACAGGCCTTATCACTACTGCTCACCTGAATCCAGTGCCCCCCTCTTCCTGAGGCTGCCCCAGCCCCTCAGCACTGCCACCCATCCTCACTGGCATGGAGCACAGAGGTTGGGTCTGGAGCAGGCTTTGTAAGAGCCCTCCTTCAGCAGAGCCTCTCCGCACCCTCCCCCACTGTTGCATTCCGTGGGTGCTGGTGCATGTCTGGACCTGTGTGTACAGGTCTCACTTCTGCCTCTTGGTGACGGTCAGGTGACTCACTGCCATCAAGTCAGCAGAGGCTCCAGTTGACCCATGAAGCAGCTGAGACTTATCCAAAGTCAGGGCCAGCACCTGGGCCTTTTTCCCTCTGACCTTCCACTTTGGGTCCACCTGTATGAACCTCCTCTCAGCCACCAGAAACAGTGGTGTGAGCTCCAAGGGAGGGCATCCCCTGCAGACTGAAGCATGGCCAGCGGCTTGGGGAGTTCTTAAGGGGAAAAGGAGAATGACTTGCCCTCCGTTCATAAGAATTGGGCAGCTGTCAACAATCCTCTTTTGGTGCAGTCCTCGAAGCTACCTCAAAATAAAACTATGGCTGAGGGACTTGTCCCCCCATCCTGACAGCTGGGAGGGAGTGGCCTGCTGGATGGCCCTGGGGGTCGATGACAGGCCCCAGGCCAGGAGTGGCTCAGATTTGGGAGACAAAATTGCACTTCCCTCAGTTATTTTTGAAATCAGTGTTTCCGGATGACCTGCTTGCTAAATTTTTAAACTGTGGGTTATGTGGTCAAGTTAAAGAGGTTGTTCAGAAATCTAGGCTAGCATGTACAGGAAGTAGGATCACAACAGGCCCCTTGTGGCTTTGTGACCTCTGCTCTGTAAATGGTGGGAGAGGTGGGTGAGGAAGGTCGGAGGGTAGTAATTCCAGAACATTTCAGCCAAGAATCATGGGACTCATTCATTCATACACTTGGGGGCATGTCCCCCTTTCTTTGGATCTTGTAACCTTAAAATCTGCAGAAGCACAAACAGGCTAATGACCAAGTAATTCCTACACTAATAAAGTCTCTGCCTCAGCTTCCTCAAGGGCTCATAGGTCAAAATTCACTTTTTGCCCAAGAGCCTATTTTGTCAAGTTCCCTTCTGGTTAGCCAGTGACCAAACAGAAGAGAGTGTTGCTGTTTCTAAGTTTCCAGTGGTCTGGTTTGGGGACAGTGTTGGATGCTTAAAGGGCCGGCAGCAGTCTCATGACCAATCACTTCATTTTAAGGATGCTTTTCATCCTTTGAACAACCCATTATCCATATTTTTCCGGTGGGGGGGTGGGTTGTGTGGTGCACCTTCTCCTGTTCTGTGCTGTCTAGCCCAGCCCACTCTCCCTGCCAGCTCTACCTGATAAACTGCTGGAGCTCAGGAATGCCCACCACCTCTCTTGCTTGGGCTCCCATGCCTGCCTTTGCTCTCTCTTCCATAGACATTCTCTCTCTGGGGCTTCATCTGCTTTTCCTACTTCTCCTCGTCACCTTCTCCTTGTTCAGCCCCTGTCACTCTTGTATGGGCAGTACTCCAAGGGTCTGGGCGGAGAGGCAGTGGGCTCGGGCAGGAGGAAGGCTCCGAGACCCTCTGCTTTCCTCCACTGTGTTGTCATCTTAGGGTAAGCGATCCTGTTTCCTTTCCTCACTTGTGAATTTTTTGTTCCTCCCATCTACTGGACACCTTACTGCCCTGGGACTCATGTCTTCAAGCCATTTCTGACTCCTAGTGGCCTTGTGTTGCAGACTACTAGACCTGCTCTGAGTCGGGGGTGGGGTTTCTTTGTGGATGGAGCCCCAGTGGCGAAATGGTAAAGGGTTTGGCTGTTAGCTGAAAGGTTGGTAGTTCAAACCTATGGGAGGAAGGTCCAGTGCTCTGCCTAGAAAACCCTCTGGGGCAGCTGTCCTTGGTCGACATGGGATCAAGAAATCAACTCAACACCCAACAGCATATTTATGGAAGAAAATTGCCAGACTTTTTCTGTGCTGCTGCTGGCTGTTTTGGTTTAAACCACCCATCTTCAGGCTAGCAGTCCTGCGTCACCCAGGGACTGCTTTCGGCATAGGTCACAATCATCATGAGAAGGTGACTTTGTGGGTGCTTGGGAAGAGTAAGTGGTGTCCAGAGAAGGAAGCATCCTGAGGTCTGTGGCTACTTTGATAAAAGGAGACCTGCCTTGTTTGTGGCATGGGAAGTTGGGAGGCCCTTCAAGGCTGGTGGCTGCTGACCTGCGTGCAGGGACTATATGAGTGCACACAGGGGCAGGAAGCATAAGGCGAGGGAAGGTGGAAACCAGAGGGCAAATCCCAATTGTAAAGTGATGGGGAGAGAAGATTACGGGGGCTGTTTGTTTGGAGTGTTCCAAATGTGGTTTGACCTGGGGTTTTTTTGTTGTTTTTTTTCCTTCAAGCTCTTATACAACTAACTGGTCAGGAGTTTCTGAAAGTATTTCAGTCAGTGGGAAGAAAGCCAGATTAAAAAGAGGAAGGATTCTTGTTAGAGTGTGACAGGATGTGAAACGTCACTTTTGGCCCTTCTTGCAGCCCAGCCACTTTTTGTCCTGGCTATTTGTGAGCCGCATCTGTCCACCTGACCAGCCTGGGACCTCTGCAGGACAACAGTGATGTCTCACTCCATTCTGTGCCCCAGAGTTGGCCCTTGAGCAGAGGTGGAAGGCCCAGAGAACAGTGTATATGGGGGCTGTTTGCTAGCCACTGAGGTGGCTCTGTGAATATCCTCACTTTATAGATGAAGAATCCAAGGTCCAGAGAAATTAAATAGGCATCCCAGAATACCACAGCTACCTAGAGGTGAAGTCAGGATTTGAACTCAGCTCTAAAGATAGAGCTCATGTTCTCAACCTCTGTGCCTTGGAGACTGGGTAGAATTTGAATCTGGGCTAGGGAAGTGACTCCTTCATGTGAGTGTGTTGGGGGGTGGGGGGGTCCAGGACAGGGCATATGACCCAGATGGAGGTAAGACAGGAAGCTTCTGAATGGCCTGGGTACTTGCAGGCAGGAGTTCTGTGAGTTGACTTCCTCATGCTCAGCAGCCCTGAGCACCGTGTCTGAGCCCTTGACATGAATCAGGAGGTGGCAGAGTCCTTCTCCAGCAAAGGGAAGATTTTGGCCCAGCCTGTCTGCCAGGGCTCTCTGTAGGGTGGTGTATACAACTGGTTGTTCCAGTCCCCATGCGCTGTGGTCCCATACCAGCCCCTCACCTTCTCTGGGACTGTTTCTCCATGTAACATTAGGTGGCATCACTTCTAAAGAGCTTTGCTCCTTGAGAATAAGGTTAGAAGCCCAGGATGGTGGACAGAACACCTGGGTTGAAATCCTAGCTAATTGCTTGAGTGAGCTTGGGCAAATTCCGAATGCCTCTGTTTTTTCAGTTGTAGAATGGAGGTAATATAAGAATCCGTTGTTGTGAGCATTAGGCATATTGAGCATTACCCCTGAAATTTCCCTGTCTTTATTGTATTATACCTTCTCCTCACTTATCCACTGGCCAGGTTCCAAAGACCAGGTTGTTGTGCAAAACCAGCATGTGAAAATGGGGAGTGACTACATCAGATCACAATGGAGATGAACTGTATAACTGCAGAAGAGTCGGTGGTAGATCTTTTACTGTTATAAATGCTAAATGTCAGGCAACAAGAGAGTCAAGTGAGGAGAAGGTGCTTGGCTTGTGTGTCGCTCCCACTCTTTCTCTCGCAAGTGCCTGGCTTGTCCCATGATTCAGTTATCGAGGGAAGGTCTGGACTCTGACCACCCTCAGAGCTCCTGCCAGGCAGCAGGCGCCTGAGGATGCCTGGGTTTGCCTGGTTTGCCAGAGCTCGCTTCTCTGCAGATCACAGCCAGTGGCCGCTCAGCCTCTGCCAAGCTCTTGCAACATTCCTAAGGACTGGGGGTTCCTTGTGCCCCAGTCCTGTGTGGGCAGAGCTCCAGGCAGGCGGCACGTTTTGGCAGGTCCTCATGGTATCATTGGTAAGCGCTTCCTCCCGTGGCTTCGCCGGCAGGGAAGGAGGACATAGTTTTTATAGCTGTCTTTCTTTTTCCTCTCAGATACTAATAAACTGGTAAGAACTTGGTCAAAATGCAGTTTCACAAAAGAGAAACATGCTTGGGGTAGTCTGTTTTTGAGTTCATTTGAGGTCACTGAGGTGTGGTTTGGTTTGCTTTGAGACAGGGTAGGTATCCAGTGCATAAGAGTGGGTTGGGGTCGTGGCTGCACTGGGCACATCTCAGGGGTCTCCACTTTCCCAGGGAAGTGTGAGGTGAGCAAGGAGGTGGGCCTGCGTCCCAAGCCCATCTAGGTCTGCCATGGTGCAATGAAAAGACCAAGCCTGGGATTCCAGGCCAGATTCCTTGCCTCTTGAATCAATGTGTGACCTATTCTCTAACCCTCTCCTGACAGCGCTGGTTGAAATCATGTGGGATTGTGGGAAAGTGTTTACTGGTGCCTCTGTTCTGCTGGAGAGTGGGGACTCCCAGCCTCAGGCCTCTGCCTGGCCACAGGGGGCTCAAGTATTGCTGGTTGTAAACACACTCAGGTGATTCTCCTGCTCTCCTAGGAGAGCAAACTGCAGCCCTCCGGCCAAACCCATCTGCTACCACTTTGTGTCAGTAGTGACTGGAGCCCAGCTGCACTCATTCCTTTACAGCTTGTCTAGGCTGCAGACCCACGATGCTGGCAGAGGCGAGTTGCTGCTGCAGTGGGTGATTAACTCCCCAAACATCTATTTTCTGACTTTTCAGAGAAATGTGCTGGCCTCTCAGATAGTCTGTGCTCTTCCTGAGAGACTCTGAGCTCTGTTGGGCATCGCATCATTCCAGGACAGAGGTGTGATTCCCTCCTTCCCTCTTGACCACGCCCATCCAGTTGATTCTGACTCATAGCAACCCCCCAGAAGAGAGTAGAAGTTCTCCAGCCTTTCTTGGCCTGTCAGCCTCATCTTTGCCCCTCAGTGGGACACCAGCACCAGGGCTCCTTCTGCCTCCTCAGTAGTCACCTTCTCAGAGACTGTTGGTGCCACGGCCCTGTCTTAGCTCAGGTTGAGACACCCTACTCAGTAGCCTCACACTCTCTGGGGAAAGGAGTTGCCCAAAGGACAAGCTGTTGGGCCCTAAAACCAAGAAGTTGTAGGGCTGCTCATTGAAATAGGCGAGCAGAACCCCCAACCCCAAGTCTTCTGTAGACCAAACTCCGTGGTTCCTTCAGTGACATTCAGGGGACATAAAGTCTGTCCCATTATCTTGGTCACCACTGTGTACCAACGTGCAGGGTTCAGACTGGGCGTGCTCTCCAGTAGCCCCCGATTGTGCAGATCAGGGAAGACCACTTCTCTGGCTGTAGGAATCTCAGCCATCAACACCGCCTGTGGCCAGGGTGGCTTCTGGGGAGGGCAGTCTGTGTGATCATAGCATCATTTTAATAAAGATCCCAGGCACTGGAGGCCCTGGGCACTTCCATACGGGTGGTAAATCCTGACGTTATTCTCCCAGCCTGTGCACCTGCAGTTGGCTTTATAGGGCGTCAGTGAACTTCCCCAAAGGGCTCTGTACTTGCCAGGCTCAGCCCTGGGGGGAGAGGCGCGCACTCACCCCCTCACCTGGCAGATGGGAAGTGTGGTCATGAGAGAGCTTCATGAGCCCTGTCTTTATGACATTGCCAAGCCAGGAATGAGGTTAATATTTTAATGGCGAGAGGTGAGCCCCATTATTACCCCAGCTCATTAATCAATGGCAAAACTCGTTTTACCTGTTGGGTGCCTTCTGAGTGAAGAGCTCATGAATGGGAATCTAATTTTCTCTTTAAAACCCAAGCTGCCTCTCCCCTCCTTAAATACCCATGGCAGCTGACTGCCCAGCATGGCCACCCTCTGGAGCAGGCAGCCAGTAGTATGCAGCTCCCTGGGTGCCAGCCTGGCCTGCACAATCGGGGGCCACTGAAGAACATGCTCATCCTGGACCCTGCACGTGGTACACAGTGGTGAACAAGATAATGGGCTAGACTTTATGTCTCATAAACGTAACAGAGGAAGCCACTGAGTTTGGTCTACAAAAGACTCAGGGTATGGATGGGGGTTCTTCTCTCCTATTGGCACGGGGCGGAGACCTCACCCGCTCCAGTTATGGGACACAGGAGGGATTATGCGTCGATGATTGTTCTGTTGACTGCGACGAGAGCAGCATGTCTTCAGATTTCCCACTGGAGACCTCTTCACACCCAAGAAGTCTGTAGCACCGGCAAGCACTATCAGAAACACCACAGATTCAGTCACCATTGATTTTGAATTAATTTTTGGTTGTTGGACATTCAGAAAGCTTTTACTCTTGGCACATTTCCGCAATCCCATACGGGGTCGAAACCCAGTTTACAAAGCTTTGGATTGGGGGGGGGGGGTGCAACCTTGGCAAGGAAGGCAAAGACTGAGTGTAAGCTGGGCCCTTCCCAGGGAGCTGGTTTCAGGGTCTCCAGGGAGCACTTTCCTGGGATCTGTGGGATGAGGGACTATAGTGGTCCGCAAGTCAGCTGTGATACTGCCGAGAAATAGGCATGTCGGAAGCTTGCTTTGATCCTACACCTTGCTCCTCACAGCCCCCTCCCCCCTGTTCTTTCCCCTACCACCACTGAGCTGTGGAGGGACCCATAGTGAATTTCATCCAGTCACCCCAGCCCCAGAGTCCCTGCCTCTCCAGACACCATCCCCAGCCCCTCTACTCTGCACTATATTTGAGCATGCCTGCTTTTTGTTTGTTTTCCCACATCCAGCTGGCTCACGTTAACAAGATCGTGAACCAGCCCTACCCACAAGACACCTCTGTTTTGAAAATCACTAACATGTTCTGAGTATTGTAAGCTTCAACTTGGGTGTCGCCCACCTTCTTCATGAAGTCAAGACTGACGTCTAGGTGTACCGCAGCTTTTACTCTACCTCCCAGGATATTCTGGGGTACAAAGGTGTGGGAAGAGGTGCCCCAGGCCTCTCCACTGCCTTACTGGGGTGCTGTGAACCTGTTCAGAGCAACATTGGCACACCAGTAACCTCTCTAACACAAGGACCAGGCCTGTGCCACACGGTGCACTTTCTGGAGTATGGGGAAGAGATGAGACCCTCCTCTAGGTAACACCGGTGAGCCTGGTGAGGGCTGAAAGTGAGCAGGCTGCAAGTGGAAGTAGCTGCTTCCCAGGTGTGGGCCTGACAGGTTGCAGGTGTGCTAAAGTCACAGGGAAGCCGAGAAGAGGAAGGGCGGTTCCATCACACAGCTGGCTGCGGGTGTGTCAGGGGTGGCCCTTGTCTGGAGTTGGCACGCCTGAGCCAATTGGCAGGGCTTCTCTCTCTCCTTTTCAAGCCTCTCTCTTAGAGAGATTTCCTCCTCTGTCGGGAAGGAGCATGGATGTCAGCAATGTAGACAGAGGGCCATGAGTGGCAGAGGAGAACCAGAGCTTTGGAGTGACGCTGTCCTGGGTTGGATCTTGCTTCTACCATCCACTCTGCCTATGAGCTTGGAGGCCTGGAGGACACTGCAGACCCTCTCAGCCTTGGTTTCCTCATCTGAACATGACACCTTTAGGAAGAGTATAGAGTCCAATATATAAAAACACCCAGTCAGGTGCCCTAGCAGCAGGCCTCCGTCGTCACCAGCCCCTCTCAGCCTCCTCCTGGCTCTAGTCCTTAAGGGTCAGGGGCTTCTTGCGAGCCTGGCCCAAGGTGCTCAGGTCCTAATCCTGGAGCTTCATTGCACAGCCTGGCAGAGCCCTTTGTGACCAGAGAAAGTGGACTGGTGGCTTGGGGACGGTTTCAGTGAAGCAAGCCCGTATCAGCCCTCTTATCAGTGAGAGGTCATATCTACCATATCCCTTGGTTTGCTCAGCAGCCATGGATCAAAGTCTGCTCTTTTGAAATTGATGAGTCCGGGGTTTGGTTCAAGATACCTTTGTCTTCCTTCGCAGATGGAATGTTTCCGGTGGCCGATGATTTACGGCCTTCCTGTGGCAAGGCTTTTGCCATGTGAGTTAATAAATACAGGCCGCTTTCCGCCTGATTCATGAGGTTCCTGTCAGCCGAGGTGCTGGAGCCGAGGTATCAAGGAGCCCAGGGGTGGTCCAGAACATGCTTTCAGAGTGAGAGGACTGAGTTGAGGGGCAGAAGTCCACACCATTACATAGTCAGTGGGTGAGCACCCAACTGTTGAGACCCAGTGGAGGGCTTGATTTTTTTTTTTTTCTCTCACATGCCCGAAGGCCCAGGGAAGCATTGGCCCTGATGGGCAGTGGAGGTTCTTCCAGCATTAAAAAACAAAGCCTTTCCTTGGATCCCAGTGATCTGATGTTCACCCACCATGCCTCCTTGCCTTCCCTTATGGAGGCTGCCCCTCCTCTGCTTCCTATTCAGAGGTGACAGCCTCCCCTCCAGAGGAGCCCTGGCCACAGCATTCTTTTCCCCTTGACTGGGGAGGGTGTAGGGACTGGTTGCCACCACCCTCACTGGCCCCAGAACCTCATTGCTGCGTGCCCAGCATAGAGCTTGCTGTCTGCCACGATGTAGGGCACAAGGTGAGTGGGATTGAGCCAATGCTTGACACAGTTACCCCCACTCAGGAAGTGATGAAGCGCTGTCCTCAGCGCCTTCACACACTGGCAAGTGCCGCTAGGTCAGAGCAGGTGTGCTCTGGGGTTCAGGACTGGATCTGAGAACAGATGGCTGCACTTGAGAAAACAATCACCCAGTAAGCTCTGATTGTTGGAGAAGACAAGAAGAAGATGGCTTCGTTGAAAGACAGAAGCCAGCATCGATAGAGCACTCACTCTCCAGCTGAACATAGCCCGGAACCCTGCAGCAGCACCTTGGGAGATGGCATCTTGGGAAAAGAGAATGTGAGACTGGGAGAGGGCCGCGCTGAGCACGGCTGTGTCTTCAGCGCCCTGGCCAGCCTCCTCCTGGCTCCCAAATTGGAAATGTGCATGAATCATCCTAATGGCCTGTGCTGGGAGAGAGAAGGTCCTTCTCTGAGTGCCTTCCTGGCCATTACCACTGAAACGAGCGAGAGCGATTGAGTGAGCTGCACAGGGCTCACCGGCCCCTCCCCCCACCTGTCCCTGGCAGCCCCTGCATGCATGTGCTCATGCATGTTTGGTGACTCCTGCTGATCCCAGGTTCTGGAGGGGCCACTCAGGCCTGGTGTGTCAAGCAGCCGTATCCCAGAGGAAAGGCTGCTAGACACTACAGTTTTGCTTTGCATACTTTTGCTGTGAGCACACTGCACTGGAGACAGTTTCTCACTGGGAGGACCTTCTGGTACCGTGAGAAAGCCTCACGGGCATTCCCGGTGCTTTTTCCTGGGAAGGGACCCGGGCCTGGCCGTGCCTACCAGAAGGGGAGAAACGCCTGGAAGCTAGCTGGCTCAAGCCTGTTTTGGAAGCAGGCTGGCTATAAATATATAGGTCAACAAACGACTGGGTGTCCTATGACTAGGATATGTCACCATGCTAATGAGCATTCTCTTGTCACCTGTAGGCTTGGGTATCTTTCTTGGGTGCTTGTCAATGTGATGGGGAGTCCCAATTTTAGGCTTGACCCTGTCACTGAACGTCTAGGTGACTTGGCAAGACCCTGTTCCTCTCTGGGTTGTCGTTTCCTCCTCTGTGTAATGAGGGCCACTTGCCAGAGTAGATGGTGTGTTAAGACGATGACAATAGCACCTGACATTTATTGAACACTTGACTGTGTGCCAGGCTCACAGTTCCAAGCATGTCACATTCATTCATTCCATGCATGCCCCATTGTCATTTTACAGATCAAGAAACGGAGGCAGAGGGAAGTGGCTTGTGGAAACTCCAGCCCCCAAGTCCGAGCTCTTGGCTGCTCCACACTCTCAGTGCCTGGGCTGCCCTTCTTGCTCCAGGGCTGGCCTGAGAGCATTTCCCAGGCATTGGTCTCATACACCAAGAATAGAAGCTGTGGGAAGAAAGCACTGATTGGGAAGGTAGGGGGTGGAGCTTGATAGGGTGTTCAGGAGGGCTGGTCGGCACTGAGTTCAGTTGGTGACCCCAAGTGTAGTGAAGCTGGTCTGGGCTCACCTCCCCCAGGGACATCTTTATGGCGATGGGTGGTGGTCCTTGCAGGGGCAGCTCAGAGGATTTTCTTGTCTCTGGGACGGTTGTGATGGATAACATTCTGAACATTTTAGGCATAACCATAGCGATACAGCTGTTGTTGAAAGTGTGCGGCCTGGGAGTTAGGAAATGTGGCTTTGGCTAGCTGTTTCTGTCATTGACTTTGAGTTCATCCCCTCTCCAGCTTTCTGCTCTGATGGATTTGTGCTATTCAGGCTGGACCCCGTGGAGGGGGAAAGAGAGAGAATGAATATGTGGGCGTGATTGTGGGTGGGTGGGGGGCTGCTACATGTAAGATTTCCTTTGTCCAAACCGGACACACACAGAATTTGAAGGAGCTCCTCAGCTCTGACCTCACAGTTAGTGATGCTGCAAACCCTGGCTGTGTTGGCCCTGTGAGGAGCACTCAAGGTCCTCCGTCTGTGGCCCTGGCAAGGGATGGGTAAGAAATGCTAGAACTGAGCTATTTCTGGGTCTAGGGTAGACCCTCTGACCACTTAGAGTCTGTCCCAATGCCCTGTTACCTATTACAGTGTCAGACCCACACTCCTCTGTAAGGAGGTTAAGGGGTGTGTGTGTGTGTGTGTGTGTGTGAGAGAGAGAGAGAGAGAGAGAGAGAAGAAGCAGTGAGCACTCCAGTGGGCCGGCCCCCAAAGAGCTGA
>NW_022111310.1:1677217-1689757 GCF_000313985.2 Echinops telfairi | reverse complement strand
AAAAAACTAAAAGGTGCTCTTCACTGAAAGCATAAAAGAGGGACAGAAAGATCATTCACAAACAGTTCTTTTTGCCCTTGAGTAATGTGACAGCTGTGGCCGTGCCTAGTGTGGCCGGTTTACTGTGTGGCTCCAGGACCTTGGCTAGGCTTTCTTCTCAGGTCTCTGTCTTGCTTCCTCAATTAGGGGTTCAGCTGCTGGGCAGAGACCAGAAGTGGCTTTGCGAGTCCCCGCACTTCGCTCAGACCGGTCACCCAAGAGGTGCCCCCTGCTCTGTAAGAGAATTGAAGCCTTTCCTTGAAACTGCTGACCCTTCCCCAGAGCAGCTCATTATTCGCTCCTCCCCCCACCCACCTGAAGCTGAAAAGGCAAAGGATTCTGTCCATTTCACAGATGAGCTGGGGTGCTTGTAGTTGCCCAGTGAGTGTGGAGTGGGGCAGAGCTTCCGGGTTCTGGAGTGCCCCTGCTCAGCCGTGCCCTTTCTGCCGGGTCCCCAGTGTTCCATGTGTTTGCACAGGCAGCTGTTGCAGCCTACCTGCTACTGGCCAGCACAGGGGCTTTGTCACCATGCCTGCCTCCACCCCAATTTGGGTTCAGCAAACAGCCCTGAGAACAAGGGTTTGGCTCAGACCTGCGTATCCAAGGCGACCCTGGGCTTCCCCACCGAATCTACACCCAGACAGCACAGAGAGCACAGATAAAGAGCGTCTAGTTAGCCTGGTCTTTTATCGCTGCAGAGCCCAGCCTGGTCACCTCTGCTGGCAAGAGCCTGATCCCTTGGGTGCCATGTCCCTTTATGGGCTGTTAGGTGCTCTTCCTGAATTCCTTGCCTGCCTCTCGACTCCCGGGGCTTTGATTCCTTCTCCAGATGCCAAGTCCCTGCCCACTAAGCCCCATCTCTTAGTGCTATCCCCGTGGACAGTAGGCCTTCCAGGGCTCTGGCCCACCAATGGGGACAGCGACATAGAGGCTGCTGCCACCACCTCATGCCCCATACGCTGCCCACTCACCTTCAGAGAGTGCTGCTGACCCCTGAGTGAGAGAGGTGGCCAGGCAGCCCTTACTCCAGAAGGCCACGTGGCTTCTGGGTTCCCCAACAAAATGCTTTGTGCCACTATTGTCTCACTGGCCACCACAGCTCGGCAGGCCAGGGAAAGCTGGCACTGCACTTTTACCCTGGTGTGTGCTGTGGTTCGACTACCAGAGAGTCAGCGAGGCCAAGAGGACACAGCTCCAGACTCCACTGCCCTTGTAATGGACTCTAATATCATGGTCTTCACCTGGGGTTCGGGACCTTCCTGAATTGCTGAGCACTTAGTTGGTGGGTGTAAGCAGAAAGGGTCAGTTGTCAGATCCCCGAAGAGATCCATGACCCCAAGACTGTTAAGGGCTCTAAGAGACGATCACCTGGGACTGATGAGCTCCTTTAACAAACCTTCTCTATGAGACCAGAGGGTTGAAAATGCCTCTAAAAGAAAGACAATGGGGCTGGAAAGCTAGAGCCCTAGAAATGATGCGAACAGAGCAGCATGCATGAGCATAATGACACATTGGGGGGGGTGTAACCTACGGCACCCACCGAGTAATTCGTGGCATTGGATTGTTCGATGAGAACCTGATGCGCGCGCGCGCGCGCGCACACACACACACACACACACACACACACACACACACACATACAAAGAGCTAGTTGCTCCAGCACACTCTGGATGGCAAGCAGGTGAGCAAGTGGCCCCTGACTGCCACCACTGACTGACAGCAACTCCAGGTGGTGCTCCCTCAAAGCAAAGCTGGGAGCTCACTTGGGAGGACCACAGGAACACATCCTGGGTCTAAAGGTCTTGTCGCCTGAGAGTGGGCTGCCCTCCTCATGGTCCAGAGCCTGGGTGCTGCTGGTCCCACCAACTGTAGTACATGGAGGGGTCTGAGGCAGTGGTGACATTCAGGGTGACCACTCCCTGGAACGTGAGTCTGTCAGACGACGGGGGCCACTCGACCTCTCCCGTTCTTCCTGGTTTTTGCAGGGATGCCGATGTATGTCTTCAGTGGCACTCCAGGATCCTATCTGGAGCCAGGTAATCTTTGCAGAAGGAGTTTGCTGAGAGCCGGTAGATTTTAGCAGTGGTTCTTAAGCTTCCTAATGCCGCAACCCTTTAATACAGTTCCGCATGTTGTGGTGACCCCCAACCATAAAATTATTTTCGTTGCCACTTCATCACTGTTGTTTGCTACTGTTATGAATTGGCGACCCCTGTGAAAGGGTTGTTCGACTCCCAAAGGGTCGCAACCCACAGGTTGAGAACTGCTGCCTTAGAGGCTGATGTGAGTTTTAGAGCCCAGAGCTTCCCACACAGGGCCCAGCTGGGCTGCCTTCCCGTCCCCTGCACAGGCCCAGTTGCTCAATCCAGGTCAGCCCCCAGGATTGCACTCAGGGTGCCATGAGCTCCAGGTCTTAGATCCTGGAGATGGACCAGGACGGGTTGGGTCATCTCTTACTCCAGTTGGTCCCAGGGATGAAAGCCAAGAGCTGCAGTTGACATGTGCTTCTTGCTTCATTTTGCTGAATGAAGAGTGCTGAGAAATCCTAGGCAGGGTGAATTCCTGAGTCCTAGCTGGAGGCTGTGTTTAGACTTTCCAGGGCAGGAAGGGTGTCTCTAGCATCATGCTTTCCCAACTTTCCTGATAAGAATCACCTGGGTTGCTTGCTAACTATACAGATTATTGAGTCTAGGAAGCTGGTTTTTAAAATATGTATTCCACGTCATGTTCTCCACAGGCAGGTTTAGAAAACAGTCTACTGAAAATGTTCTATAGGAAGCCTAGCTTTACATATAAAAAGTGCATAAGCTCTCCTTGGTTTTTAAAAAAGATGTTTTGACATTACAGACAGAGTTTGATTTCCCAACCACACCAGTCCCTGTTCCTCCTCCCAGAGGAAGTGTCAGTTTGGGGTGAGTCTCTCCCAGACGTTTTTGAAACTGACATAGAGCTACAAGCTGTCTGTTTTGTGATTCATGAATGGACAGCTTGTTGCCTTGGTCATGCTACAGCTTGCTTTTTTTTCCCCCATTCACAAATATGTCCTGGAGAACAATGAGGACAAGGAGCCCTAGTGGTGCTGTCTGGTAGCTAAGCCAAGCATTGGGCTACTAACTACAAGGTCAGAGATTCAAGCCTACTAGCTGCTGCTCCTCTGACGAAAAATGAAGCTGGTTGTTCCTATAAAGCAGTTATGAGTTGAAGTCAACTCTACGACAGTGGGCTGTTTATTTTCAAACCTGCTGCATACTACCCTGAAGTATGGAACGGGCTCTGTTTCTTTCAGTTACCTTACTAATGGATACAGCGGTTGCTTGCAGCTATTTCTATATTTCTTCCCTAGTGAGCATCCTGCCATGTCTCTATACACATTTGAGATGAGAGAAAATGGTTGTTAGGTAATGCCAGGCCGGCTACCATTCATAGTGAGCCTGTGTACCACACAGCTGGAAGCACTGCCCAGCCTCACAATCACTGTGTCATCCATCTTGCTGACCCTCTGTGTTCTTCTCCAGGGATCAGGCCCCCTCAGTAACACGTCTGAAGTAAGGTTATGTGTATTTTTAGATTTTAATGGGTTTGTACCAAAAGTTACCCTTCACAGTGCTCTACCAGCTGGCATTCCCACAAAGAACACAGGAGAGGGCCTGGCTCTCCAGCATCACTAAAATGCTAGTATGCTAGCTTGTGCCTATGGAAGTGTGGGTAAGCTGGCGCTCACCAGTCCCAGTACTTCCTGCGGGGACTAATAGGACAGATGCTTCCTGAGTCAGGCGCAGCAGGACCTCAGACTGCACCCGTCCCTCCTGGCAGCTCCTCTGTAACAGACAGGAAGTGTATGGCACCCACTCTTGTCTCCAGCTGTCCGAGAGGTGGTTGGCACAATGGAATTCTAGAATTCCAGTCTGGGAGTTGGAATGTGAGGGTTGGCTTGGTGGGCACCTGTGGCCACCTCATTGGGTAATGTGAAAAGCCAGGGGGCTTGAGTTGGGTCTACAGAGGACACCAGCTTTGCTGCTGGAGTGTGAAAATCCACCTGGCTCTCAGCTGAGCTGGGTTCTGTAGTTTATTTGAAAACAGAAGAAGACCTTGCTTGGGGTTTTGTCATCACTGCCCCTTTTCAGGAGCCCTGGTGTTATGGTAGGTTGTGTGATGGACAGCTAAGTGCAAGGTTAGCAGTTCAAACCCATCAGCCAGTCCTCAGGAGAAAGACTAGGCTGTTGGCTCTCTGTAAAGATTTATAGCCTTGAAACCCCTAGGAAGCAGTTCTGCTCCGCCCTGTAGGGGAACCAACTTGATGTCAGTGAGTTTGGCTTTGGGGTTTGGGGCCTTTGTCCAACGCAGGCCAGTGTATTTGCCCTGGGGGGCCTCAATTGTGAGAGATGGCTCTCTGGCCAGGTGGCTACCTCCAGCAGCCTGCCTGCCTGCTTGCTGCTGCCCCACCCCTGCCTTGCGTGACCCTCAACAAGCCTCAAAGGGGTCAGATGTCCTGCCAGGTCCTGGCCAATCTCAGATCAAAGTCAAAGGAAAGCTTTTTGTGGACCCAGGTGGTGTGACCTGCAGAGAAGTCCTGCCTGGCTCCCTTTTGGTCGAATTGTGCAATTAGATTTCAGGGGCTTGTCTGCTAAATGGGGCATTTTAGAGCAAAGCAAAGTGGTCCCAGCAGGGCTCCAACCCCACATCTAGGGACCCACGGTCCCTTTCTGTAAATGCAGCAGAGCCGCCCTACCCAGCCAACCTGACGGTGTATATCATGGCCACGCTGCTGAGTCCTTGGGTCGGTGCCCATGACATCTGGTTGACTGCCCACTCAACTCTACCTAAAGCCTGGTTAAATTTTTACTCCCAGATCGGCAACAGGCTTTTGTGAAAGGTCAGCGCATTGGGTGTATTGTTTGCTGAGTTTCAGGTTGCTCTCCTCCACCCACCTCACTTTGAAGTTCAAAATTGATTAAATATAAACTTCTTATTTGCTTCTTAAATGAACAGAACTCTAAACATTTTCTTTTTCTTTCTTTAAACGGAAGGATTTTGGGCTGTCAGCAGGTATAACTGGAACCACATGTCAGCAGAGGCCAGGGGCTTTTCCTGGTTTTAGGATTTGTAAATTCTTAGTGAAACGGAAGTAAGCAGGGCAGGCAGCTGGGGGGCCCCATGACAGTCAGGGCTTAGATCTCATTTTAATTAGAAAATATAGATAGTGCCTGCTGAATCCAGGACTCCCAGTGCGCCTGTCCCAGAGCGAACAAAGATTTGGTTTATATCCTTCAAGCGTCCGTGTTTGCAAATTACAGAGGGGCTGGAGAGTGTGGATTCCTGCATCTGGGAGAAGGCAGTCCAGCCCCCTCTTGAGCCCTCCCCAACGATGATTTTGCAGACTAGATGGGGAATGTTCATGCTGAACAGAGACACAGAGAGGAAGACTGGGCGAGATGCCACCCACAGCACGTTCTTTGATTCCTCCATGTGGACTGTGGTGCCCTGTGCCCAGAGTCGTAGACCTTTCATTAGATCAGTGGCAGCGGAGGTATTGGGTTGGACAGTGGTCCACTTGTATGATTTTCTTCCTAATGTATTCTGCAAGAGACAAAGTAGAAGTATCAAATGAAAGACAGTGTCAAGCCTGCTTCCCCCACCCTCTCTCTTCTTCCCTCTGCCTAATGTCATTTGAGCTGAGTGTCAATAGCTCTCTTGCGTGCACGCGCTCTCTCAGGGCCATGATTACAGTGTCAGCATCTGGAAGCTGCCCCCTCAGGGACTCAGAGACCATCCCTCCACCAAGATGAAGTGCTGGGCAGTGGGGGGCACAGTGGTTCAAATGGTAGGCCAGTGAGGCCGGGTCTTCGCTAACAAGTCTTCTCTCATTTGGGGGCAGTGAGAGCTTCTGCCTGTTGTTCCTCTGAGGGCATCACATTTCGGGCAGCTGGAAGTGAGCTGTCGCCGAGGTCACCCCTGCCCTGCACTCTGCCAGGCCTGCTGCCACAAGTTGCCATTAGCAGACAGACAAAGAAGGGGATTTCTTCCCTCCAGGCTGGCAGGCCAGCCAGCCAGCCTTTCTTGCCAGCCAACCGCTCCTGACAACTTGGCATCCCTTTGATGCCCAGAATGACCACAAGGACAAAAGGACAAAGCCTGGAGGGCAGTTTCTAATTAAACCCACTATTTAAATGACAATTCAGGTAACCAGGAAGGTTGAAAGCAATGCTAACCTACCCCTTCCCCAGAGGGGGTCAGCCCTGGCTGAGAGGCTTGTCCCCAGGCCAGATGTGTGACCAGACTGATGACTTGAAGTCACAGTGGGTTTGTGGTGACACTCGGGTGTGTTTTGAGGACTGGGGTTGGTAGGTTCATGGAAAATGCATTCCTAATAAAGGTTCCTCCAGCTGCCACTGACTTCTGCTCCCTGCAAGTCCAAGTATAGAGCTCTCCATACTCCATAGAATTTTCCTTGGATGGTTTTCTGAAAGTAGGTAGGCGACTTTCAATTTCTTTCAGAGCCACCTGGGCAGACTCGAACCCCAACCCTGAGTTAGGTGGCAGAGTACATCAAGCCTTTGTGCCGACTAGGGACCTAGTTAAAGTTGCGGAGTAAGAAATGTAGGGAAAACTGCCACGCGTCCTTGTAGCCTCTGAGTTTTATCTTCCTCGGGGCAAGTGTGGTCTGCCGAGTCCAGATTCACCACATTTCCTGGGGCTTCTCCAGGGGCTGGCTTCTGAAATGTGGCCAGTCGGAGGCAGAGGCTCAGGCTGTGTGTTTGGTACTGCCCCACTCCCTGGGACCTCAGTTTCCCCACGTGGTATTGAAGGTCTTCGGGAATGTTGCCTCTAGGCCCTTTCTGGCTCTTCTGTCCACTGTCCCCCTGAGCTGCTTCAGTTTTCCTTGGGCCCACAGCCCTCATGACAGTGCATTGATCTCCCCACATCGTCTGGTTACCCAGGCCATGGCTGTGTTCCAGACTGGGGGGACTGGAATGCTGAGACCGGTTATCTCAAGACAAGCTCTTCTGTGCCTCAGTCAGCACGGTGAGCCTGTCAGCGTTTCCAGGCTCCCTGTGCTCCTTTCCAGCCATCAAACCGAGCATCTCACATCCACCAAACACCCCTACACACACACAGGTTCCTGCCTCTGCGCTCCTGTGCCATTTGTTGCCCCTGCCCAGGCCCCACACCACTGTCTCTGGAGTGCCCCTGTCTATGCAGAGGCTCAGGTTCATCCCTCAAGGTGGAACACTGCCAGCTTGCATCCTCCTCCTTAGCAACCCTCTGGGGACAGACATTGGGCCTGGTGTCTGCCACCATGCCCCTCTGCCCCCTTACTTACTCAGCCAGCCTGGTCATGCTATGGGGGTTGAGCATGGCTGTGAACAGAAGGGTGGACTGACACCCGTCCCTGTCCTTCTCCCTCCAGGTGACCATAGCTGACGACTACTCGGACCCCTTTGACGCCAAGAATGATCTCAGGAACAAAGCCGGCAAGGGTGAGAGTGCCGGCTACATGGAACCCTATGAAGCCCAGAGGATCATGACAGGTACGCCAAGCCGTGGGCACAGGGAGCAGCCAGGGCCCTCGGAAGCAGCCCAGGCTCACCTCGGTGGGGTGGGCCAAGAGAGCCATGTGGCATGAAATGTTCATCACAGTGTGTTTAGCAGTTTGTTTCACCTGCACCGTCATCAGGAAGAAACCGGCCGAGCATAGGGAAAGTCCAGACACAAAGGTGTCAAAGGCAGTCAGCCAAAGACCAGGGCCAGAAGTCAGTGCAGAGAAGAGGGAAGCCTTCGTCTATCTGATGGAAGGAAGAGACAACATTTGACATAAAATTTATCTCGAGTTTCCTAGCAGCCAGGGAAAAAAGGGGTGGCAGTCTGGGTCACCTTGCTTTCATTGCCAGATGTTTTTTGAGGACACATTTATTTCTGGCCACCTACCCAGAAGTCTTTGTTTAGAAGCTGAAGGAGCACTAAGAAATGTGGTGGGTTCACAGGAAATGTGGAGGCTGTCCCCCTGGGTCTGCTTTCCTGTTGGCCTGGTCAAAGCAATGTGCAGACCCCGGAAAACCAGCAGCTGTTCAGCTTCCTAGGGGCCTGTCCAAATTTTGCTCAGAGAACCTTCAGGAGGTGAGCAGTTGTCTGGGACAGAGGGAGATGAGCACAGAGGGGCATTCCCCTAAGTGGGTTCTCCTGGCCTAGGTGGACAGTTCCAGGGAGAGAATAGTGACCATGTTGTTGGCACCCTCGGGGCCCAGCCCACTGCCAACTGCTGGAGGGTGGCCAGGCACAGGTGTGGAGCCTCCCAGAAGGTTTAGACCTGATGACTGGGCGCCCTGTGTATCGCTCGCTGGATGCAGGAACCTCATTCTGGAGGGGTGGTGGTTTCAGTTGAGTGTGCTGGGTCATTTGGGGTTTTGTGTGTGTGCTTGTCATTGAGCACTTTCTCTTGGTTGCTCTTAAACTAAGGGAGGAGGAAGGCAAAGAAGAGAGTAGGTGCTGAGCTCATGACGAGTGAGCCTCCACAGAGCTGTGGAGGCCCCATAAAATAGGTTGTCTGAGGGTGCATCAGGTGTCTGCCTCCCACTCCTCCTGTTTCTGGAAAGTGGTTCTGTGGCTCAGGGCGGAAGCAGAGACTGCTTGCCCAGAAGGACTTAGGCTGAGCCTCAAGGTGGAGATTCCCACAATAAGCTCTTTGGTGCTATAGCCCCTCCACTGCCTTCCTGCCTTCTCTCTACCTTTTTCCCTAGGATTGGAAAACTCGGTGGGTGGGAGAGGGACACTGCTGAGGCCTCTGTGCCCCACCCCCTATAGCTTTTGGCCAGTCAAATATTTAGTGAGTGTTGACCAGGGCACAAAAAGTGGTAGTTTCAGGAGCCAGTGGGGGCTACTTGAGTGCATTGAGAATGCCAGGGCTGCAAGGACCCTACAGATGAAGCAGGGGAGGCTTGAGGAGGAGAGGGGACTCGCCCAAGGATTGCCCGGTACAGCCTGACTTAGCAGGGTAGCCTCTGGGCTGGGGTGGGTGGGAAAGCAAGAGTGAGGCATGTGTTTGACATCTGGGTATCTGGGCTGATGCTGGGCACTTGCACATACATGCTCATTAAGCTTTACACAGTTGCAGGGAGGGGAGCAGAGAGCATCAGCCGTCTATCTCCACATTGCTAGCAGTGAGTGGCTAGGACAGCATGGAGGCAGAGGGTGGCTGGAGGTCTTGCAGATGATGCTGAGCTGCAGGCAGGCTGGTGGCTTAGGAGTCCAGACTCAGCTCCTGGGGTGGGACAGCAGCCTCAGGCCCTCACAGTCTTTGCAGAGAGCCAGAACCCCCACTAAAGTGCTACCAGGGACTCCAGTTAAGTGGTCATTTGACTGGATTGCTGACATTTCATGGGGCATGCTCTGTAGGGGCCAGGTCCACAGCAGGACCATTTGAGTTAGCCAGGCACCTGTTTCAAGATCTCTGGCTTTCTCGCCAAGAAGCATCCAGAGCTTTGCTGCCCTGGACCAGCCACACATACCATGGCTTCTCAGTGCAGACTAGAGCAATCCTTATAGGATGGTAGAGCTGCCCTGTAGGGACGGGACTCCAAGGTTCTATATCTTTATAGAAGCTGACTGCCATGTCTTGTCTGCTGTGGAACCGCTGGCCAGTTCGAACCACTGACTTTTGGTTCATAGCTGAGTTCCTAACCACTGTGCCACCAGGGCACCTTGTTTCTAAGACCCCAGGAGATTGAGTGGGCCATTTTCTGGCTGTGCTTCTCAATGCTTCTGCTGCAGTTCTCCCTCATCTCAGGGTTCTCTGTGGGTCTCATCACCTCAGTGATTGGTGGCAGGGGTTGACGTGAGCTAGGGCGAGCCGGGCCTGAGTCATGTTCTGGGAAGCAGCTCTCTGGAGCAGGCAGGAGGAATGCGGGGGACGGGAGGCTGCTGCAGGCAGTGGGCAGGGGTGAGATGTGTCTGGGTGAGCATAACGTACCATAACGGGTGTTGTGCAGGGCCTACACGTGACCACCGTGACACTGAAGAGCAGATTGTACCCTTCCTGCATCTGGGAAGGCCACATGCCACCAACGTGACCCACGGACTGCACTTGCCTCATGTGAAGCAGTGACCACACAGCAGCCCCTCATCCCAGGCTTCATCGTCTGGGTTTATGGGGAACAGGCGCCAGAATGGTAGCAGCTGCGAAGTCCTCCCGCCCTTGTTTACAGCTTGCAGTGTGAATTCCTATAGGCCTTCAGACCCACCCTTTCAGGGTCAAACATAGGTGACCCCAACTTTTCTGGCTGCTCATATTCAGTTGGTTTTCGCATAAGTCAAATATGTCTTTTCCCCTTTGCTTTGCCTTGTTCTTGCCTTTCAGTATCTCTATGGATGCAGGCAGCACCTGTCTTTGGGGGTTGGAGAAGTTGCATAGAAGCTCACCGCTTCAGTATCAGTGTGCCCTGCTTCTACACTCAGACACATGTTAAGTAACCAGAAGGCAAAACTCAACAAAGCAAGCAGAGGCCGCACAGTGGGTTGGAACTCGACGACAGTGGGAGTGTGCACTCCTGTGCTCCATTTTAGCACAGGGGTTTAGTCAGTCCTCCCAGATGGGCCAGCTAACCAGGCAGTTGAGAGACTGACTCCCAGGGCCACCATGCAGGGTGGCTCTCTGGGGCCCGGTGGGTTCCCCTGCATGGCCAGCGAGGGTTTGGATGGGTGAGGAAGTTCTCCCCTTGGCTCCTCCGACAGGTGTGCAGAGTGCTTGCTGGGTGTGTCTGGTAAGCAGGGGACTTGGCCTTGTCTGGTGGGCTGTGGCTGGGCTAAGGACATCGGCCTGTTTCCCCAGGGGCTCCTCTCACTCTGCCTTGCCGCCTAGACACAGGAGGCTACAAAACACATGCGGGAGAATCCCACTGTCCAGGTATTCCATGCACTTTTGAAGTTTCCTGGCATGTCTCCTGCAGGGACCGTGCTGTCACTCTAGTGGGAAGGCTCAGCTCCTCACAGGCCCGCAGAGTCCACATGCCCACGAGTTGCTGGGCCTCCTTTCCCATCCCCACTACTTCTGTCACCCCAGCAGCAGCACCAGAAACCTTCCGTGAAGCTTAGAGCTCTGGAGCCCAATTGGAAAGCTAGCGATCCAGCCCAAGCTTCCCATTTTACAGAATAGAAAACCGAGCCTCCAGTAGAAAGTCCTAATACTGTAGAAGCTTGGCTACCTCTCATGACGCTTCCTTGTGAGACAGTGAACTGTCCATCAACTGGAGTTATCCAAGCAGAGGCAAATGGTCGACATTGGGAGATAATACGAAGGGCAGTTAAGCCTAGGTTGGATGGCCAGCCCACACCACCCCTGAGGTTTACTTCAGCTCTGAGCTACTGTGACCTGCCTTTTTAGTTTGGTGTTGGTCACTTATCAGGTAGGACCAACTCTAGCAAGGGAGCATTTGGAAGTGACTCTGGAGAGAAGTGGGGCTGGCTAATGCCAGCCTGACTTGTTGGAAAGACTCAGCCCTCTTCCCCTTCTCACACTCTGCTGCTCACCATGCCTCAGTTTCCTCATCTGTAGATGCAAAAAATCAGGGCATTTCTTCGTTTCTGTGAGCTTGGTGTCACAGGCCAGGCCCAGCGTCCTGTTGGGCCGGCAAAGTCCGGCTGCTCCCTCTAGGCCTTACTTCACAGCCTTGTCTACTCCTAGGCTTCAGACAGCAGCCGCAAGGGGACTGGCTGATGCCATGGGCAGTGCCCAGGTGGTCAGGACGCTCGCTGTCCTGTAGCTTGCAGGTGGCGTGGTTGCGTGTCTTGTGTGGAGGACCCAGCTCTGCCCACGTGTGGTTAGGGAGAGCTTGACCATGGGCTCGGAGGTGGAGTGGTAGGAGATGAGATATCTGAGAAGACATGGACAAGAGCAGGTGGTGTGGATGGTGGGCTTTGCTCTTGCCCAGGTTTTCACTGTGTACCAGGCACTGTCCTGAGCTCTTTCCACAGATTTCCCCATTTAATCCACAACGGTGAGCCTGTGGGGTGTCGGTACATCCATCTCCCCCAAAGACCAAGACTCAGAAAGGGTCCGTGAGGGGCAGGCCCTCTCAGGGCCACACCGTGCTGGAGCCCCCTTGCTGCTCATCCATGCACATCCACCCCAGGAGGCTGTGCTCCCAGAGGGTCTGGGGAGTCCACAGCTCGTTAGTCCCCACTGTAGGTGTGACTTCCCCTCAGCATCCCTTATAAAAGTGTTCAAAGTGTCATCTCATGGGATGAATCACCGGCGCACTAATTAAAGGCATTTTCACATAATTTTTTATATGTGAGCAATTACACATGAAAAAGTCCTAAGCATGTTTTTATTATTAAATCAACTTTATAGCATAATAAGAGGAAATTAAAGGAAAGCCATGCTGCACAGAACCTGCTCCCTACCTGGCCTTGTTCTCAGCCTGCCTTCTGCCCTCTGATTCCCTGCACCAGGAGTGAGAGCCAGCTGAAGCCTGTTGCCTGTTGCCTGTTTGAGAGATGGGCAGGGCA
>NW_022111310.1:1657576-1677117 GCF_000313985.2 Echinops telfairi | reverse complement strand
TGTAGCTTCTGCCTTCTGATGTTGCCTCTTTGTGTGGTAAAACGTGTTCTGATGCAATTCTGAGGGGGGAGCGGGAGTAGAATCACATTAAATTGTCTTCCACTTGCAGGCTCCCTCCTTTTCAGGGAGAAGGGTCTCAGGCAGAGGCACTGAAACCCGACTTCTGTCCCAGCTCTGCCTCTAGTCTGCCGTGTGGCATCAGTCTCCTTATCTGCCAAGCCAGACTCAGCTTTCTTCACTGGATGTCCTTTAGGGTCCAAAGAGCTAATGGATCTGGCATGAGCTTAGAATCCCAGGGCTTCCTGCTTGTGTGGTCGCCCTGGGCCCCCCCTGCTCCAAGTCTTGGGCAGGGACTGCAAAGAGCTGACCCTCACCCCAGGCCCTGCCACTGGGCTGGGTGGCTCTGTTCCCCTCTGGCTGACCCACCTGAAGCTTCCACCCTGATGTGCTCACTGTTATCCCTGCCCCATGGTTCAATACCTGGGAGAGCAAAGGTCTTTTCTATGTGGGCCCCGGATCTGCCCTTCCCAGTCCCTGTTCCAGTGCCCTTGCCGCATGAACTCAGCCCTGCACTCCTCTCTGGTGCCATGCTCCTCTCACCAAACCCTCAGCTTACAGCCCCCCGGGTGGGGAGGGTCAGGATGGAATTGCCCTCTAAGATTAGCCCTTGCAGCCTAGCACATCATCTTTCTGCTCCAGGCCCAGAGAGGGCCAAGACCTGGCCAAGGTCACACAGCATCTTACCACAGAGCAGGCCTCCTGAATCTAACCGAGGGCTCCTGGGTCTTGTTTTGAAACCTGCCCTGAGATTCTCCCTCCCACCTGCCAGACAGAAGAGAAGGCGGTTTGGTCATGGGCTGTGCCGAGTTCCCTGACCGGTCTATCATTTACCAGAATGACTTAGCAGCCCAACCGGAAGGGGATAATGAATTGTAAATAGATTCTGTGTTAGTCACCCGGTGACTTTCCAGTGATTGGGAAACAAGACTCACACGCCCAGGAGCTCACCTGCTGAGCCACAGGCCCAGTGGGCTGGATGGAGGGGGCAAGTGGGCCCCTTCTGGTCGTCACTTCCCAATCTCTCACCCACACTTCCCTCTCCCCTTTGGCCCCTGGCCCTTAGCCCCGCCAGGTTTTCTGGGAAGTTGTGACAGGACTAGACCAGGCCAAGGAAAGCTGGCAGTGGCTTCAGGCCCAGCTCCTGCCCATGGTACGGACCACAGCCCTGCTCTTCAGGTGCTCCCTGCCCCATCCAGGTGACAAGGACCCACGTGAGCGCTCAGCATCTGTAGTGTGAAGCCAGTGGAACTAAGAGGCCTTGGGGAGAGAGTCCATCTTGGGGAGCACTGAGGAGGGACTGTGTGGTCTCCTGAAGACCAGGGTGATGTTCACACCACACCACGAGGGAGGTGTGTTCATCTGGGTAGACCAGAGAAACAATTCATACACTCATGTTGTATAAGAAAGAGAGTTTTATACAAAAGATAAGTGTCCATTCAGAAAGCATCCCAACTCAGTGGTGTCTAAGCCCCTAAGTCTGACATTAGCCCATATGTCCAACACTGATCTACAAAGTCCTCCTCCATCTCACAAAACACACGCAATGACGCCGACTGCAGGAGGAAAGCCTAATTAGTGAGCGTGTAAGCATCTCAGCGCTGGCAGGGGTCTCCACACAGCTGCTCCAGCACCCAAGGCTGCATCAGGGTAGTTCCATGTTGCTTCTCAGGGATGTCTCACAGGAAGTGAGCCTTGCCAGCTAAAGTAGGGAACTGGCAGCCGCAATTGGTCCGACCATCAGAGAGCAAGAGACCAAGAAAGAGGAGGCTCGCTGAGCTATTTATCTCTCCACCCTTCAATTAATCCCACATGTGTTCATTGGCCAAGTTGGCACAATAAACCTTAACTATCACAGAGGTCTTGACTCAAAATGACCTGCCCCAGTGAGGCCCTGCCTGGCCACTTAGCTTAAATTGAAACCCAAACCCATCCAAATACTTCCTCCCCGACTCTGCTACTTTGTTTTGTTCTCTGACCCATCACCATTTAACATGATATATATGATTCCTGAATGTTCTCATGTTGACAGTCTGCCTCACACTGAGGTGTAGGGTGACTCTTCTGTCACCAGGCCCTAAGAGTGGTCTGTTTGGTCCCTGTGGGAATCTCAGGAAGTACCTCAAGCCGTACCTGGGTCATCGGAGCTTCTCAACAGGCAGTTGCTGTGTGTTGAATGATTGAGTGAATTGACTTCCAAGGACCCCAGGGCTGATCCACAGAAGGACTAGGTCTTCCTTAGGGGCCCAGAGACTTCCCAGCTTCCCGAAGTTGGATCTAGAAAATCTGAGCTGAGCCCGTTGCTAAAGGAGTAAGAGATCAGGGAGGCTTTGGCCTAAGGGTGGGAGTAGTAGGGCAGGAGACCCTTGGTGCCCTCTTCCCTTTGTGTTGAGACATGTGGCTGTGCTGATCCTCCCTCGCTGGGCTAAGAGGTCTCCGAGGGAAAGGACTGATTTTTGTCTCCACTGCTGTTGAGCAACTTCTGACTCTTAGTGATCCTGTAGGGCATAGTAGAGCTGCCCCATAAGTGTCCAGGGCTGTGTCATCTTTATGGAAGCAGATGGCCACCTCTTTCTCCCATGGAGTAGCTCGTGGGTTTGAACTGCCAGCCTGTCTGTTCTCAGCTGAGTGCTTTAGAACCACTATGCCCCAGGTCTCCTGCTCCTAGGCCAGTGAATGAATGCGTGCAGGAAGGCGAGGCTGTGTGGAGACGAAGGGGAAGCACACAGCTGAGAAGCACATGCGCTCTATCAGTAGCTTTCCCTGCTTCTCCAGAACCACATGTGGACAGTCGCAAGGCGAACAAAGTGCAACCCAGCCACTCAGTAGATAGGCTTGTTCAAGTGCCTGCTAAGTGCTGGCTGCTGGCCCATGCTCTAGGGCAGCAGTTCTCAACCTCTGGGTCGCCTAAGACCATTGGAAGACACATATTTCCAATGGTCTTAGGAACGGAGACAGTGCTACTGTATCATTCTCTAGGCAGGTCCACCCACATGCAGATACGCCCCACCTTCGAGTACCCAGCGTGAAGACTGTTACCCATGCTACACCATGCTTCAAGAAAAAATTTCATTTATTTGTCATTAGAAATATTTCATGATATATAATGGCATATTGTTTTTGTGATTAATCACTGTGCTTTGATGATGTTCAATTTGTAACAATGAAAATACATCCTGCATATCAGATCTTTACATGACGATTCATAACAGTAGCAAAATAACAGTGATGAAGTAGCAACGAAAATAATGTTGTGGTTGGGGTTCTCCACAACAGGAGGAACGGTATGAAAGGGTCTTGGCATTAGGAAGGTTGGGAACCACTGCTCTGGGGGATCCACAGGGAGCTCACTCTGTGCAGGGCCAGGGAGGACTCCTGAGAACTGAGCAAAAGTGTTGCCCCAGGCCCCCACTGCTTCCAGTCACTATGGCTCCGGGTTATAGGGTCCTTGGTGTGGTCGCTGACCTCCATGGGGCAGAGCCCCTGCTGCTACTGTGGCACCAAGCCTCTTAGGGGGTGGGGGCTGCTGAACACTTGGCAGCCAGGGCCTCAGACCTCCTGGAATGCAGCCCCTCTGCCCCACCCTTCCTGGGCAGCTGTGAGAGCAGCAGCCACTCTGCCAGATCCCTGTGACCCAGGGAGGACCCTTCTCCCCTCGCTGCAACTCCGAAACCCCAAAGAATTCAACTAGAAATGGCTGGAAGGAAATCACCATCCAGAAATAGGCCTGGGGAGACTCGAGTCTGTCCAGTGTGGAGCTCTTCAGCCATTGAGCACTGCCCCACCCACCCACCCCCACCCACCCCGTGCCAGGCAGAGTGGGGGGCAGAGTTAGGCTTTAGGAAGATGAATTGCATAGGTGGGAATGAAGGATCAGCATCAGTCAGGGGAGCAGCTAGGGGCAGGGGCCAGTGCTGTGAGCACTACAGTCATCTAGGCCAGAGGCCTGACCCTGGGTGGGAGGGGCAGAAGCTCCTCAAGCCATTGTGCCAGGGAAGGGGAGAGGAAGGAGCCAGAGTGTCAGAAGCAGTGGGAGGGTGGGTACATCAGCTGCCTGTGGGGGCTGGGCTGCTAAGAGGGAGGAAGGCTCTGGGAGGAGCTGTTCAGATGTGGGCACCAGGGAGGTTGAAGCAGCCGGCCTGGTGCTCAGGTGATTTGAAGACCAAGTTGTCGATCTGTTCTATGTAAGAATCCAGGTGGCACCTGAGGTCAGCACTCGGCTGATAACAGAAAGGTTGGTGCATCCACCCTAGTCAGTGGTGGGAGAAAAGGCCTGCCTGACCATCTGCTCCCTTTAATAGTACCACGTGGGAAACCCCTGGGGCAGCTCCACTTGTCCTTACAGCAGCGCTGTGGGTCATAATCAGCATGAGGGCACACAAAGCTGCGGGTGCCACATCAGAGGAGAGCTCCTGGATGCCCCTGGGCCTGGGGCCACACCAATAAGGGCCTGGTCTGGTGGGAGGAAGTGGTATGTTGAAGCTGACCCCACCTCAGCTGGGTTTCAGACTGCGCAGAGCAGCCCCTGATGCCCAGAAGTCTGCAGACCCAGATTCGGTGATGTGCCCCACCCCTGGGTTTGACTAGTGCCCTCCACTGATGATGGCTCAGGCTAGTATTCTAGAAATTTACAGACATGACAGTGACCTGTATTTAAAAGGCAACTTTTATAGGTTATCCCAGCAATCTCCCTAAGGCTCAGGGAGGAAGCAGGTGTGATTATTTCCATTTGGCAAATGAGAAAACTAAGTCATGGAGGTCTCGCAGGAACTTTGTTGACCATCCCCTCCCCCAAGGGGGTCTCTGTCTGGTGGTAGCAGGGGCGAGAGGCTGATTTAGTTATCTAGTGCTGTAACAAGCAGTGTGGGAGGTTAGAAGTCTGAATTCAAGGTGCTGACCTAGGCAGTCTTTTGCTCTCTGTGGGCTCTGGGATAAGGCCGGGGTCTCTCTGAGCTTCTGTACCTGGGCGCCATCTTCATGTGGCTTGACACCCTCCCCACCCATCTCCTAGCTGGCTTGTCGAATTTCTTTTATATCTCAAAAGTTGACTCAAGATGCAACCAACCTAATCCTGTCTTAACATAACAAAGACGACCCATTCTCAAGGGGTATTAGAACCATAGGCATGAGGCTAGGATTTAAGACAGTGTTTTGTGGGGAGACACAGTTCAACCCATAACAGGGCTCTCCTCCAGCCCCTCCTGCCCCTTCAGTGCCTCCGGTTCACCACTCTCCCCTTCTTCTTTGGGCAGCGCTTCCTGTTCGCTCTTTCTGTTGGCTGGGTCCCGAGTTCAATGTGGTACATTGCCTCCGGTCCTTCTCCAAAACAGGCCAGGTGCACATCAGTAAGTCAAACGCTGCCTCCTCACTCTCCCTTGCCAGTCTTCAGTCTTCTAACCGTACCCAGCAGCCTCAGATGCACTGGAGGAGAAGGAGCCACCCAGGGGCCTGAGCCTCCAGTGTGTTGGTCCACCCTCATTCTCACTGCCACCCTCACTCATGGGACTCACTGCATGCTGATTACAGGACATACCATGTTCCTTCCTAATTTGTCTACTGGCCTGGGAGACCTCCCTGGAAGGCAGGGAGCACAGGGCAGACCAAGGTAAGGAACCCTTGCCCCAAGACTGCCCTCATCTGTCATTTGAGGGATTGTTCCAGAACTTTCTGGGAACGCATGTCCCCAGGTCAGAGCTTGTCTATTTGGGTAGAGTGTTGTACAAGTGCCCAGCACATTATTCCCAGAGACAAAAGGCTCTCTCGTCTTGGAATTGGCTTCATCTGCTGTTCATTGAATTGTTGTGTCCACCAAAAATGCATAGAGCAGCAGTTCTCAACCTGTTGGTCGAGATCCCTTTGGGGGTCAAAGGACCTTTTCACAGGGGTCAGCCCAACTCATAACAGTAGCAAAATGAGTTATGAAGTAGCAACGAAAATAATTTTATGGTTGGGGGTTCACCACCACATGAGGAACTGTATGAAAGGGTCACGGCATTAGGAAGGTTGACCCTCAGGCCTGTGAATGTAGTCCTGTTTGGAAATGGCATTTTGTTATATTAACAAGGTCATATCAGCCTAGGGCATGTCCTAGGCCCAATGGCTTCTAAGTGACAGAAAGGTAGCAAAGACACGCAGACAAGCGCAGACAGCAGACACTGCCTGCTGAGTAGAGGCAGGTGAGCCCACCAGTCCAAGAACTCCTTGGATGGCCAGCTGCTAGAAGCTCTTCTGGACAAGAAGGGCTGCCCCAAGAGCCACACCAGAATTCAGACTTCTAGCCACTTGAACTATAAGGAAATTAATGTCTGTTTTTTTATAGCCAACTGTTTGTGATATTTCTGTTATAGCAGCAGCAGAAAACTAAGATGTCTCTTCCCCAACCAGCTGCCCCCTCTGCCCTGGACCATGGATCTTGCTACTTCCTACCCATGCCTGGTCTCTTCTTTACTAGCATGGAGCTCTGTGAACATAGTCTCACCTATGAGGCCTCGTGTCCCCATGTTCCCAGTGATAGAGCCTTCCAGGAAGCTGCTCTTTCCCATGTCCCGTCACCCAGCCTTTACTCGGTCCTCGCCACCTCCCTGCTCCCAGCATGTTGGTCAGGCACACAGGGGCAGCTTCCCTGTGCTTGTCCTCTGTGCTAGCATCTTACCTGCCAAACCAGGGCTCCCACTGCTGGACTCCCACCTGATCTTTCTGGAGCTTCCCCAGATTCACCCACACAGTTCTGGCAGGAGTGGGCTTGGGGGTTTGCCTCTTCGTTGATCTCTGCCTCACCCAGCTCCTGCTACTCCTTCTGAAGCCAGCCACCCCTGGGGTTCAGGACCCACTGTCCCTTGAAGCCATGAGTCACACATTCATCCTCACTGGCCTTCTTCCCCAGGTGCCTACAGCTTTTTAAATCATAGCCAGGCCACCTAACAGTCAATTTTCTGCCTGAGTGGTGTATGTGGATTCAGGAGCCCTGTGACCTCACAGCCTGCAAAGCTAGCCTCCTGAGGCCTGGCCAAGCTAGGCCATGTCAGGTGGTTCCTTTTGGGGAATGAGAATGGGAGTCGGGGCAGTGGCAGGGCTGGAGCACCTGCTGCCTCTAGGAGGGGAGTCCTAGTACCTGGGGAGTCAGGTCTGCAGGCCAAGTGGTCAGTGAAGTACAGAGGATCCCCTGCCAGCCTCTGCCCTCCCCAGGAGGAAAAAGTCAAGGCCTGATGCAATGGGCACCCACCCTATAACAGCCTCCTTACCGAACAGAATAGGAAAATAACCGGTGGGTGACAGAAGTACATGTGCACACACCCTACCCCTACCCCCTGGCCAGCACACACACAGCTCCTGGGCTTTGTCCAATTTCCGTGCTATTTCCAGTTTTCTCTTTGCTAAGGAAAAAGTCGGAACCAACCCGATGGCACCTAACAGCAACAAAGGCAGAGTTGTGTTTGGCCTTGACAGCCCGCTTGGCTGGCACTCCTTGGAATGGGGTGGGGGTTGTTAGGAGCCAGCTAACACAAAGGAACCAGTGCCCCTACAATGGCTCTGTCCCTGCTCTTCAAGATGAGGATGAGTTGCAGGGCTTTTGCCAGGTATCTGTGGAGCCCCGGCCACCTGTGCACTACACTAAGCACAGGGCACAGAGTGGAGGGTTCAGTCTGGGGCCCTATGGGGAGTCAGGTAAGCACTGTGTCAGGGAGCCAGGAGGAGTGGGCAGTGGGTGCCTTCTGGTGTATAATGGAAGTGCAAGGAATGTGGTTGAATTGAGATGGTAGGGACGGGCTGGGACCAGAAGCAAAGAGGAGCTGGAGGGCTGGTCTGGGGGCAGACCGCAAGGAGGTGCCCCCCCCCCCCCCCCATGTTTTGCTAAGAGAGGCTTTCTCTCCCTGTACCCAGCTGAGCTCAGGCTGCTCTGGTCTAGTCATCTAATTGAGCCCGAGGACACCAGGCAACATTACCAGTAGTTTCAGCTTTCACACCAGAAATTATGAAGTGTGTGCTTGTTGTTAGTATACTCTGCCTGTGTACCCCCTTGGAACTCCTTTTCCTCTGGACCAAGATGGGCTGTGCACTCCAGAGGCTCCCGGTGCTCATGAAAAGGCCCGCTGCCTTTGGGGCCCTCTCGCCCCATGGCCTGGGCTCGGCTCAGAGCACTCAGAAGAGTTGCTCAACCTCTTGGACTAAGAGTTAGGTGGGTGCCTTTTGTTGCACTGGACCCATGGGCCCCCACCTGCTGCCGGGGCCTGACATGCCTCCCCAAGTCAGCAGCAGCGGGCTGCGTTTAAAGTCCACGGGCTCGTTCTTCACCACCTTTGACCTGAGCCGTATGTGGTGCTTTGAGAAAAACTTGAACTCAGGCGTGCAAACCCTGCCCCCCTCTGGAAATCTTGTTGAGTGAGCGCTGGAAGGGCAGGCTAGCCTGGAGGCTTCTCTGGTCTGAGAGGGTGAGAAAATCCTGGTCCATGCTCCCTTTCTCTCTCATCCCCCTCCAGGGAGCTTCCTTGTGTGGTTCCTTGTGGCCCTTTGTTGCCATACAGGGCAGCCGGTGCCATGTTCAGTCTGGGAGGTCACTGCCTGTAAAGCACAGGGGAGTTGCTGCTGCTGTGCATCCTTCCTCGGCCGCTACCCCTCAGCTAGGTCTTGGGGAAGACCCACTGCGTGCATGACACACACACTCGCATATGCACACCAATTACCATGGGCTGATTCAGACATGGCAGAGTAGAATTGTGCTCTATGCAGCTTTCAATAGCCGATTTTCTGGAAAGAGATCATCAGATCTTGGATTCAAACCTTCAACCTTTCTATTAGCAGCTAAGGATGGTAACTATATTCCCCACCTAGGGGCTCCCAGGTGGGCACATTGCTCTGGTGCTAACTGTGGAGTGTGCACGCACACACACACACACACACACACTTCACCCCAGTGTCTCTCCAGGGAGCAGTGTCTTTGGGTTCTCAAGTTTAAGTCTGCAAGGAAAACATCTCTTTGTTTCAGGAAACCCGTGGGTTTGTGGAAACTTCTAATTAATATTAATCAGATGAGTTGGTCTCTCTAATTTCTTCCAGACCCTGGGCTGTAAGTTAGATGTGTGGGGTTGCAATCTTTTATGCTCCCCTCTTCTGCAGACGACAGAGTGCTTTCCGAGACATTCGCTCATCTCATCCTTAGCACAACCCTAGAGGCGCCCCTTGTGGTTCTCCTTTTTAAGGTAGAGAAAGCAGGAAGCCACAGACCAGAGGTGAGACTGCACAAGTCACAGTGCTGGTCTCTGGACACAAATCTGATAGTCCTTGTGATGTCATGTCTTCTACCCCGTCCCTCCCCCTTCCTCTGTCAGCATGAGCCTGCACTCAGAGCCCATCCTGCGGAGGATGGAAGATAGCCACAGAGGAGGGCCCCGCCCCACCACCCCCCACCCCGTCCAGGGCTCACAAGCTGGTGGGAGGGAGAGGCAGGGCCAGAGGTGGTTTTTTTCCTGTCCGTACTGTGTTCTCTGTCCTCCTCTTCAACTTCTTGTTTATGGAGACCACCGAAGGGGAAAGTACCGGTGAACTGCTGAGTGCCTGAGTCAAAGGCCCAACTTGTTGGTGGACAGCCAGCATGTGACCTCTAGGGGACTGGGTGGCATTGAGGCCTGCTAGGCCTCTGAAGCAGTGTCCTCCTGTCCACTCTGAGGGGCTAGCTTGTCACCTTATGTCATCCTGCCTGCACAAGTCTCCCAGGTTAGCTCAGAAGGGGTGTAACCCCTTGGCGGCCACTCACCCATGGCTGACAGTCCACAAAGGGCCTCACGTGTTTCTACACTTAGGCCAAGCAGAGAGACAGCAGGGGTTGTGATGAGCCCTGGGTTTGACACTAGACACAGAGCTATAATTACCGTCTTTAATTATACGACAGTGCCTTTGCCAGGGAGACAGGCTTGATGATGATCTCCTCTGTAAGCTCTGACATCAACAAAGCTCCCTTGGGAATCCAGCATTTAAAAAGGGCTTTTCAGAGTTGCCTTCCAAGGATGCCTGCCTTCCTTCCTGAGAGAGAGGGGGAGCCCACTCTTGAAAAATAGTGCTTGTTCATACCTGCGTTGAATGGATCTCTACCACAGAAAGAACACAGCTAACCCTTTCCTGATATGCCCTCCCCTCATAAAGGGGCAAAGACCATATAAAAACCACCCTTTATTTACGTAGAGCACATCCACACAAATATGATGCTTGGACCACTGTTGAGAGGTAAAAGGTCAGGTTCTGCAAGCCCGATTAAATGGATAAGTAGATGGAGGCTCTGAGAGGCTAAGGGACTTCCTATAAGTCACACAGGAAACTAGGCTTAGAGGCCAGTACAGGCTTCTGCATCAGCAGGCAGTTTTTTGTGGTTTGATTTGGCAAACTCACCTCCTCCATTCTAGGATCACAAGTGAAGCCCCGTGTCTCTGGTCACCTGTCCTCACAGCTGGCTCCTGAGGCATACGAAGTTTCTGGATCCACCCAGCACCCTGAACCCCGGTAAAGGCAAGCTGCCCGGACAACAGGTTGAAAGCAGATTGCAGCCTCCAGCCCTCGAGGCTCATCTAGGGTAGAGCTAAGCGCCCAGGAACCTGCCTCTTCATAGAAAGCTTCAGGATGCAGGGACAGTGATTCTGACATTTGAGAGGCCCTGCTTTAATTAGCAAAAGGGCTTAGACCTGGCCCCCTTGACTTTCTTAAGCTCTGGTCTGGCCTGGCTGCTGCAGCCACATCTCCACAGGGTCTGCTGCCCGTTGTCTCCTTGTTTTTCCCTCCTGGGTGTTAAGAACCCAGCCCTGGGGCTTCAGAGAGGAGGTGGAACCCCCTACCTGGGGGCTGATGGCAATAAGGAGGCCCTGCCATGACTAGCCTCCAGAGTTGTGAATCTGTCACCTGGCCAGCAGTAAGTGTCCGGGACAGAGGGGAGATTGTGGGGTGAGGGGGAGGTTGAAACCATGAGCTACAAGGACTCAGAAGCCAACCTCAGTGCCACCCACTCCTGCTGTGAATTTGGGCAAGGCACTGCTGGTGCTCCCGTCCAAAGTCCAGGCATCTCTCTGATCCTCCGGTGACTTCAGGGCTAACCTGCATCGTGTCTTGTCTTGTCCTGTCCTCCTCTCCCCTGTCCTGCCCTGGAGGCAGCAGTGGCAGCTAGGTACATGGACACCCTCCCATCCCCCAACAAAAAACCTCTCGTGGCCACTGTTTGAAGGGATGCTTTTGTGCCTTTGTCAGAGCCCCAGGGTAGTACAAACAGCTTATGCACGTGGCTGCTAACCAAAAGGCTGAAAGTTCAAGTCCACAAAGAGACACCTCAGAAGAAAGGCCTGGTGACCTACTTCCCCCAACTCTGCCAGTCAGAGCACATTCCACTCTGACACCATGAGGAGGTGTTGGCTGGTTGTCTGTCACTAGCCTTAGACCTCTGCACGACGCGTGACACTCGGTGTCAGCACCCTCCACTCAGCACCCTGGGACCTGTTTGCGTGCTAAAAGCGCACTCGGCTTCCTGGGGGGTGTCTTTCCACTAAAGCCCCCTTCCGAATGGAACATCATTTCACCGTGCTCGCTCAGAACACACTTGACTCCATCTTACAGGGCTGTCAGTCAGCACTTGCATCATGAGTAAGGAAGAGCAGAGTCGGGCTCCTGTATCTGCTGCAACGTGCTGTATTCCTCCCTAGCCAGGACAAGCCCAGGGGAAATCCCTCCCAGGAGGGGGGCCCAGGAGAGCTGAGAACTGGTAGAGGGGGTGGGGCTGAATCTCAGTAGGCAGCTCAGAGACCTGCCAGGTCCCCACACCTACAGACAGGCTTTCTAGGGCTTGTATGCTGGGGCCATGTCCCCATTGCTACCTCCAACACAGCTTGTCCTTCCTTAAACCTCTGATTGCTGTAATTCTCTTCTGAGAAGCCTTCCCCTACTCCAGAACATCCCACTCCCACTCCAGAAAGTCAGACGCACTGCCATTGCGTGGACTCCGATTCACAGCAGCCCTGAAGGCCAGGGAAGAACTGCCCTGTGGATTTCTGAGACTATAACGCTTTTATGGGGGTAAAAGACTCATCTTTTTCCCCAGGAGTGGCTGGTGGTTTCAAACTGCTGACCTTGCGGTTAGCAGCCCAAGAGTCACCAGCTTGGCACTGGACTGACTTAATCCCTCTTTCCTGCCCTTGTGTTCTGTCTTGTCCTGAGCTCCCAGTGAGGGTGCCTCCTCGTGAGTGTCAGCCTTCTCCCTCTGGGGCAAGGCCTACGTGAGTGGTTCACAGACTTACAGGGCCCAGGACTCAGGAGTCCCTTCAAACGGGGTTAGGCAGGCCTTTCCCTGCACTGGCTAGCCCTTCCCTTTGAAGGTGGTCTCCTAGCTGCAGACACCGTAAAAAAATTTTTTTGCACTGTTGACTCTTATTTGTCCCTGAAAACATATGAGCACACACAGAAAAAATGATTTGGAGGCATGTGCCAGGATTTGGGGGCCTCTCATGAGAAGGGTGCAGTCAAGCGGGGCTGTGCACCACAGCAAAGTTTATGGCAGCCTGTCACAGAGTGGGGCTGCCCCCAATCCCACCCTCCACAGGGTAGCTTGGTGCACTATGGGAACCACAAGCCAGCCAGAAAGACATGTGCATTGTCAGGATGGTTAGAGGCTGCTGGTGCTTGGGACAGACTGACTGCTGACACTGTTGTAAAAGGGCAGGGATGCCTCTGCTCTGTCCCTCTTGGGTGTGAACTTCAGAGTGCAAAGAATGGTGTGTGTGTCAGACTGCACTACCTGGGCCTCCCAGAGGCTGGCGTACACACACACACACACACACACTCACTGATTTTAGGTGGGGGGTGGGGTGGCAGTGTTTCAGGAGGGTTTTGTTCCTTTGACATCTGTTAGCACTGCTTTCAGTCAGACCTTGTGCTGGGGAGTGCAGAGACCCAGGCCCCCGGTGCAGTGGAGGGAGACACAGACCAGGGCAGACAGAGAAAGGTCTTGGGTTAGACTGGAGGTCCTCGCTGAAATGGTGAAGTCACTTTGCTTCCAGATGGCTTCCAAGGAGTTGAAACTTGACGCATGTCTTGAAAGACTGTTCTCCAGGCAGGCCACTAGGAAAGGGTCTTCTGACAGTGGCTTGAGTGGTGAGCTGGTGTGATGGGTCTAGGGACCTGCCAGGGTTTCGTCTATGCTGAGCTGGGTCCTGAGGGTAATGTCAAGGTGGGCCCTGCCTTGTGTGTGGGAGAGTTGGGTGGTGTCCAGAGTAATAGGGCAGCAGGATGGCTGTGGAGTCTGTGTCAGGGGGATACATTGCTACCGTGTCTCTGACAGCCACTAACCAGTTGGTGGAAGCCTGTCTGAGCCCCTGAAAAGTACTGTCCCTGGAATTCCCTAAAGCAGCTCTGGGGGCTGGGTACCTATACTCATAATCAGAATTCTGCGCATACACACCTGGGTTAACCCTTGAGCTGAGGGCCACACAGCCTGCAAGGTCACCCTTTCTACCTGCCACGTCTCCCTCCTGAGTGGCTGTGCCTGAACTCAAAAGGTTGCAGTGCAGGTGAGACCTTTGCACCTTCCTTCCCACCAGCTGGGCAGAGGTGGGGCCTGGCCCTCTTGGACATGAAGGTATCCTTCAGGCCTTCTGGACAGGTGGCCAGCAGCCTCCTCAAGCATCCCCCACCCCCAAGGACCTAGGCTGACTGTGGGCACCTGGCAAGCATGGCTGCAGTCATTTCAGCTTGGATACCTTTCAAAACAGCCATTTCAGGTTGTCCATCACGGGGCCAAATCTCTATAAAGCACACCCGCATTTCTAATGTTAAGCAGCGGGAGCTTCCTGGTGAGCCCTGTAAGAGGAATTAGTTGCAAATTAAAGCCCCAGGAAACAGAATGATTTGACCTATTGTGGAGAACTGTTGGATGGGAGCCAATTGGATGTTACAAGGCATCTGCCTAGGATGATGATTCGGGTCTCCGAGTAATTGATCTTGACCTGTTCCTTCTGGCAGATGAAAGGGGGAGCCAGCCTTTACCGAGCAGGTAAGCATGAGGTGGAGAGAGCCTGCACCCTTTGCTGTGTAACTAGGGCCCCTGCAGGTGCTTGAGGGGTTTCTTGACAAGTTTGTTCTCCTACTAATCCCCCTGCCCCCCAACCATTGCCATTATTTCCGGAACCTTTTCATTACCCCCAGCAGACTTTTGCTCAGTACCCATTAACTAATCACTCAGCCCCGAGCCCTTAGTCCAGGCGTCCTCAAACTACGGCCCACGGGCCAAATGCGGGCCACCCAGGACATTTATCCGACCTGCCACGTTTTTTTGCCCCGTTTTTTTTTTTTTTTTTTTTTACTATGTGCAGTGTGCATTGGAATTTTCTCATAGTTTTTTAAAAAAACTACAATCCGGCCCTTCAACGGGTCTGAGGGACAGTAAACTGGTCCCCTGTTTAAAAAGTTTGAGGACCCCTGCGCTTAGTCCCTGCTACCCACAAACCATTGGGTTTTTTTCCAAACCCAGTTCTTGTCTCCCTCCATTGCTGTTCTAAGCATTTCACCTGCAGTGTTTGCCCTTTCATGTTCCACCTATTTCACTGAACACGAACCTTTCTGTGTTCGAAGTTCGTCACACTGTGGCCTGTGTCAGAGCAGTGTTCCTTTCCGTGGCTGGATCAGAGTCCACTGTACACTCACACCACACTGTGCTTGTCCATCCATGGACAGACACTTGGGCTGTTCCCACCCCTTGGCTCCTGTCAGTAGCCTGCAGCGTGCAAGGCTTTTTGTTCTTTGGAGTGCACCCCTAGGAGTGCAGTGGCTGCCTCAAAGGGTCTCCTGATTTTGAGTGCTGCGCTTCCCCACCTTCCTGCTCCCACTCTTTATTCACTTGGCAATGCCGGGAAGGACTGAGGAACACAGCTAAGCAGGAGCAGGCTTCCCCCTGAGCAGAGTCTGAATGGATGAGATTTTAATGGACTGCGGGGACAAGTGGCTGCTGGCAGGCCCTCCAAGGTCCTGTCCTCCCTCGGGCTCAGCGCCTGTAATCACTGCTTGCTGGCAGCTGCCACAGACTGGGTGGCTGGCTGGCTGACGGAAGGCTCAGTGGTCAGCCACCGGAAACCGGCTGTAGGCAGGTCACTGCGTAGCGGGCCCAGCTGAGGGGGCAGAACAGCACTGAGAGTGGGTTAAGCCCTTCCCAGGAGAGGCACCTTGCCTCTTTGTCTCAGCAGAACCCGGCATCCTCATCGCCCTGTGGCTGTGGTTGGTGCCACAGTCAGGGAACGTGAGTGAAATCCGAAGTGCGTGTCTGCATAGTGGCGGCAGCTGTCACATTACAACTGCCGCCCGCCCTGCCCCCTCTCCGCCGGCTCACTGCCCCCACCCCCGCTTCTGAGTGGGGAACTAGCCTGGCAGCACCGCCTCAGCTGTCACCCGCATCCATTTTTGTAGGTTCCCAGCTCGTGGAAATGTGCCAACCACAAGCAGATGATAGACTTAATAAGACACCCAGGAAGAGCGCTCTGCTTCCAGTTGCTGGTGGTCTACACCTTCCATCAAGGCGCCCCTTCTCCGGCGTGTCTCCACCTTGTTCTGTGGTAGGGACAGTCCCATCACAGGATGCAGGGCCCTGCCTTTCCAGGATTTTTTAAATTCTGTTGTTTTAGAATAGTGCCAGGTTTCTAACCAGTTCATTCTGGTTTGACCCCTGCTGAGGATTTGCCTGTCTGTCCCCAGAGATTCCGAATCAGAACCCACGTTGTTAGCTAGATTCCCAGGTGCTTCTTAGCAAATTCTCAGGAGGGTGGGATGTGGAGCCAGGCAGAACCAGAACAAAGCCTGCTGCCCTGAGGGGTGAGGTGGAGGGTGGTTGGTGTGCAGCCTCGGTGGAAAGCTGGTCACCCACACCACAGGCCAGGCTGTCTGTCTGCGTGAACGTGGCTGCCCTTCGTAATACACAACATCTATGGCCCTTCCTGCTTGACGGAGCGTTTTTATGCCCTTCACCTGGTTTTGCCCCCCACCAACTCACCATCTGCAGCACCCCAAAGTTGATACTAACATCCTCCCCACTCCCAACAAGGGTGCCGACCCAGGTGCTGCTGGGCCCACTCCCTCCCCAGAGGGCACAGGCTGATAAAAGACAAGGCCAGAGCTTGAGCCTGTGTCTCCCCTAGCACGAGACTGTGTATACAGCAGCCATGCTCGGTATGAAAAAGGGGATGATTCCAGAAAGAACTGAACCTTTGAAATCTATCTGCCCAGGTGAAGGACAGGAGGTTGCCAGTGGTCAGCTCAGCCGGGCTCCTGAGTCGACTCTGGTTCCAACACTGCCTCCCTGAAGGCCCTCCAGCTCCAGTTTTCCATAGGTCTTTGTTAGCAGAGACAGGAATGTTCCTAGAGTAGCTCTCAGCCTTGTGTCATAGTTAGAATATTAAATGCCAGACTGGCAAGCCCTCCATGACAAGTGAGCCTGCACTCAAGAGCTACAGCAAGGGGTCAGGCTTGCAGTACTGGGCGTGCACAGCTGATTGTAATTGCTGCCAATGCGGTGTCCACCTGTAAAGAGTTAAGGCAGAAGCTTCGAGATCATATTCACACCAATTCCATACCTACCACCCACCACCCACACCCCTGCCTTCCAAAGCCACAAAGGCTGCTTCTGTACAACCACAGGCACCTTATGGGATTTGGTTCCTTGGCTTAGAGGTTTGGGGTCATATTTTCTTGGGGACTTAACGACTGGCTTGGTGATTCTACTTTACCCCTAGTTCCTGTGTAGCGTGTAGGGTAAGGTGACCGGATTTTAACATTGGTAAAGCGGGACACCATTGATAAAACTCATATCCTGGCGAAATAGCCACATGGCAGCCGAAAACCGTATACCCTAACTTGTGCATTCATTCCAAAAATCGGGACTTTTTTAAAACACCACAGGATGCAGGAAAAATTGTTAAAAATCGGGACTGTCCCGCCAAAAGTGGGACATCTGGCCACCTTAGTGTAGGGTCCTAAAAGCTTGCATACAGGCCATCTTGAGTTCAATTGGTCTCTGTTCACCTGGAGCACCCTGGGAAAGAGGAGGGAACAGGAGGAGGATATGAAATGTCTGGCTGGTTGACCATCATGAACACCCGAGACCCGAAGAACTGAGTTGCGCCTGGCAAACATTACTGACTATTAAAGATTTTACAGAATTCTGAACTTAAGGGGGTAGGGAATACAGAACAGAATTTTAAATTTGCCTGGACACTGACTTTCTGGAGCTGTCGAGAATGAAGGAACCCCTGAAACTACTGCCCTGAGATGATCTTTACACTTTAAAAGACAAGTATCCCCTGAAGTGGTCTTATCAAACCAAGCCATAATTTAGCTTAACTAGTAAAAATTTAAAAGACCTGCTCTAAGCATTCTGCTCTCTCAAGCCAGGGTCAAACTGAAAAACAGCAACTCAAAAGATGAGGCCAGAACCTTCATGAAGGCAGTGAGTTTGTCCCTGGGGAAGATAGCTGCACAACTCAGAGAACATGAGCCATGCCCCATCACCCCCCACCCCCCACCCCCCTGATAGGTGTAATAGCTGCTGGATTGGTGTGTGGTGTTCTGTGTGTGCTCTCAACAACAAAATAAAGGAACACACACCCCGCCCGCCCGCCATTGCCCCTGTTTCTCCCCGCACTGAATCCACCCTCATGTTCCCAGGTATTTTAGGTGGTATTTGTTTTCTGTCTCATACCACACTGGCTCCCAGCCTCATTGGGGTTCTATTTCCTGTCTCTAGCCTTATTTTTAGCTTGCTTCATTTTTCTTCCTAGGATTTCCATTTTCTTCTAACCTCATGCATTCAAACAAGCATCCTTTCCCTTCTCTCCCTCCCCTCTGTTCTCATTCACTGCATTGCAAGGCTTAATCCAGCAGACATGTGCTAGACCTCAGTTTGTTCCAGGAAAAAGGAAGGGGGAAGAGGCCCCAGCAAATCTCTAGTATCTGCTTGTAACCTGTGCTGCTTTTATTATGGTCTTATTGAAGTCTCTTCACCTGTCACTCACCTGACCTCCTGTGGACTCCTGGCTCACCTGTGCACACCTGATAAGAAATGCCTTCTGTCCCCTCTTCCCCCTGTGGAGAAAACCTGCTGACTAAGGGCTCCAGGAGCTGGGGCACTGGGCTTCCAGAAGGCCTCAAGTGTGTGAGATGTAGTATTGCCATCCAATATGCTCAAACTTCTACAGAAAGGAAAAGAATATCATCAGCCCCAAATGGATTTCTGTGGTGTGTGGAGGTCAGGTGTACCTCCACCTGCCAACCTTTTTTCCATTTTCTGACACCAGCTGCCCACCCCCAGTGCTCTTGGTTTCCCCAGCTGGGCTTCATAATCCATTGTCATGGCCACACAGAACTCACAAAGCATACTCCTGATTGAGTTTGTTAAAGAAGCAACCGGTTATATAGCTTGGGATCAGGATCAGTTTGAGAGTAGCAGGAATAACACAGGACGGGGTCAGACTCTTGGAGCAGGATTGTCTACAACCAGGACAGCTCCCGGCTTTTTGGCTGAGCCGCAGGCAGGCCTTGTTTACTTTATCTCCTAACAAATGCCGGAGGCACCCCATTAGGCCGGCAAAACTCCCCTGCTTGGCCTTATTTCTCCCAGGATCAGGAAGCTCACTGTGGCCCACCTGCTCTGATAGTTGAGAAGCCCACCACAGCTATATCTCCCTATCACCTAGTTCTTGCCACTTGTGCTGCTGTGCTATCTTATGTCATCATCTCTGGTATATAACTCTGTCTCCCGGGACTAGGAGGTTCTCAGCCCAGGGAGCCCAGCTCCAAAGGGCATACTTCACCCAGGTTTCTCTTCTTGATGGTAATAAGGCCCCATTTAAGCTGAATGCGATTGGCTCTTTTATACACCTACTTCTCCCACCAAAGCTATCACCAATCCCCTTAGTAAGCCACAGTCCCTATGAGATTGTGCCTGGCTCATCGTTGCAGAACTACAAACCTGGAGCCAGAAAGGCCACATATAAAGAGAAGAAGCCCATTGCACTCCAAGGTAGGATGTGGGTGTTCAGCTTTATGTGTATACATACATACACTCTGCTCAGACCCTGAGTCTACTTCTGGCACCTGCCTCATGGGTGCTTCAAAGATGACACTTGGAAGTAACAATAGATGTGTTGGCATAGCTTCAACACCCAGTCCAGAAGTTGGTCCTCCACCCCCGGCATGAGATATTATGTAGGGACAAGACTGAGACCCCGCTCAACCCTTTGGCCTCATGGGACTCTTGCTGGCTCTCAATTGCCTATCTGGACTTTATGAGCTTCTCAGCTGCTGCTGGACTTGAGTAGGTGTCGCAACTAACTAGCCCCAGAGAAGACTGCAGGTATGCGCGGCTCTCAGCAGGGAGCAGGTAGCAAGTCTCGCCAATTCTTGTTTCTCATAACCAGCACTGCAGGTAGGTGCTCAGCAGGTGACCGAGGCAGGGACAGCCCTAGTGAAGCTCTCTT
>NW_022111310.1:1645049-1657325 GCF_000313985.2 Echinops telfairi | reverse complement strand
TGCAGGTAGGTGCTCAGCAGGTGACCGAGGCAGGGACAGCCCTAGTGAAGCTCTCTTCCTCACCCCTCAGGCCCCCGGGGACCCCAGAGTCCAGACCCATAGGCTCCTCCCCAGGTAACTTCGCATTTCACACATCCTTGTCCCTGTTGGATCAAGGAGGCCCGTGTCAGCCCTGTGGATGAGCACTCTTTGGAGCTGCTTGTAATCCCACCTGATCTTCTTGGCCAGGATCTTGCAAGTGGGCAGTGAGGACTCCACCTCCTGCATCCCTGCACCCCCCACCCCCAAACGGTAACCAGCCTGTTATCATCCTTCCGGGCTTGGCGTTCGGTTCAGGGCTTGCTGATCAAGGTGGCCAATGGGAATTATATGCACTGATGGCTTAGCAGAAACAGTAGCTAACCTAGGGGTGGGAGCCAGCCGCAGTGAAGCCATGACCCCCAGCCATCAGGCCTGCCCTTGGACCTGTATGGTATATGGCGCTGAGACTCTAACTCCAGGTCGTTAATGTGTCTATTAAAAACCCAGTGTCGAGAGAAAATGTTTTGAGAAACGATGTACAAATGCGCTTTACACAATTGATGTGTGTATGGATTGGGATAACAGTTGTATGAGCCCCTAATAAAATGTTAAAAAAGAAAAAAAAGAAAAAAAATTTTTTTAATTAAATTAGTAAAAGGCATTGTTTTCACTAAAAAATAAAAAAAATACACAAAATGAGTTAATACTTCATGAAATTCAGATGACCTCTAAATATTTTTAATATGCTAACATTAAAGGAATGATCTTGCAATTTAAAAAAAAAAACCAAAAAAAAAAAAAACCCAGTGTCTCCATGGATGGCCAGGGTCATGCTTGAAGCCATGCTATAATGATAATGCACATCTTTGCACAGTGGTTCTCAACCTTCCTAATGCCATGACCCTTTAATCCAGTTCCTCATGCTGTGGTGACCCCCAACCATAAAATTATTTTCATTGTTATTTCATCACTGTCATTTTGCTACTGGTATGAATCGGGCGACCCCTGTGAAAGGGTCATTTGACCCCCCAAAGGGCTCGTGACCCACAGGTTGAGAACCACTGCCTTAGGATTTAAAATCAAAACCATTTGCTCTGAGCCCCAAGTTGTCCATTTCAAAAGTGTAGTGTGGCATGGAATGGAAGTGGTTTACAAACAGCCCCAGAGCAGAAGCTGCTGCCTGGAATCTGCTCCACTTGAACTCTTGGGGGGCTCCCCTCTCAGGGGCTGCCCAACGGCCTCTGATGACAGTGGATAGAGTTGATGTGCCAGCTCCCCCAACACCCTCTTCCTAGTGGACCTCAGCTTCCTCTCCTGCCCTCAGGCTTAGGAGGAACTCCCAATACCATGCCTGCTTCCTAGTAGATGCTCTAGATGCCCACTCGGGCTACTGTGAACAACAAGGATGTCAAAGAGGGTGATTTCTAGGTGCCACCTCAACCACTTCACCCCCCAAACACCCATCACCATCAAATGGATTCTGATTCACTGTGACCCTGCAGGACAGAGCAGAACTGCCCCTGTGGGGTTCCGAGACTAAATCTTTCCTGGAGCAGAAAGCCTCGTCTTTCTCACTCGGACCAGCTGGCAGTCAAACTGTGGACCTTGGGGTAACCTACTATGCCACCAGTACTCCTTATACAAACATGTCTCAATTATTACACACAACCCAAAATATGTGCTCTGGAGAAGAAACTCTACATCTAGAATTATGGTGTTAAAATCTATCCTGACAGGGACGGTAAGTAATTTGCTGGCTTCTTTGGGCCCTTTTCTACTTGCCTATCAGAGTGCACATCCTCCAAGAATGCTCTCCTACCAATCATTGCCCTGCACGACCAATGTTGTCTGAGGTCACCAGAGAGGGTGAAAGGCTCCATATGACATCACTGTGTGGCTCTGGCACAGTGCATTCTGTCCCTTGATGCCGCCCGCCTGCCCTCCTCTGTAGCTTCCACACTGTCCCTCGGTTTTTCACTCATTCATTTCATTCAGCTGCACACAGTCATGTGCACGGCGTGTTGCATATGTATCTGGGAGTTTCCACTGACGAGATCTCCAGAAGCGGGCCTGCAGGTTACGGGGCGTTTCTGTTTCCTCTACCAAATGATCCTCTGCAAAGGACAATTTCTTCTTTCCTTATGTCAGCCAGTATTTATGGAACACCTGTGGATCCCAGTGCTGGGAATCATGGGTGTTTGGCGGTGGATTAGACTTGAACTTGGCCCTCAGGCATTGGGATGGGGGCAAGGTACCCATGTGCATGTTTCCCGAAACCTCCAAGATGAGTGAGCATCTCGAAGGCCCAGCATCACGACAGGGAATGGCCTCTCTCTCAGCTACATGAAAAGGACACCATGGCGCTGGATTCCTCCTTGAACCCTAGGCTGCCCCTGACTCACCTTGGAAGCTCTACCGCGGTCCCAAAGTGAATAGCAGCCGGGATGTGCTGCTCTGGGCGGCCAAGTGTCAGGCTGAGGAGCTAGGAGAGGAAGAGCTCCCCAGGAGTATCATGGCTGCCACCTCTCCGAATCTCAAGGCGCACCCTGCCCTTGTGCTCCAGGAGTTGATGGCGCCTTTCCTGCAGCACACCTTTGTAGGGTCCAAAGAAGGGACTCTCTTTTTCTTTTTCCATCATAAAAATTTCATTATCCAGATGTTTCCTCCCAAACAACTCTGGGGATGGTGGTCTGGCTGGTGTGATCTGTAATATCTGTGGATGGAAAAGAGCCGCTTGAAAGTCATTTGAACAGTGTCTGTTTCAGGTCCCCACACACCTTTCCCTTCCCAGCCCAGTTTCAAACAAAAGTACTTAGTAGGGTTTTATGTGCTCTGACCCTAAGAAGTACAAGAGAGGCAGGGGTGAGGTGGGGGGTGGGGGGAGGCTGCTGGGGCAGGAGCGGGAAGGCCCGGTTGCCCCTGGCTTGGTGGCTCTCTCACTCTGTGGCTTTGATAGCAGTGGTCATTGAGTTGCTTCCGGCTCGTGATGACCTGTTGGGTGCTCCACAGGGTCTTCAATGGTCAAGAAAGTAGATTGCCAGCTCATCCTCCTGAGGGGCCTCGGGTGGACTCAGACTTACTTAGCAGCCAACTCTGCTCATCAGAGAGGTGTGGGAAGGCCAGCTGTCCTACCACAGTGAATGTCTACCAGAGGGTAGTGATAGCCCAATACCTCAGAAGGGGTGCGTGGACCATGAAGTGCTGTGCAGTAAGAGGGAGTCTTGCTGTTGGTCTCTTTGGTAAAGATGGGTTGGCCTTGGGTAGGTGGTCTTTCCTGGGCCAGGTACGTTCAATCTCCAACATCTCAGGTGTCACGATATCTTTGCTACATGTTTCAACTCTCAAATGTGTACCAGTCTGGTGCCTCTCTCGGATATAAGGGGCCCAGGTGGTGTAGTGGTTACACGTTGGGCTGCTAACTGCAAGGTCAGTCGTTCAAAACCTCCAGGCACTCCATCGGAGAGACTGGGCTTCCTACTCCCACGAAGAGTTACAGTCTCAGAAACACAGGAGCAGTTCCACCCTGTCCTTTACTTGCTCTAAGTTGCCATCGACTCAATGGCAGTGAGTTTGGTTTTTGGTCTCAGGTCCAGCAGCTGCTAGTTTGTCCTGGTCAACAAAGTGGCAGGCCACCTTCCCTCCCAGCTCTCTGCAGGAACAGTGTTTCTGGACAAGGGAGCTGGACAGGCAGCCCATCCAAGTAATACATACTGGTTTTTGCAGAGGGCTTCTTCATAGAGAAAAGAAGGCCCAACTTTTAGTTGGGGAGGAGAGTCTCCCTGGATAGTTTCTCAGTCCGTCATGTGGCAGACTTCCAGAGTTTACTAAGTTGACTTGGGTGAGAGGCCAGTGACCCCACACAGGTGGCATAGATGCTGTACCTCCTGTTACCACATGGCTGGGATGAGAGCCAGGCCTGAGTGTCCGTCCCTTGTAGAAGCTGAATGAGGGACTCAAATCATCCAGTTAAGCCCCACCCACCTCACTTGCCATGATTTTGAGTCCTGGTGACCAGGTGTCCTGTTGAGTTCATGCAGCTAGTGAGTGGAGCGCCAGGCTAGTTCCATGCACAAGGCTAAGGTGGTCTTTAAGTCACGGGGGGATTAGTGCTGCTTCTCCAGCAGTCCCAGAGAGAGCTGGGCTGGGCCCAAGAGCTTGCCAGATCTCAGCCAGCTACTTCCGCCCCTGGCAGCTGCACAGGGCATGATGCCAGCAACACCCCTTGACACAGGCAGTGACCCTGTGACCTCAGATCCAGGGCTGCTACCACTGCCAGATGGGTTTGGGCAGCCTGGCATGGGGTTCAGGCTGCCTTCTGCTGCAGGTAGGGGCCAGGGCTTCCCCTAGATGCCTTTAGGTGCAGATGGGGGGTGTGGGTGTGCCCTGAGTCTGTCCCCATGCACGTGAGTCACCATCACTTGCCTCCTTGGTGACTTGAGGGTACTTGGCATGTGGTACCTGGTGCAGTGGAGGGAGCACCCACTTGGTCTTGAAGCTACCTTGTGCCGAGAGCAGGGGCCCTGGAGCCCAGCCAGCACTGGCACTCAGGACAGTTTGGCTGTAGCCTGGCAGTGGTGACCATTGTTATGAGGATGAAATGGGGACACAGCCCTGCACAGCAGGCACACTTGGCACTCAGGATTGCATAGTTCCATCACTGTCTCACTTAGAGAGACCGCTCACTTGTCTGCAGGGTCCTTATCTCAGGTGGGAAGGCAGCATCATTAAAGGCATAACCCTGCTTGGCCTCACTCCGGCAGTTCTGTGAGAAGGTGGAGGGAGGGGAAGCTGCTCTCTGTGAGTGGTCAAGTCCCACTGGTTGTCGGTGTGGCTGTGACCAGCTTGGCATGACAGCCTACCCCCTGTGGCTTGATCACATTAGTTTGGCCTGAGCTTCTCTGGAAGCTTTTCAGTGCCCAGCAGACTGGAAGACTGCGGCTGGCTGGTAGGGGGCAGGGGGTTGGCTCTCTTTGTAAGTCTGTTTTGTTGATGCTCAGAGGACACAGGCCTGCCTCTTTTAAGGAGGCCCCAGACAGTCCCTGCTGGGGCTGTGCCTGTGGTGTGGGGTCCCGGATGCCCACCTCTCTCAAGGTTGTTTCTGCCTGGCCTCTGCCCTTTCCCCCAGGGGCAATGCCAGCCTATCTACACAGTGTTTACTGACATGTGCTCACTTCTTGAAAGGTGGAACACACACACACACACACACACACACACACACCATTGTCTGGAGGGCTGGACCTTCAGGTCATCAGCCACCAGTCACCACACCCTGGCATTTCCTGCCAGCCTCTCCAGGACTTTGTTGTGAAAGCAGAGGCCCTATGAAGGCTCCTTGCCCACATTGTCCAGTCCCTGCCCAGGCCCTCACAGCCAGACCCGAGTTTCTGCCTCCTCTTCCTCCTCCTCCTCCTCCTCATGAGCCCTAGGCTTCAGGCAGCCTAAACCATCTGCTGTTTGACTCCAGTTCCCACCAGGATCCTGGCTCTCTGACTCTGCCTCATCTGTGCCTCTTCCCGATGCACTTACCACCCTCCTTTTCCTCCGGTGGGCTCTGCTCATGGGCCCTTCATTCACAGTTGTGACCCAGGCTCCCCTCCAGAGACTTCTTGTCTGCTGCTGTGATTGTTGCTGGCTGTCACCGTGTCATTAATCTTGAGCCAGAGACCTCCCTTGTGTGACAGGGTGGCCCTGCTCCTCAGGGTTTCCAGGTGGCCAGGCCTTTCTCCTGTGGAGCTGCTGCGGGGCTGGAACCACTGAGCTTTCTGTGATAACGCAGCCCAGGCCTTGGCCATTGCGCCACCAGTACGCCTCTCTGAAGCCTCCCGAAGCCCCTGGGGCAGGGGGTGGGGGCATTCCTTTCTGTCTCTGGTGCAGGAAGTTCACCCCAGCACACGGCAACAGTGGGAGCAAACATGCCCACCCACCTGAGCATCTGTTTCTGCCGTGAGGACAGCCCCCACCCCACCCCTCGCCACTCTGGGCTGTGTGGGTGGGCAGTGCCCAGCACAGGCAGGAGCCTGGCATGTGCTGTGTGTGCAGGTGTTCTTGCTGAGCCAGGAGTTGGCTCAGGGGCGGGGCTCATCACGCTGTTGGTTGCCATCTGGCAGAGCAGCCAACTTAGCACACACTAGGGCTCCGTGATGTCTCTGGAAGAAAACACACACACACACACACACACACACACACACACACACACACACACGACTTTGGGTCTGACAGCTGACTCGAATTAAACCGCCTCCTGAGAAAGTGGCCGCTCTGAAGGGAGACTTGCTCTCACCCCTCTGGAGCAGCTGGCTCTGGGGGAAGGGCATCCGCTTCCGTGGGGTGAGCAGGGCTGCTGAGAGTTCTGTGGCCAGGCCCGCGTGGCCTCTTACATCAGGACAGGCGCTGAGCTCCCACCACAGTGCAGCCACCCTGACCTTGGGCTGAGCATGAAAGAGCAAGCAGTACAGGCGATGACAGGCCTCTCTCTGCTCCTTCCGAAGGGACCATTGTTATTGCCCACACCTCCTGCTTCCGCAGGACTCACCCTCTGGTGCTTGGGTGTTTCTGTGCACGCCTGGAAAAGGGCTGGTAAGAGAACTCCAATTAGTCAGTCTCCTGGCTTCTAGACAGCTCCGGAAACTGGACCAGCTAGAGGAGGAGCGGGCCTGCCGCTTGTGTGAGGTGTTGGGTCCTCTCCAGCTCTGTCTCTGAGCTCTCCTGCCCTGCAGGCCAGTCTGCAACATGACACCCAACCCCCAGAGTCCGCTGCCTCAAGATGCCCACCCCCTGCTCCAAAGGACACTTGCATTCACACATTCATTGAAGAACCCTGGCTAGGGGGCAAAGGGTCTCTCCAGCAGATGTTTGAACATTTCAGATGAGGAGAGAGTCCTGTCTTCTCTTTCCTGTGGCGCCTCCAAATGTGGCTGTGTTTGGGCCGCATGTCTAATTAGGAACAGCTGCCCTGCGCCCCTGCGGAGCTCATGGCACAGGATGAGGTGCTGGTGAGTTGTTAGCACCTTGGAGACCTGACAGAAATAGATGCCCCCACCTCCAGAGTATGACACACTGCTGAAAACTGCAGTTGGGCAAAGGCAGGAAGATCCAGGTGTTAGGAGACTTGGGGCCTAGGCCCTGTCTTCCCCAAGCCGCAGTTTCCTCATCTATAACAGGTGGTCACTAGATGCCTGGTCACTGAGCCCCTCAAAAAGTGTGTGGGGAAATGGGATGAAAAGGGAATGGCATTTGCCGTGTCCTTCATACCCTCCCCCAGCATCAATCACAGACACCGGTCCTGAGCAGTGCTCCCACGTGGTGTCAGCTTGCCAGGGCAGCCGCAGGGTTCAGAAGCTATGAACCCAGAAAGGAAATTGGTTCAGAGGTTGGTGTTGAAACCATTCCCACCCTTGGGAGGGTTGGCCTGTCAGTGCTGTTAGACGGGCCTCGCTCCATACCCTGTGGCTCTGGGAGGTGGCACCACGCAGCCTTGGAGGAGGCGGGGATCCTGCATCAGCAGGACTTGCCGTGGTCAGAGTAGCAGTCAGTGTGTGCTCTTGGGGTGCCGCCTGTGGACGCCTGTACTCCCCTCAACACCTTCCAAAGTGGGGACTGGTTGCACCCACTTTGACAGGTACAAACTGGGGTCCCCACTGCATCTGGGCATCAGGCCCAAGGACTCGGACTGGTCTGTGCTGTCCGATGAGAGTCTCAAGCTGGGCGCCATGTACCTGTCACCACAAGGGCCCTGGGGCTGGAGTGGGTGGGCCATGATGGCTACATCGTTCCAGCCACGAGTCCTTCCTGACACTGGCTGGACTCTTCAATTGACACCAGAGTCTAGTCCACCTGTCCCCTTAGCAGTCTGGATACAGAGCCCAGGCATTGACAGACCCTGTGGGAGGGTTCAGGTGACTACCCCAAGCCTCAGTGGCCGTTGTTCATGGTCACAGCAACCGGACACACCCACCACAGGCTAAGTAGAGGCTTATACTTAGAGAAGTAGAAGGTGGTGGCAGAGACTGGGTGCCCCAGTCCCTCCCCACCCTGTGATTTGAGGCTTGGTGTGACTTCCCAGACAAAGCAGGTTTGAAAATTAGAGGTGAGGGGCCTGCATTTCCAGCCTGGCTCCTGCAGGTCTATGCCAGCCTCTCCCTGCCCAGAGGCTCTGGGGCCTCACTTCGGCCTCATAAAGCAGTCAGAGCTTCCAGCTCCCCCATGCTCCCCATCCACACTGACATGCTGGAAGGCCGCCCCGGTCTCCTCCGGCAGAAAACCACTTCTTAGCTCTCTAGGTTCTTAGATTCCAGTGTCGCTAAGATACCCAAGCCTTCTCTGGTGGCAGCTCTGGCCCTCTCTTGCCCCCTCAGGTGTCTCTCTGTCTTGGGGTGCTGGACAGTAGGGAGATGCTCAGCCAGGGGCAGCTGGGTGCAGGTGAGAACACCCGGGGTGTGCTGGCTCATTGCCACAGCCTCCCAGAGCCAAGCTCCACTCTTGCTTTTCTATTCCTAAAGGACAGGTAGAGATACTTTTCTGGTCTTCTTACCATGTATAACTTTATGGTTTGGTTTGGGCTTATTTTTTGTTTAGATATGTGTCCAACTGATTTTTAAAATATAGATTTAAGACTGTGCCCATAATTTTAAAAATTGTATATATTGTGGCTGTTAGTAATCAGAATCCACAGAAAAGGGGAGGGAGAGGGTAAAACTGCTTGAAGTTTAGGTGAATAGAGCTACGGCAGTTAAACACCAAAATTAGCAGAGCTTCCTGACAGCCAAAGCAAAATAGTACTAATGCTCAGAGTTGAACACTGGAGCAAAATGAAGCTTCTTGAAAAGAACCCCCAGTCCCATCTCATCAGGAGGCTCCTGTTTGCCTCCAGGCTGTGTCCTGGGTCCCACACTCCCATCAGCTTGTTTCTGGCCTACAGGTAGACCTTGGGCAGGACGCCTACCCAGCCCTCCTGACTCCCTGCCCTTGGGGCAATTGCTTCATCTGGGTGCTAAAAGGGTTGAGTGTGTCCCTTCCAGTTCTAGCATTCTCTGATTCTAAAGAAAGTGCTCTGTTTTTTCATTCCTTCAACATTTGTATTTCTACTTGAAAACCTTTCTCCTCCCAAGGTCGAAGAGAAATCCCCACCCTGTCAATTTCATGTTTCTGCTCACTGCCTAAGAGGCATGAAATCACAGCCTGCCACCCCATATTAAAGGTCATTCTCCATGAATTTATAGAGGGGGATGTTCAGATAACGGGTGACTTAAAACATACAGTCACCAGCTCCTCTGTAACACCAGTCTCTGGCCCATCACTGATTGGTCTGGGTAATAAGAAGGATAGGCTGGTCATTAGAGACATGGGGGGGGGGGCCTTGCATGGGGGCCCACGTCTCCTGGGGGGCTGCTGGTGAACCATGTCTGGGAGGGAAGATGTTCCCATAAGGAATTGTTCTCAGGGCGAAACAGGTGCAGCTCTCACAAGCCCAACCTGCAGGAAATCATACTGATGCTCCTGGCTTCCTGCCGTCATTAAGTTTCTTCTGTACCAGTGTCTTTATTCATTATTTAAAGCAACTAAAAATAACATTGCCGTCACCCCTGCACTGGCACACAGTCTCTGTTTACCATCTTATATCCAGTTCTCGGCTCTCTATCAGAGTGTATCCGCATGCACTCTCACAGCACCGTCACCAGAGCTGCACTATTACAGGCCACGTGTGTGATGCTGACGTTCTCGGCAGTCTCTAAACAGGGAGCCAGAACCCCCTTTGGGGCGCTGCACATGTGCCCAGGACGTGTCTGGGAGGCCCCACAGTATGCAGCTTGCCCTCGACACAGTAAAAAAACCTCAACACGTAACAGTCTTCCCTTTTATCTTCACATAATTTCATGCACGCTTTTCCATGTAGCTACATAATCTTCAAATTTGTCATTTTAATGGCTGTTTAATATTCCATCCAGTTAACGTGCCATAATTTACTTAACTGTTCCCTATTGTTGGGACCTTAATGAAAAATTGGATTCCCCTTGTAAATACAGGGAGACTCTCGTTTTAATAATTACCGTTATGTATGACGCCACTACCCCGGCCGGCCGTGTGCTGTAACTCTCCCTGCCTCAGGGACCTGTGAATGCACTTAGAACCATGACTCCTGTGTGAGAGGTGCCCTCCCAGGGCCCTCGGATTGAATAGCTAGTCTATCCACTGCACAGGTTTTCCTTTCAGTCCTGTGTTTATGTAGAATACCAGTGTCTTCTGAGTATTGTGTAATGCTAAACTGGATGCCCTGGGCATATTATGCCAGCTACTTTATCACTGCTATCAGGGACTTTCATAAATTAAGTGGCTCTTTGAGGGTAAAGAGTGGTTTCTGGCTGTCAGTTCTCATTCATTTACCCAACACACACTCACAGAGGGGGCTGGGCTCCCAGCATGAGCCAGGCAGGCAGAAGTCGCTGGTGATGTTTGGGGGCCCCGTGGAAGAGCGTCTGTGAGCCATGCTGCGGTGCCTGAGAGTAAATGATGCTTCCGATGCAGAGTTGAGTAAGCTGCCGAGTGTTTTTAGGGGCTGACGGTTCTGCTTGTGAGGCAGGGTGACTGGGAGGCAGGTTTCCCAAATAAAGCCATGTTTTGTGGAAGCACAGGCCACCTTTTCCTGCAGCAGGCCCCAGTCTTCCCCCACTGCCGCCCCTGTGCCCCCTTGCGAGCCCTGGTGCACAGGAGGGAATTTGCTTTTTTAGTGGCCTGAAAACGAGGTAGTGAGAAAGGGGAGATGGGGTGGGGGGTTGTTTGTGGGGGGGGCGGGGGGACAGGACCCCCAATCCATTTCTGTCAAACCAATTCCAACTCATGGCCAGCAATCCCCCCATGTGCCCAAGCAGAAATATACACACACACCCCATCACTCCTCAGACTTCCTTCTGCTCAGCAGTCAACCCCATTAACTGCTTGTGTCACTCAGGGGCTCTGCTCTCCAAAGAACACGACAGAGATGGTTCTTCTTAGTTGTCAAGGAAAGCGTCTCCGTGTGGCAGTCCACCGTCAGCTGCCCGCACTTGGCAGGCTCTTCACCAGTGGGAAAGCAGGCCCTGAGCTGGGCCTCCCCAGACACCATTGTCTCTAGTCGATGGTTTTGTTCTCATTTGCTTATTTCCTGTTTGTTTTGGCAAAGATGAGTGCTTTACAAAGTGGTGATACAAAGTTTCTTTTTTTTTTTTCCTGCTTTGTAAAAATGAAGCAACCTAGTGTTACATAGTAGCCCAGGTGGTACTTCTAACCGGCAACATTAAGGCTGGCAGGGTGCTACTCAGTGACCCCTAGGGAGCCATCACACGGTTGACCTTCCCCCATCCCTTTGCGCGGGCCCTCAGCCCATAAAGCCCCACCAAGAAGCAAGATTCTTGGGAGAAGTTAACGCTGTTCATTTAGCAGCAGCTCTTGCTCAAGACCACACCTGTGAGCTTCCACCCCTCTGTGTGCCATTGGAACCCTTTTGGGGTGCCTCAAGGTGAGTTTGGGGCACCTCTGATCTCATGGCCCTCTGTGGGTCTGGCTCTTGTGGTATCAGGTCTCATGTCTGCTTTCACCTCTGTGGGCCCCTTTGGTGCCCAAGGAAACATGGCTTCCCACGCCCCTTCCAGCCTCCTGGCTGTCCAGGCCCAGGCCCTGCCCTTCCTGGAAAGCCCTGGCCTTCATGACAGTGGGGTGGGCACATGTGCAACAGGAGCTCTGGTGGTGCAGTGGTGAAGTGCTCAGCTGCCACCGGAAGGTCAGCCGTTTGAGCCCTCCAGCAATGCCGTGGGAGAACTACGTGGAGACCCTGCGGAGTAGCTCCGCTCTGCCTTTAGGGGCGCTGTGAAGCAGAATCCTCCCAGCGAGGGCAGTGGGGCTCAGGTGCATGGGCCACTCATCTGGAAAGAGTGGGCTTCCTCGGGGCAGCCTGCGGTAGGCCCCAGCGCACAGGAGGTATTTGTGATCGGAGTACGTGCAGATAACCTGTTTGACTAGGAAGCACCTGGGTTAGCATTCCAGCCGCCAGTCTTTCCAGCCCCCTCTGGAATGAACCAGATGCATGTCTCCTCCCTCGGAGCCTCATCTAGAGCAGCAGTTACCCAGCTGGGGCCAGGCCAGGTGTCCTCTCCTGAAAGTTCTGACCTTTGCTGCTTATTCAGAAATGAAATCTGACAGTCACTCTGAAGTCCTGCAGGTATCTTCAGTCTGACAGGAGCTGGGTGGGTGGGCACAGGGAGGCCTGGAAGGGGCCACTCAGTG
>NW_022111310.1:1620715-1644949 GCF_000313985.2 Echinops telfairi | reverse complement strand
GGGGGGAGTGGCACCCTTGGATGCTCTGGGAGCTCCTTGCTTTTGGTTCTTTTCATTGATTCTGTGAGTGGGTGGGAGCTCGAGGTTTGTTTGGCCCAGTCTCCTCCTGTTACAGATGGGAATGAGTGAGGTGTAGAGAGGACAGACTCCACGGTCTGGGCAGCAAGGAGCGAGGGCTCTATATGTCCTGGCCAGTCTCCCGCCTCACCTGGAAGGTGTCTTGGAGACTGGATGGGCTTGACGGGCAGGAGAAGGCAGTGCTTGCAATGTGTGAGAAGCCAGCTGGCGAGGGCTGGACAGTACCTCCCAGAGACCTGATCTCACCTCTGTGAACGGCAGGTGGGCTCTGAGCTCTGGTGGGGTCGCCGACAGAGGTCCACAGTGTGTGCCTCACATCCCTGACGTCCCTGCTTCCTCCCTGTTTGCTCGCAGAGTTCCAAAGGCAGGAAAGCGTCCGCTCCCAGCACAGAGGCATCCAACTGTATGACACCCCTTATGAACCAGAAGGCCAGAGCGTCGACTCAGACTCGGAGAGCACGGTCAGCCCCCGCCTGCGCGAGAGCAAGCTCCCCCAAGACGACGACAGGCCTGCAGACGAGTACGACCAGCCCTGGGAATGGAACCGAGTCACCATCCCCGCCCTGGCAGGTAAGGCGCCCAGGGCAGGGGCCCACTCTCTGCTGACCCTGGGTCAGGGCAGTGGGCACAGCACATCCCAGCCCTCAAGACCAAGTCCAGGGGTTGCCATTATTGTCCAGCTGTGTAGTTGGGGGCCGTGCAATCAACTCCTGCTCACAGCAGCCCTGTGTGACAGAATCGAACTGCCTCCTTAGGCTCCCTTGTATCCTCGCAGGGCCCATTGGGCTTCCTGTACTCGTCCCTGGAAGACTGTTCCTCACACCACACCAGAGTTTGCTTTGTAGGTATTGGTCTCTTGCCTGCTAGGCTGTGAGATTCTTGGGGGGAGGTACCTTCTCTGCCCATGTCCTCAGCGCCTGGCCAAGAGCCAGAAACGAGCAGTCATGTGGGTGAAGGTCCTTGGTAACCCCAAGCCTCGCCCATGCATTTTACACTGCCCCTCCCGACACCTAAGGGAAACCAAGCCTGGGCCCTGCGAGGGCTGATGAAAGGCTATGGGTGTGGGATGAGGTGCTCCAGAGAGCTTCCTCTCAGCACACACCAGGACCTGTGACAGAAGGACCCACTGGTCAGAGCTGGTGCCTTGCTGTGAGAGGCTGGTCCCTGGGCAGCGCCCACGGCCCCTCCAGAGCAGTTTAGAAATGTAGGGCCTTTAAATGTTCTGACCCAGAGTCCAAATTCCCGTTAACAAGCTCCCTGGTCATGTGTGTTCCATTGAGACACTCACCCCCAGGCCATCATCCCCTCACAGGCACTCGGCCCGGACTTGCCTGCTCTTGCCCGAGTGTGGTTTCAGAAGGTCTGGAGTAGCCTCGCCTGAGAATGAATTTCTGAGCCCACGGGTCTGTTTTGGACATGGCCACAGGTGGTGACAGAGCTGCTGTCACCAGTGTCACTGCAAGTCTGATGTAGATTCAGCATCATGCGACACTGATAACACAGTCAGGGACGGAGGGACTGAGGTCACCAGGCTTCTGCCATGATCACAGATTCGGTGACAGTTTGCTGGGCACAAGCCAGCGCACCCTTGTTCATTCCTCTCCCCAGAGAGGAGGTGGAAGGTACCTTGGTGGTGGGTACAATGGCTGAGCATTCAGCTACTCATCCAGAGGCGGGCAGTTTGAACCCACCATCTGCTCTTCAAGACCCATGATCAGTTCCTCTGAGGATCACCACCTCGGAAACCCTGTGGGGCAGTCCTGGACTGGAATGTATGCATGTGTGGGAGACACAAGCTGTTGGCCTGGTGGGGGAAGTAAGGCAGTGTGTGGCTTGGCCTCAGCCCCATCCTCCGAAGTCAAGTGCCTGTTGGTAATACCCCCGCTCAGGTTCCCCTTCTTTCTTCCAAGTCTGGAAGCCTGGGGTGCAGGGCCATCACCTGGGAACAGCTGTGTGAGATGCAGCTGGCTGGCAAGATGGTTTTCATCCCTTACCCCCTCTCAGCGTGGCTAGCTGGGTGAGGAAACCTGGACAGAGAAGTTTGTCAATGTTGTTGAATTTTGAAAGGGGGATGGTGGGTCACAGGTGTTGGGTGTGGCCTGGGAAGATAGTGCCTAAGAAATGCCCCAGCAGTGGAGGTGTGTGAGTCTGAGATTGATTGTGACGGGCTAGCTGGGGGTGGGGGTGGGGGCTGGATGCTGGCTGGACGTAAGGGGGAGACTTCTGAACACCGTGGTGACTCCATTCATGAGGCTTTTCATCTTCCAAGATGCTGCCTGCATCCCACTGTTGATCAAGGCACCCACCTTGCTCATCTGTGCTCTGAGTAGTCATCTGCTGGGTCAGCGAGGTCCCTTCTGGGTCATACTCTGGGGCCCACAGCTTGAGGAAGACTAGATGATCACTTCCTGCTGTTGCAGGGTGTGAAGAGGCCTTTGCTTCTTGAGAATGGCAGTCTTCCCGCTCTCTGTCCTAGGCCCAGAAGCAAGTGATGGGTTTGAGAAGCAGGTGACGAGACCCTGTAAGTTCTCGGCAGAGTAAGGATTTTCAGGACAAGGAACACCCAACCCCAGGTCCAGAATTCCGGCCTGTGGAGCCTAGTGTGGGACAGATGCTGGTAGGTGGTACAGTTGGCGTGGGGCGGGCTGCAGCCCCCTGCCTCCATGGATGACAGTGTGCTTCCTGCCACCATGTCAACCCAGAGAGACACCTGTCTGCCTGAGCTGTCTGGAGTCTGCTCCCAGCAGCCTCTGACTCACCCCCTGGGAGCCTTTACAGCAACAAATTACACAGCCAGCAGGTGGGTCTAGAAATGGCCGCTTGCCCTGCCCCCCAGCTCCTACTCTGCCAGATGCCACGCTAGTCACATCGGAGGCTGGGGTGAGAGTCTGTCCAGCCCTGGGCCTGTCTCTTCGGGGACGGATCCAGGCCGGCGGTGGAGCTGGGGTGGATACCAGGAGATGAAACTCATGGTGGAGGACACATGCCATTTGTTTCTTTCCATCTCTGAAGGTATCACAAAACCAGCTCTTCATCTTAGGCTGGTACTCAGCAGGCGGAGGAGCACTGTCCTCATACCATCCCGTGGGGGGGAGGGGGGGGGTGACTGCAAAGCACCTCGTAGAGCTAGCCAGGCAGGCCTCACACAGGGTAGTGCAGCGTTTCCTTGTAATCCAGTGAGCAAGCTAAATCAGCCGCTTTAATTATTTGCAGTTGCCTCTGAGAAGTAAGCTAGCACTTCATCGAGGAGCCAAATGGCAGGCAAGTGTAGATAGGGGCCCCAGAGACCTCTCTGAGAAGCAGTCATTTCATTTGCAGCTTGCCATCTGAAGATTTCTCTGCAGTGGAATTACTTTCCAGCAATGTCCTGGGCTCAGCCAGTGACAGCCTGCCTCAGTGGAGATGACAGATAGATGACTCAAGCTGTGCTCGGCAAAGTTATTTTGTGGGTTTGTCTGCCTGCCACACTGGCTCCCAGGTGGGTTTCCATGTCCTAGAAAGCTTAGGACAGCGTCTAGCGTTGTGGGAACCAACAAGGCAGTGGGAGGGGTTGGGCAATCCCAAGTTCACAGGCCCGCACCACCAGCCACCGGCCCTCAGACAGGTGGTTTGATGTCCTGGAGGCTGTTTTCCCATCTGCAAATGGGCAGCCACAGCTGTACCTTTGTGACAACCAAAGGAGACTGTGTAGGCCCTAAAGGGCCATACATATTAGAGTTAGTATTGGGGTTAAAGGAAGACTTGCTGTAGTAAATACAATTTAATTTTGTATTTGTGAAATGTACATATGTGAGGACAATGGAGTCCCCTCGTGGGTGTTATTAGATGTTGGGCTGTGAGTCACAAGGTTAGCAGTTCAAACTCACCTGCTGCTCCACGGGAGAAAGTTGAGGCTGTGTGCTCTCTAAAGACTTACAGCCTCTGGGACCCTCAGTAGGGTCTCTGTGAGCTGGAACTGACTCAGTGGGCGTGGACATGAGAATAGTGTTTGCATAAAGAGGTATTTAAAGGGCGCCTGACCCCTTGCTACCCATGGATTCCAACTCATAGCTCCACTGAAAGGTCAGAATCGAGCCGCCTAATGGGGTTTCCCCTAGGCCAGTGGTTCTCAACCTGTGGGTCACGACCCTTTTGGAGGTCAAATGACCTTCTCACAGGGGTTGCCTGATTTATAACAGTAGCAAAATTATAGTGAAGTAGCAAGGAAAATAATGTGGCTGAGGGGTCACCACAAACAACCTGAGGAACTGTATGAAAGGGTCGCGGCATCAGGAAGGTTGAGAACCCCTGCTCTAGGCTATCATCTTGACAGAGGCGAGCTGCCATGTTGCTCCCCATGGAGCAGCTGGTGGAATCGAACTGCCAACTTTTTGGTGAACAGCGCACATACCTACTGTGCAAACAGGGCTTTTTTTTAGAGGGCTCTGGGGAAGCTCGCCCGTTGGGTCTGAGTGGAGAAGCCTGCATGCTGTGGAGAGCGGCACACAGAGACCCCAGTGGGTGCCGTCAGATCACCTGGAGAAAGTGCCCCACAGTAGAAGGCTTGGTCCATCTGAGGTTGATGCATGCAACTTGACATGTCTAACAAGGTCCTGGGGAGCCCTAGTGGTGCCGTGGGTTAAGCACTGGTTGAGCTGCTAACCACTCCCTATATAGGGATGGACTCGTGGCAGGGAGTCGGGTTTGAAACACCTTCAGCTGGTGCTGGTGCTGCACACTGGAGGGGCCAGGCTTTACGCCCTACTGGCCCAGCACTTACTAGATGTTAGTGTCCTGTGTGTTAGGTGTCAGGCAGGGGTAGGGAGGGGAGAAGATGACTTGTCAGTTCAGGTGATACCAGCTTCATCTCCAGGAAGCCTTCCTGGCATGACCCATCCCTTCCCCGCCCTCATCCAGGCTGGGCTGGACCCTGCTCTCTACTCTTCCACACTCTGTACACGTTGTGTCTGTTTCAGAGTGGCAGGATAGACACCTATGACTATAAGCTTCAGGGTTCCCGTTGGTCAGGAGCCCCCTGGACTTTTGACTCCTTTCTAGTCTCTTCAAGTGAGACTAGCTGGGCAGAGAAAGTAAGGGCCCAGATAGTCAATTGCCTAAGCACTGTGAGTCATCTCTGAGCCAACTCCATTGACTAAGTGTAAACAACCCTACTGAGATGACTAAGGAGGGGAGAGAAGGATGAGAAAGGAGCATTTACCGGGCACCACACATGGGCCAGGCAAGGTTAGCCCATGAGGGCCTGCGAGGATGTTGTCTCTCCCCTCCCACAGGTGACACCACTGAGGTTCAGAGAAGGTGCCTTGCCTGCCGTAACTCCAGGCAAAGTGGCAAAGCCATTGCTCTTGCTCCGTCCATAGCCATGTGGTCATCATGAGCGTTGACAGGGTTGGCTTGAACACTGCCCTCACCTGAAGCCCGTGTGAGATGGACTTTGTGACTGGCACAAAACTGCGGTCCCACTCCATGTTGGCCTGGTGACTTGTCATTGTAACTGTTGAACCCAAATGCTGTGGTGCTGGTAGTACTGATGATGTGCTCATTAAGACACTGGGCCAGATTCGCTGTTCCCGCCCACCTCCACACCAGGCCACATTCACTGTTCCCACCCACCTCACTGACTCAGCCTCTGGGCAGAATCAACAGGCCCAGCCCCTGCAGAAGGAAGGCTCTGAGGGGAGGCTGCTCAGGCCTGGGTCCCACCTGACATACCAAGCTGCATGCCCCTGCCTCCACTCCGTCCCTTCTCCTCACTCTTGGCTCCACTCGCTCCCATGATGCTTTTTGCCCCCTGCATAGCTTCCCAGAATGTCTTAGGCCTGTAAGGAAATTAACAATTGTGTTGCTACTAAGAGCTCTTTGTTATGTAATGAGTAACCATTATAATTAATGTTTAACACGTGTGAACAGCTGGTCTGCTGAGGAAAACTGAACCTACTGCCATCAAGTTGATGCCAACTCATAGCAGCCCTGTAGGGCAGACAATAGAGCTGAACCCTTGGGATTTACAAGGTTAGAAATTTTTATTGAAGCCAACTGCCACCTCTTTCTCCAAAACGGCTGGTGGGTTTGAACTGGCAACTTTCTGGTGAGCACCCAGCAACCAGGTGCTTAACCACTATGCCCCCGGGCTGCTTCTGCCAGGAAACCCACTGCTGCCCAGTCGATTCCACCTCATAGTGGCCCTGTGGACCTGAGGGAGACTGTGATCTCAGAGAAGCAGACTGAAGAGCTTCCTCCATGAAGCTCCAGGTGGGCTCCGGCTGCTGACCTGTTGGGCCTCCAGCCAAGCACTTTAATCACTCCTCAGTTTCTAGGTAAGAGCTGGCACGGCTCACCTCCCTCAGCTAGTATGTCACTGAGGGACAGGTTTTTCCAGTGGGTGTTTCTGTTTGACATCTGAATGAATCCTTTTAGTCCCCTAAATGCAGAAGCACTTCAGTTCACCTGCTACTTATATTGATGGACAGAGATGTTCCTCCAAGTACCTTTGTCTCCTGTGGACAGAGAGAGAGAGAGAGAGCAAACCCCATAAAGGCTTGGAGTCTCCCAGCGAGTCTGAGACAAGTCACTGCTCTCCAGGTAGATTGAGGTTTGTAAGCTCTGCCTGGCGCAGAGTAAGCACTCAGATATTTGTTAAATTATTGAATGGATCGCTCAGGAAACCAATCCCCGGTTGGGGGGTGGGGGACAGGCAGAGATGGTATTAGAACCTCAGACATGGGTTTACAACCACAGTTTCATGAAGCAAACCTGTCCGCTCTCCAGGTGAGCTCTGAGGAAACAGACGAGGGCAGGGCAGTCCAGTCGTGACTGTGGACTGACTGCTCATGCTGCCGCCTCTGGTGGAAGTCCCGGTGAGGATTGGGATGGGAAAAGCTGGAGAGCTTGTGGGAGAGCGTGTCTATCCCCTCTGTCCTCCTGTCTGCCGCCTGCTCTGAGCCAGAGCCTCGATGGGGACAAATACCCAGCCTGCTCTGTGCAGGTCCCGGGAGGCTTGGGGGTGGTGTCAGAAGAGTCACTTGCCAGGCGTTAGACCTGGCTGTCTACAGGGAAGCTGTCAGGAGACACACCGCATCCTGGGAGCAGACCTCCTCCATCTGTCTGCGGTGGCCACTTGTTCCGTCCAAGGCGCCAAGTGCTGAAGACAGGAGGTCTGGCATGATACCTGTGTCTGATGCCGGCAGGGTGACTGGAGCAAGTTGCTGGACAGTGGTGTGGCCCACCCCAGAGACCGCCTGCATGCAGAGCTTAGCCGTCAGTGTTAGCGTCACCGTTCCTGTCGCTGCTGTTTCTGACAGCAGCTTGTGCAGTGGGTTGGATGACGCTGAACTTGACTCTCGGGACCCAGGAATCCTGGGTTCAAGTCCAAGGTGACTTTATCCAAGTCTGCTTTTTCCAGAACTGGGTGTTTGTTCTGTAGCACAGGTGGTTCGATCTGGCAGCTGTGAAGGTGTCTGCACTTAGGATATCGAGTCATTTCCATCAGGGTTATCATCAGGTTTCCCCTAGCCAGCAACAGCCCCTGGGCTGGAGTCTCAGCACCTGGGGATGCACAGATGGAGCACAGAGACATGCCTCCTTCCCCCAGGTTCACCCCCCAGTCCGGGCTTGTAGGCACGTGTGGACAGCGTTCCTGGAACCCGGCTGTGGCCCAGCGCCTGCCTGACAGCCTTCCCAGTGGCCTGCCCCTCGCCTCCCCACACAATGGGGACCTCTGTTCCTGGACACCCCACCCCGGGTGGCAGTGCAGTGCCCCAGGGCCTGCGTGTGCCTGTGAGGTGAACACAGAGGCCTCTTGTTGGCGTCCTGGGAATGCAAAGCAAACATTTGCTGAGCGGCTGTTTTACAGGCCGACTGGAGGGCGAGCGAGTGGACAGGCAGAGCAGAAAGGGAAAATGAGGCCAGCTCTTTGACTGCAGCGAGAGGACATCAGCCTCCAGGCCTCGGCTCCTGCATCTGACTGGGGTCCCCCGTTCCCCACCCCCTCCCCAACAGAGCCACAGTCAAAAGAGCCGGGGCCTCGCTTGCCCGGCTCTGAGGCTCACTGCCCTCCTTCAGGACTCGAGTTCTTATTTGATACCTGTAGGTGGAATTCATGGGAGAAACATGGGTCTGTGTGCGCCCGTGAAGGTTCTCAGTCACTGAAGTGCTAGAGGGTCACTATGCATCAGAGTCTACTCGATGGCAGTGGGTTTTATAGGTCGAAATAATTAGGTTCTATCACTCTTAACGATGCATGGGGTGGCTTGGTGGTAGTGGTGTGTGTGTGTGTGTGTGTGTGTGTGTCTTACTTTCTTCTTTCTAAATGCTGGTAGTCTTGTGAGGGATTGTGTCTTTATCTTTTACAGAAAAATCACTAAATTAGAAGTATTGCCATTTTAAATTGCAGATTAAGGAAAAACTTAATTAGAAGGAATGAAAGCAGTTGTGTTTGGAGCTTTTGTTCCTTTTTTTTTTTTTTTTTGCTGCTGCTGCTGAATCATGGCACTTAGAATTTGTATATTTTCATTTTAGGTGAAATGATTTGCCTAATTAAACCTGTCACTCATCACCACCTGTTCTCTCTTAAATACATAGCTATATTATTAAACTTGCAGCAGAAGCCTGCAAGTAAATGTATAAATTAATTCAGTAGGGAATTACAGTGTTGACTAGGATGTTATTAGGTTTCATCCAGTTTATCTGCTATGAAAACTGATCCCCTCCCCCACAAAAAAGTAAAATAGCTCATTAAGTGTCCTGATCTTGAGCACCCATTCTGTCGCAGGCACAATACTGAGGCCGGGCACGGGCACAGGCACAGACAAGGGTGCCATGGGGCCCGGGGTCTGAGAGCAAGGTGAGTCAGGAGGAATTGCAGTCAGGGAAAGCTTCTTGGAGCAGGTGACCCCTGAAGAGCAAATGGAGTTGCTCCAATGGAGATTTAGGTTAAACAGAAGAGGGGCGCCATGGCTATTTGTGTGATAGGAAGGCTCGTTCCGAGGCAGGTGCCCCCAGGGAGGCATGAAGTGGGCTGGCTGGAAGCTGGGGGTCATCCTGGAGAGCCTTGTAGGTTGTGCTGAGGCATGTGGGTCCCCCTCCCCCCCCAAGTCAGCATTCTCTGCTCCACACCCTGGTCTCACTGTGTACAGGAGGAGGTTTGCTGCAGGCAATAGAACTGTCCACTCAGATTTTTAGCCAGTGGAGCCCTAGACTCAGCTTACAGTGCACCTGGTTCCTCCCTTGCCACAGAAAGAAGCTTTTGATCGGTGGTCTTCCCATTGCCTGGAGCAGCTTCTGGCAAATTGTGAAGCTCCAACTAGGACATCCAAACCCCTCCCACACGACCACTGACCTCTGGGTTGAGCTCCCTCAGGGTAACAGTGCTGTCCCGCTCTCTCCCCACAGCCCAATTCAACGGCACCGACAAGCGGCAAGCATCTCCCTCTCCTTCCCGGGACCGACGGCGCCAGCTTCGAGCTCCCGGAGGGGGCTTCAAGCCCATCAAACATGGGAGCCCCGAGTTCTGTGGGATCCTGGGAGAAAGAGTGGACCCGACTGTGCCCCTGGAGAAGCAGATGTAAGTTCAACCGAGAGCAGTACTCAGCAGTCAACACCCCACCCCCGACCATTCTGTCTCTGCTCTTTTTTCCTCGCTTTAAGAACTCAGGCCCAGAGAATGGCAGTGAAAGGGCCCTTTTAGTCCTGGTAATCAAACTGCTAACCAAACCCACCAGCCCCTCCCCGGGAGAAAATTGGGGCTAGTATAAGGTGACCAGACATCCCGCTTTTTAACAATTTTTCCCGTGGCATTTTTAAAAAGTTCCGATTTTTTGAAAGAATGCACGACAAGCTAGGGTATATGGTTTTCGGCTGCCATGTGGCTATTTCGCAGGATATGAGTTTTATCAATGGTGTCCCGCTTTACCAATGTTAAAATCTGGTCACCTTAGTAGTAGCCTCAGTAAAGAGACACAACTTCCAGAGCCCTATCTGGTTCACGCACTGGACTCGAATGTGCTGAGTGTTTTGTCTGGGGTTTAGTCTGAGGTCGGTGCCTCAAGCAAGGTGGTAGGGGATAGAACCCACACTGGAACCCACCCTGTTGAGCCCTGGCCCTAAGCCTGTGCCCTGCACCCCTTTCCTCCCTGCCTTTGGATGCCAACAGCATACCACTCCACTCACCCCTCCCTCTTACATCCTTGTTTCAAACTTCATCTCGAAGCCAATGAATTCTTACAAAGCCAAGTGTGGCCTAAGCCCTGTCTCATCCTGATTGGTTTGCTCCACAGCTGCTGGAGTTTAGTTGGGCAAAAGCCTGTACACCTGTAGGGTGGGGGTTCTCGGTTCCTCTTCTGCTTTGCCGGCCCATCACCCCCACCTCCCACTCCCATAATGGTCTTCACCTCCAGAAAAGCTCCTGCCTCCACACTCAGCCCAGCTGAATCGCTTCCAGAGCCAGGTTCAGTCTCCCAGGCTGCTCTTCGCTCTAAGCTTGACCAACTGGGTTTGCCAGTTTCTCACTTGCCCTGGCCATCTGGACCGCAGTGAGAGGCTGCTCTTGATGCCCAGGCACCTGGTGAAGCAGGTACTCGGTGGTGTGCTGTGCTTTGAGGTGTGGCTCATCCTCTTAGCAAGCATACGTGTGAGAAAGCACACCATCTCCTCACTGTTCAGATGAAGACTCTGGCTCAGAGGGTAGGCTCAGCACACACTCCACACACTCCTATTTCTCCCTCACTCTCACTCTCTCCCCACCCTGAGCACACCTGCCATAGCACAGGCCTCTGTGGAGCCGGCTCCTTGGGGGTCATGCCCACTCCGCGTGGCCTGTAATGGCCCCTGATGGGGGCTCTGGTCCTGGCCCAGCAGTGCGTCCCCTCACAGGAAATGCTGACCCATGAGTAGGATGCAGGACTTTCCAAAGGAAAGCATATGCTGAGATCTATGGAGGCTGACCCGCCTGGTACCAAGCATGCCGGGAACCCTCCCAGCAGGTGTCCTCTTAATCACTTCCCACAGCCACGCAGATTGGATGGCAGGTTTTGCTTATTTCTGATCAAAGGGTGCGCTTTCTCATCAACAAACAAAATATGAGGCCAGCTGCCTTGGGCTGTTCCCAGGCATCCTGACCGAGCACAGCCAGGACTTTGACTCAGCCGGGTTCTTCCTCTTCCCTGGCCGGGCAGGCCTCAGTCTGAGAGGCTAGGCCCTTGAAGGGCCTCTGACAGGACCCTCGGCCAAGTCCAGAGCAGCCCCCCAGCATTTCCTCCCTATCTTCTCTTCACCAAGAGGCAAGATGAGGTCAAGTTCACCTCTGGGGGATCCTGAGAACCTTCCTAGTCTGCGCTGCCCTGCCTGGTTCAGGGAAGGTGGGGCTCCAGCACAGTACCACAGGCCTCACTTTCACTGGGTTATTGGGTGGAAGCCACATGCCTGGCTGGGTGCCCAGAACACCTGCCTTCCCTTCTGGGCTGGTATGCGCTGCCCGGGGCAGCCCCGACCCCAGCCCCTCCCTCCTGCCTCCACATGACCAGCAGTGCTCTTGATCCTCACGGTGTTTAAAGGGAGTGAATGGAGAGATGGTGTCGGCCCAGTCTCCCCAGGCTCTAGCCACTGCCCCTCTGTGGACAGGAATGTGTCTGGGTCCTCACTACGCTCCTAGTGCCTAGAACAGGGCCTGACACCTAATGCACCAGACAATGGACAAATCCACTGCCATCTAGTTGATACCACCCTAGCGACCCTGTAAAACACAAATGCTCCTTAGAGTTTCTGAGATTGGAAATCCATACGTGAGCAGACAGCCTCATCATTCTCCCTTGGAGCAGCTGCTGGATTTGAACCCTCCAATCTTGCACTTAGCAGCCCAATTCCACCAGGGCTCTGATGGCTCCTAAGAGGTGCTCAGGAAGTAGCTGTGGGGTGAATGAGCATGTTCTTGAGCTGCAACCTTGTTTTCTGCCTGCCCTCACCTCCACTTGTTCCTCTCCCACCATATCTGCTTCCTGCTCTGCTTCCCTGTGCTGGCTCCTCCTCTGCTAGACCTGAGGTGAGACTTCCAGGGCTGCGTATCCAACTACAGGCCCACACTGCATGTCCCAGCACCCCCACCCCTACGCCCAGCTGCTGCTTGGCATGTCCACCTGGCTGAAGGCGGGGGCTCTCTGTCCTAGCGGGCTCCTGGCCCTTTCCTCTAAACCCACTGCTCCCCCTATGCCCACAACTCAGGACAGCATCGCACCTGCCTGGGGGCTCCTTCCATCTTTTCACCTCACACCCACGACTATCAGCATGCCCTACCAGCGCTTCTCCAGATACAGCCAGAATTCCCTTCCATGGGGACCACGGCAGCAGCCTCCTACCCGGTGTCCTCATTGCCCCTCTAGCCCCTGGTTGGTCTTTCATGAGGTCATCAAGGGTGAGTCGCATCCCTGTGTGGAACTCCTCATGGCCCCTGCTATGCGCCCCTCGGCCCCCAGACTGCCTCTTGCTGTGCCTTCACCAGGCGCCGCAGCCCACGCTCGGGCCGTTCTTGCAAACCTGCTGTGTATACAACCCAAGCTCGTGCCTACCCCTGGATCTTGGCACATGCTGTTTGCTCTGCAGAAAGGCTTTAACTGTTTTTGACTGGCTCCACGTCATACAGGTCTCAGGTCAAATGTCATCTCTGTAGGGGACTCCCCCCCATTTCTTCTAATGCAGTCACCTCCTCCCACCCGAGAGCCCTTCTCATCAAGATTACCCAATTCCCAGCAGCCCTATAGCACAGAGTAGAACTGCCCCATAGTGTCCTCTTTCTCTCGCATCGTGGATGCGAGTTCGAACCACTGTGAGCAGCCAAGCACTTAACCACTGTGACATCAGGACTCCTGCCTCCCGCCCTAGTCACTTACCAGCTCTGCTGCTGTACGGCACGTGTCACTGCCTTGGTGCCTCCAGCTCTTTGCCCCGTGGGAACAAGGACATACTTGGTGAACAGTCACTGAGCCACTGCTCTGATTGGCCAGCTGCTCGTGGTCCAGCCCAGCATTTTCTCTTGGGGACTTCCTGCCTGGCTTCTCCAACAGATAGCTCCTTCTCAGGCCTGGTGGCTGATGGCTAGCCCCACAGAACCACCAGTAGCCCCTCTGCTTAGCTCTCCTTTGACCCCACATCCTGGCCCTTCTCTGTGTGCGGTAGCCAGGCAGCCGAGAAAGGAACCAGGAACCGGATCTTACTTCCCCACCAGGGATTATTCATAACAGGCCCCCGGGGGCCCTCCGGCGCTGCCTCCCCTGGATTTACTGCTACGCTCTCGGGCAGAGCAGCGGCCAGCAGTACTTCCCTAGAGAACCCTTCATAGCCGTCCCCTGAGGATGGCTCAGCTTCAGTGCCCCAACTTGTTTTCCGTATGAAACGATGTTTTTGCCAGCTCATTGAAAGGTGAAATTTCTTGGAGAGTCAAAAACTCAAAAACCAAACTCCCTGCCACTGAGTCCATTCCTACGTGTTGGCTGTTAAGCACAAAGTCAGCAGTTCAAATCCACCAGCCACTCCTTGGGAGAAAGATGGAGCTTCCTACTCCAGTAAAGATTGACAGTCTCAGAAACCTACAAAGGCAGTTCTACCCTGTCCTGGAGAGTCGTTATGAGTCCTGGAAAACAGCCTTCCCCAAATTCGGGTCTCTCCCTTCCACCTTGGATTGCAGTGGCCTGTCCTTTCTAGCGAATGCCCAGGCCTTAGTGTCCCTGAAGCAGTTTTATTACACGCCCGCACGTCACTGTCTCTCTATGTCTACAGCAGTTTCCAGAGGAAGGTGACCCCGTGCTCTGCACTCACTCCCTGCCTTTGCCCTTCGCTGCTCCCCCTCTGGACATCGGGTGTCCGGCTCTACAGTGAGGGGTTTGGTCACATTCCCGTTGGGCAGCAGTTAATGCTGCTCTCCGTGACAGCAGTCCTCCTCCCCAACCCTGTTTGCTAAAACGGGATTTTGTTGGTTTTCAGGTTAGAATTAGACGAGGGCCCTGGTAGCACAGTGCTTTGGCATTCAGAGTCCCCCGGCTGCTCTGTGGCATTTGGAGACCCTGTAGGGCAGTGCTAGCCCAGCCCTCAAGGGTCACCCAGTTGGGGCAGCGGCTGCCTCTTGTCACACCAGGGGCTAGCTGCAGAGGCTCACACCTGTATATATCCTCTTTGGGCCTTCTGCCAGGGAATCCACAGGGGCCCTTGGGGGGCTGCCTGCACAGTGGGAGCTGCATGGTGGCACAAAACTTCAGCCTCTTCCTGCTCAGGGGCAGCTTCTTGGCCACTCTGGGAGGGGCAGGCCTAGGGTGTCCGGGCTGTGGGCCAGCTGCCCTGCTGGTGCTGACACATCTCCTCCTTCCCCCAGATGGTATCACGGAGCCATCAGCAGGAGCGATGCGGAGAGCCTGCTGCGCCTCTGCAAGGAGTGCAGCTACCTGGTGCGGAACAGCCAGACGAGCAAGCATGACTACTCGCTCTCCCTGAAGTGAGTGTGCCTCCGCCAGGCCCTGCCGCTTCCTCCCCTGGGATCCAGGAGGGCTTATAGGGGGAGGGGGAGGGGTGCTTTCAGCTAGGATTTGCATTTAAGTGACCAAGAATGGCTTCTGTATTGGCTGTGTGTGTGTAGGCCTCGGCCCTCCCCACTCCCCTGGTGAGGACTGGATTCTCTCCACTGTCCAGATGAGAAAACTGAGGCTCAAAGGGGGTCCAGGCAACATTGGAGGCCAGCTGGCCTGGCCTTGCGGGTGGCACTGGTGTGGGAAGGTCCTGGCTGTGGGAAAGTCTCTGCTGGTATATGTGCCTATGGCCACTTTCTTAGCCACTGGCCTTCCTGACCCATGGGATGGACGGGCCCAGGCTTAGTTAGCAAATGGGACCGGAAAGAGTGTGTAAAACTCATCTTACAGATAGGAAGAAGAGGCCAGAGAAGGCAGGCTCTCCCAAGGACAGAGTTGGTGCTGGGGCAGGGGGTAAACACAGGCCCCTGTCCCTGGGCAAGTGCTGTGAGACCCTGCAGTGCCTCCAGCAGCCCGGCCTGCTGCAGTGTGCTGAGGTGAGCCAGGCACAGGCTTCACCAAGGGGCAGTTGCAGAGGGGCCGTGCCCAGGGTACTCTGCAGGCTCCTGTCACAGCCCCAGAGCCCAGCTCCCTACCCACCCCTGCTTTGTGCCATTTCCTGGTCAGTAGGACCACCTCGGAGGGGCGGCTGACAGATGGACGTTCAAGCTGCAGGCAGCAGAGCCCTCAGTGATGGTGGCCTGCCCCCCACACCCTGGTCAGCCGGCCCTGCAGTCTGAAGCTCAATCTCAGAGCTACGGGCTGGAGTCTGTCCTGCTGCTCACAGTGGCCACAGCATCCATGCCTGCCTAGGGGGTGGGAATTGATGGTCATGAAGGCTGCCGTTGCCCCTGACGTCCCATTTCGCCCCTTCTGTGAGCTAAGCCAAGCTGCCCTCTGCCCTCCAGTGCTCCCAGTCAGGGGAGGGACTGGGGATACCACCCTGGAGTCTTTGCCAGGACCCAGGGGAAAACCCTGCTGTCTGGTCCAGGGTCCTGCCTAGTCTGCAGACCAGTGGCATGACTTGAATGTTAGTCTCACTCATGGGAGCCAGACACTCGACGTTCTGCATACTCTCCCCAACCCCTACCCCAGGAGCCTCACCTGACCTACTTTCCCTTAGAGAGGCCAAGCTGGGCAGGGGGCACTGGGTTGGGCTGACCTGGGACTGGGGCATCAGACTGAGGAAGGAGAGGTGGGCTTGCCTCCCCACAGTCCTGTTCCCATTGACCAGTCCCACAACCACCAGGAAGCACAGCCCTGACTGTCCCTTTACTGGGGTTGGCCCCGCTTTTGCTGGCCACCATCTGTGGGGCTGGGTGGCACTGCCTGGCGCAGACAGATGCGGGAATTCCAGCTATGCTGCCGCGCCGCCTCTGGCCCCTGGTGTGTGAGAAGCAGCTCAGTCTTGGCCACGCTTCCTTCAGCGTTTTTTCTCAGCCCCCTGTACCAGCCTGTGCACTGGGTTTCGGAGTGGGAGTGCCGGGGGTGGGTGTGTGGGCAGGTGAAACTGCCAGAAGAATGTGCACATGGGCCTTACAGAGGGGACAGGGTCCCCAGGCAGAGATGGTTAAGGGGGGTACATCTCGGGAGGGGGACCCTCCCAAGATGTGGGAAAGGCTTAGCAGGTCTTGTGTGACCCACATGGGGGGCGCAGGGAAACTCAGTTTGAGCACAGGGACCCAGCCCATACTTGAACCCCTTTACATCTATCCACTGCACTTTACAGTTTGCATACGTGCCCTGGGGCACATGATGAGGGCAGGAGGAGCCCCCTCTTCCCCCCTTAGGTGTGGGACCTCAGTCACCTGCCCAAGGCCTGCCCCCACCCTTCAAGGCTTCCTGACATCCAGTTAGAAGATCACAGATGTCACACCTGTGCTCTGTCCCTGAACTGCAGATGGAGAGACAAGACCCAGAGGGGACTTGTGACTGGACTAAGGCTGTCCAGCTGGCATTAGAGCTGGTGGCTGCTTCCCGTTGTGGGGGTTGTCCCCAAAGGCACCCAGCACTGGCCCCTGTGTGCCATAATTCTGACCTCATCCTTTAGAAAGAAGTTGGCAAAACATGTCACACTCCTAAGACAGTTTCCTGTCTTTGGAGAGGCGGGCAGTGGGAGAAAGGAGTGAGAGCCCTGAGAAGTCTCATAAAAGGACTCTTCGGGCCTGTGGGCTGTAGAGGGCTCTGCACGAGGTCTAGCCTCATGTCTTTTTACAGAGGGGTCTGCACCAGAAGAGGGAGAGTGCTCGGCTCTGCCTTCATCAGACAGGCGCCCAGAGGGGCTGAGGCAAGTGGTACTCGGCCTTGGCAGAAACCACAGCCAGGGAGGGCGAGCTATTACAGGGCATAGCCCTGTCCACCTCTTTTCAGTCCCCAGAGGCACTGCAGGCAAACTCACCTTCACTGGCTTCCGAGACGCACTGGAGCCTGGTCTGTTCCCATGGGGCATTGACTCTGGCCTTCAGTATCGGCACACGGGGACTCTCGTGCTAATGGAAAGTGGGTTAGGGCTGCTCTGTGGAAGAAAGGAGCCTGGTGGCACAGACAGTTAAGCACTTGCTCAAACCCACCAAGCAGAGCAGCTCTGCCGGAGAAAGGTCGGCCATCTGCTTTGTACAGTGTGCAGCCCAGAAGACTGCAGACTGGGCTCCCTGGGGGAGAGTTCTGCTCAGCCACACAGGCTCCCTCTGAACCATCACTCAGCAGCACCAAGGCCTCGAACCAGGAAAGGGACCTGAAAAGGGTGTTGCAGGGCGTGGAGGGTGAGGGTGGAGAGGGCAGCGAGGCTGGAAGGGCCCAGAGCAGGGCCCACAGCCAAGCTTGGACAAGGACAGTAAGAAAGCCCTCTCCTGAGCCTGGGAGTGGCCTAGCCAGGGGACTGGGCTTCACCCTGCAAAGCTGGCAGAATCTAAGGGCTTGAACTGAGTCCGATGACACCCTCAGAACGTCACAGCCCCACCATCCCTCTAGCCCAGCATGCAGACCTAGCGCTGTCCCGAAGGCTGGATGGGGAAGATCTGAATCCTGACCTGGTGCTTACCTGCTGTGAGGTGCTAAGCACAAGATGTACCTCTGCACATTGCCTGGGAAGCGGGGGTGTTAGCCATTTTCCTAGGCTGTTGTGACGAGTAACGCAGCTTGCTAGGTGATGTGTGCACCTGATGTGTGCAGGGCAGGTGCTGGTCCTGCCCCTCCCAGCTCCCTGGGCCTCTAGAAGGCGCCTTGGAATGCATCTGACCAGTGTCTGCTAGGCCAGTGACTTGGGGGTGGGGATCTTCTGCCTGTATGATGAGGGTTTGGGGCGCAGTCCTAAGCTGGCTACCTGTTTCAAGGTCTCTGTCAAGTTGCCTCCATAGTGCCCATATATGTCTGCTTAGAACTGACAGGGGGCGTGTTGACTGGTGGGCACCCAGTTTTACCCAGCTTATGCTGCTTGGGGCCCCAGTGGAGGCAGGGGAAGAAGGGGTCTGGGGGCTGGGAAGGGCTGATGGGCTGCATTCCAGGGGTACTGGGGCAGGCAAGGTGAGGGCACTGGAGCTGAGGTTGTTCTTCTTTCCTCTCTACTCCCCCATTGATTTATATAGTGAAAGAGTTTTCAAACAGTAGGCATGTCTGGGTCCAGGCAGGCCAGGCGAGTGATTAATCTTAGTTTGTTGCTGCTGACAGCCAGGAGCAAGAAATAATAAAGGTTCACAGGATGGGAAGGGGGTGGGGCTAGCTGTTCACTGCAGTCTATCAGCAGGGAGCGGGCTTCTCGTCCCCTGGTGGGGGCATATCTGAGGTCATGAGCCCCCTGATAACTTTCCTGAGGCCGCAGGGCCATACGTGAGCCTTGCAGCCTCGACCCCCAGCAGGGCTGCTGAATGGCTGCACTCCCTGCCCGGCACACCCTCCGGCCAGCTTCTTTCCCAGCCCTGCCCCTGCATGGCAGTGGAGCTTCTTAAGAAGGCTGGCCAGTGAAGTAATGGCACAGCCCTGCTGGTCTTGAAGACACACACACACACACACACACACACACACACACACACACACGAGTAAATAGCTTTCTCATCCACAATTTCCAAAATACCCCATCACCAATATCCCACCACCCCGGATAGAGGCTACAATGGAGACCCAGCTGCCCAGGTCAAGCTGGCTTGGACTTCACCGTTCACTGGCAGAGTAGACTTGGAGAAAGTAAATGAACTTATGGGCCTTGGATTTCCTGCCTGCAAAATGGGCTGGTGGTTTCATGTTGAGAGAATGCACGTGAACTGCCTTGGCTTGTGGGCCCTCCCAGTGAGAGTACGTTCCTGGGGCTCGCTGTCTTCCTCTTGAAATTCCAGAGCCGCAGGTTGCTGGGGGCTTGCTCTGGGTGGCCCTGGGGCTGACTTGGAGGCCTCAGTCCCACAGCCACATCCTTCACAGCAGTGGGTTAATGGCTCTGAGAGTCCTCAGGAACCAGATGCAGGGCCACAGGGTCCCTTTCTGGCAGTGAGTAGGACCTTGGTAAGTCGCTAACCTGCTCTGATCTCCCAGTAGCTGGAGACGATGTCGACCTCAGCAGGCTTCTTTTTGTCCCCTTCTTGGTCCTTCAACATCTCCGGCCACCATAAATCAAGCATGCCCCCACCTATCCACCCCGAGCTTGGTTCTGGGTCCCTCGTCATCTCTTAGGGCAGCATGGGTGCAGCAAGCTGCTCTGGGAATAGAGCTCAGCAGAGAGCCTGTGATTTGGAGGACAGAAGAACACCTTGTCCCATCACCTGCTAATAGCCTCTACAAGTGAGGAAACTTGAGGCCCAGAGAGGTGCCGGGCTCAGCTGCCTCCCGATTCCAGGCCAGACCCTATCTTCTGTGTGCATTTGAGCTGAGGGAAGTGACTTCCTGCCCAATTGGTGTGCAGCGTGTCTCTCCGTCTGCAAAAGCATGAGGAACTGCCACAGGTGGGAGTGACCGCTGCAGGCCAAATGGAGGCCTTGCTCACACTTCACAGGGGACGGGGCACCGTGAACTTGAAGATGCACAGATGCCTCACAGGAAGGAAGTGCAGGCCCTCGAGAGGACACAGGGATATTCAAGGTATTTCCCTTATTCCAAATTACTGGGCCCTGGCTCCCTGTTCCCAAACTAACTACCCCCTCCTGTTCCCAATGCTGGTAAGGCCTCCCCAAGCACCCACCCTCCCTTTTCACATGGGGCCACTGCCCCTGCTGATCTGGGACCTGGGGCTGTGAGTGAAGAAAGAGCCCTTGGGCCCAGAGACCCTGGTTCAAATCCTGGCTTTACCTCTAACTAATTAGCTAGGATGTCCCAGGCCAGGCTTTGATTTTCTTGCTCACTCTTAAGCACACTCCCCCCCGCCCCACCTTGTGCCCTCCAGACTTGAGGGAAGGGTATTTGGGGTGCTTCCCAGGGCCCAGGGCCAGCCAGTCTTCTCAGCCCACTGTTCCCTTAGGGCTAGGGCTCGCTCAGTGAGGCACTGGTCAGTAAGCCTTGACTGCTGCTGCTCAGCCCTGAGGCTCAGGGACACTCTGTCAACTGAAGGCTGTTTCAAGGCCTCGGGTCACCCTCCCAAGGTGCTGGCAAGGTCTGGTCCAGTGTTGCTGACAGCTGGGTGACCACCTCAAAGGTCCCAGAGAAACTCTGATTGGCACCCACCGGAAACACGTGGAAGGGTCCACCCCGCAAAGGGAAAGGCCCAAGATGCAGGGCTGAACCGTCCCCTGGACCTGCAGGCACAGGAGAGCTGGGAAGGGGGGGCATGGCTTGGCCGGTCAGCTGTCTCACAGTCTGGCAGAAGGGTATCCTGAGGGCTCGCAGTGAGTTTGGTGGTGGCATCCAAATGCCTCAACTTCCACCGGGGCTTCAGAGCTCCACAAACACTTCCATTCCTTTCCCCGTCTTCCCTGTCAATCTGTTGAGTGTTGGAGGCAGATTAAGAAAGTCAGATGTCAGATTTCATAGCCTTTCACAGTTCAAGTGCCAACGCTGTAGGCATGGTGCTTTCCTGGCTAGTGGGCTTGGTGCACACACGCAGGCACCATGCCCCTTGCTGGTGCCCCCTGGGCTGGACCCGAGCAGCCCCCCGAGAGCAGGCTCCACCACGCTTCCAGCTTTGTGCTGTTTGTTTAAGAGTACTTCACCCAGGAGACACATCAGAAACAATTGGGCTTGGCAAAGTCGACTTATTAGAAATGCTTTAATTAGAACCATTTTCCCCCTCCCCTGTATTCCCTTTGAAAATCTGCCCCTTGCTCATAGCCCATGGCGCCTTGGGGACCAGCCTGCCACATTCTCGGCACAGACTTGTTGGGCGGCACAGCTGTCACTGCTCGTACTGTGGCCCACCCTCCAGCTGGTGGAGAATGGCAACCATGAAGCAGCCCCAACTTTGGGCAAGGAGGTAGCTGGAGCTTGAGAGGGAGGGAGGGAGGGAATTAGGCTGTGGCATCTTGGAAGGCTTCCTGGAGGAGGTGGCATTTATACAGAGCCTTGAAGGGTAAGATTTTGAGAAGAGAAACCTGGGAAATTATCGGAGACTGATCTGCAGCGAATACCCAATGGTTAGGTTTAAGGTGGGGAGGGACTCTGCCATGTCCCCTCTCCGTCCTGATCCCAACCTACAGTTCCCGTTGTCCCCTCCACATGGGCCTCCCCTCTCTGTAAAATGTCACCCAGTTTTCACACCCAGCATAAACTCCAGCACAGCACCCTGCTTTCTAAATGAGCCTTCTCGTAACCTGAGACTACTGACCTTGGCCTTCAGGGCTGTGGTCTGAAATGATTTGGTACCTACCGCGTACCTTATGTGGCTAGGGGCTTCCCTGGGGGTGTCTTTCTGATCATCAGAGGGCCTGGCCCATAGGGGGTATCATGAAGCATCTGGGGATTACATTCAGGAGAACAATAATCCCACAGAACCCTCAGAATGAGACAGGGTTGTCATAAAATCCTGTCACCACATCCCGTCCAGTTCTGTGTGCCACCTCTGTGTGTGTGGATGGAAATTACCAGAAGGCACCAGGCCAGCTTGTGAGGCACAGCTTTCCCGAGGTGGGAGTAGGGGGTGAAATGACAGGAGATTTGGAGGTTTTTGTCTTCTTTTTGCTTATTTGTGTTTTCTAAGTTTTCCTCAATTAGTCTTCTCTTCACAATAGGATTTTTTTTTTAATGAGGCAGAGTAGGGCATTTGTTGGCTGTGACGTTAGAGCCCCCGTTCTGGTCCTGGCTCTACTTGGCATTTTCCTGTGCGAGGGCCAGCAGAGAGGCTGGGCAAGGTCGTGGCTGACCCCTGTTTCAGTCCCTCTTGTGCCTCTCTGACCGAGGGGCACTGGGAGAGTGAGGGTGGGCTGTGCTTTATAAGTCAGCTCTCCCCTCTCTGCCAATCCCACCTCACCCCAGGAGCGGAGTGCAGAGAGGTGAGGGCCTGGCCTACAGCTATGCCAGCAACCCAACTTCCCAGTCTGGCGCTGCCCCTCGCACCCCATCACCCATGCGTCCCCCTCTCCCAACTTGCAAATAGTGAAGTGTGCGCGAAGAATTGGCCTGAGCCCACGCTCCCAGCACAGCCGCCCAGTAAGAGATGTGCTAGTCCCCCAGCTGGTGAGCTCTGCAGCCCCCAACACTGGGGTTTGACACTACTTTGAAGGGGCTACTGAGCATCTCCAGAGGCAGGTAGAATTGTGCGGACCACAGGGCATGAGCCATGCCACCCAAGATGAAACCTGCTGGGCAGCAGACGCTGGAGCCCCCAAGAGCCTCGCGGGTCTGCTGGGGTTCAAAGCTTCAAGAAAATAAAATGCCATTTCCCCGCCCTGAAGAGCTCCAACGTGAATCACCCCAAGCCTCCTCCTGCAAAGAAGCCGGGGCTGACTGTTTTGCTCTTTGCAGGAGTTGTGTCCTTAAGAAGCAATCCGCTCTGAGAGTAACTTTTTTTGGAACCCAATTACTTGAAGCCATGCTGAAAAAACCAATAATTAATGTGGTCAAAGCTGAGCCAGAGACTAGAACGGAAGCTTTGTTGTGTATCAGGGCAGAAATCAATTTCATCAGGGAACAGAGAGCCTGAGGTTTCATTTTGACAAAACTGCCCTGTGGAAAGAGCTTGTCAGGAGGCTGTTGGGCTACATGCCCAGCCCTAGGGACGTCCCCTATAGCCCAGTGACCACAGGCTGGCTGTGACCTTTCAACACTGCATCTCCAAACCTCCCAAGTGGGGCCAGAGCCCGTGGGGCTTTATTTCCGGATGTCGCCACACCAGTGTCCCTTCAGTTTGGGTCATGGGGTGAGTGCTGTATGTGCCCAGTGACACTTGAATGACAATAGGGTCTTTGGCAGTGAGATTTGGGAGGGGGATAACAAGCTGAGGACAGGAGGTCAGCAGAGCCTGGTGTGCACACACTGACAGACATTGTGTCCAGAACACAAGGCTGGTCTTAGCAGACAGAGCTGGACAGAGGCTTATCAGAAGACACTGACCACCAGGAGGGGGACAGGACAGGAGAGAGACTGCCCCATGAGCTCATCTGGGGAGGAGCAGCCTCCCCTCCTGACTGCTGCCATGTCTCAGGGGCCCTTCCCCTGGGGGGAGGGGGTTGACATGGGTAAGCCAGACGTGAAGTAACCTGCCCACAGACAGAGCTGTCTAAGGTTGAAAAGGGTTGCCTTGGTGGGTAGTGAGCTCCCCAACACAAACAAAGGTTGGACACTAAATATTGTCAGTAATGGAACAGTTTCCATCACCCGCTGGAATTAGGTTGGTGGTCCTCAGGCTTAGATGTGTCAGTGTCTCACAGAGAACCTATTAGAAGCCGCTTCTGGCTTCACAGAAGCCCAGGGGTCTTCTTTGTGGTAGGGCTGCCTCCACCCAGTAGATGCCAGCAGCACCCAGGAATCCAGATGCTGCCTGGTGCTGACTGGGTGGCAAAACCACTCCAGTGGAGAATCACTGTGCTAAGAAGAAGGTGGACCAGTGGGGGCAGGCCCTCGCAGAAGGGGACACTTTGGCCTGAATGGTTTCTTCCCAGCCCAGTGGCCATCACTAGGAAGCCTGCTCTGTTGTGCCATGCTCAGCCCAGGGACACGCTGTGGTCAGGGCTGAGCCCTCCTCCCCTTGGTGTGAGGGGTGTAAAGGAGCTCCTTTGGCAGAAGCAAAGGGCCAACAACGACTCCCGTCAACCTGTTTACCGCTTCCTGCACCTGGCTTGGACGGTTTGTTGCACGCTCTGTAGCTTGGACGGTTTGTTGCACGCTCTGTTGCAACAGTCCCACACAACTTATCGCCAGTGGGATTTAATAGGGAGATAACTAGTTACCATTCAGGATCAGGAATGAATCAGGATACAGTTCTTTAGTCATGCAGATCTGTCTGTCTGTCTCTCTGTTGCAACAGTCCCACACAACTTATCGCCAGTGGGATTTAATAGGGAGATAACTAGTTACCATTCAAGATCAGGAAAGAATCAGGATACAGTTCTTTTTTTTTAAAATCATCTTATTAGGGGCTCATACGACTCTTATCATAATCCATCGATTGTGTCAGCACATTTGTACATTTGTTGTCATCATCATTCTCAAAACATTTGCTTTCTACTTGAACCCTTGGTATCAGCTCATTTTCCGCTTCCCTCCC
>NW_022111310.1:1595150-1620615 GCF_000313985.2 Echinops telfairi | reverse complement strand
CCTCTTGGGCCAGCCTGGCTTCTGCCCTGCTCAAGCAAGCATTACCAGTAAGTGGCCAGAGGCGCCCGGCTTTCTCCCCCTCTGAGCCAGGAGCCCACCATACCACCTCACACTGGTCCCAGGTTCTGTGTCTCTGCACTGCTTCTTGCTGTGTCAGTCCAACTCTGGGCCACAAGCACCTTGTTTCCATAATCCCACCCAGTCTTTGTGGACAGTGAAAGGCCGTGTCCGAGCGACTATCACACTTGCTCTGCCTCACCCCCGGGCTGAAGCTGGGTGGCCCACACCTCCCTGAGATGCCCCTCACTGAATTGAGAACTTCAACACAAGACCCTTCCTCTTTTTTTCAGTTGGAGACACTGAGGCCCAGTGAGAGAGGGGACTTGTCCAGCCAATGACATCAGTGGGGTCAGAGTTCAAATCCAGTGACTTCTTTTTCCAGGGTATAGTCTCGAGCTGGCGGCACACCTGGGACACGCATGGGACTTTGTCTTTCTAGAAAGGTTCTCAGAGATAAAGGCACTAGACCAGACATCCTCAAACTCTACCGCCCACAGGCCACATGCGGCCCGCCAAGTGTTTTTGCTGCCGCTGCCTGTCCTGCTTAGCAGCCGACTTGTCCAGTGTGCATAGGAATTTGCATGGTTTTTTTTTAACTATAGTCCAGCCTTCCAGCGGTCTTAGGGACAGTGAACTGGCCCCCATTTAAAAAGTTTGAGGACCCCTGTATTAGACCCTCTGCCCATCACCCAATAGCTCTGCCAGCATTTCACACCTCACCCGTCAGATCCCACCGCTGCTTGCAGTTTTCATGTCTGGTTAGCTGAGCCTGAGCAGTAGACCAGAGCACCAGTGCTAGGAGGGGCTGCACAAGTCCAGCTTCTTGTTTACATACCCCCAGTGATGGGAGACTCACTGCCTATACTCCTAGCCCTGATCTTAAGAAACCTCATGTTAGCAATGCTTTGCTCTCTCTGGAGAAAATTGCCCAAAATGGGTTTGATTTGACCCACCTGCAGTGCTATGTTCACAGGGCAAGCGTCTGGCATCTCTTTGTGCCTGCAGGTGACTTTTGTCGAGATTTACTTAAGACCTTCACCCCTGGCCGACTTAGAGCTTGAGAAGTCCCTGGGGCCTATGTCAAGTAGTCTGCGGGGTTAACAGCGTTACACATGGGTGTTTGTCTGCACCACAGTCCCGGAGGCCGTCCATTTCAGGAGGCAGTGGGTGGGAAGAGGGTGTTGGGGTGTAACCATCTCCACGGGCAGGGGCTCGGAAAGCACTGGCATCCCTGTGGTCCCCCTCCTTGCCACAATGGCCCCATGGAGGCTCTCGGGGCTCTGCCCTAATGGGGCCCCTCGGCCCATCCTCACTGGCTCTCCCCACGACCAGTGCTGCCTGAACAAAGCAGCTCCTCGGGCTGAACACCCAGTGGCCTCTGCCCACCACGGAGCTCACAACCCAGCACACTGGGCCTCGCTTCGCTGGCCGGGCGGGACAGGCCCTCGCTGGGTCACTGCTGGCTGTGTGATTGCAGTGACTACAGAGAAGGAGGGTCAGCACCCCGGAGGCAGTTATGGCTGAGGGTTGGGGCCTTATCAAGTCCCCTCAGAGACAGCCTGCCATGCAGCAGGCATGTGTGAAGACCCCACGGGAACTGGCCAGGCCAGCTGCGACCCAGAGCCTTGGGGAAGCTGCCCCTTAGGCCAAGATCACCCAGAGGCAGGCTGGTGGGAACTCCCAGGACTTAAGTAGACATAGGTTCAAATCCTGACTGACCTCATCCCATGGGACAGAAGCCTCACTCCCCAAGCGTCATTTTCCCCATCTGCAAGCAGTGGTGGCTGCCCTTCCTTGGCAGTGCTGCTTTGCAGCTTGGATGAGGTAGCAGGAAGCTGCCTGCCACCCGGCAGGTTTCAGGCCAATGATATCTGTGGCAAACAGCACCCCCTCACCCCGCACCTGTTAGCCAACATATCTCAGAAACCACCTCCTCCCACTGACTCTTCTACGGGGTCCTACCCACGGCTCCCTCTGGGCCTGTTCCTTGCCCTCCCTCCATAAATACTGTATGCAAGTATTTTTTAAGTCATTTCATCATGAAAAGGAGCGATTTAACATAACTATTACCCTGGATCCTTCATGAAATATGCATCAAGCAATTAGGTCTAAAAGGGAGAGGTGAGACACCCCCACCCCCTACCCCTGCACGCAGCCCGGTCCCCCGCAGCTGCAGGCTGAGTGGCGTTTGATTAAAGCCAAGGTCTTAAGGCGGAGCTATTTCTCAGCCCCACGCCCCAGCACATTTGATAATCCCAGGGATCCGGAAGGCCTTCTGAGACAACAGTGAGCTGTCCCAAGCCTGGGACAGTCCTAGCACCCCGGCTTCTGCCGCCAAACAAGAGCCCTGAGACAGGACACTGCCAGAGGCACCCCCTGATTGTGACTGTGCTCTCACGAGATGCCCTATCCAAGGTTGCAAGGTGATGGGCTGACACGCCTGTCGGAGCTCCCCAGGGACTGAGGCCTTCCCTCCCAGAAGTGATAACGTCACTGGTGCTGCATAGGCTGCCTGGGCTGGGGGCATCTGAGGCCCACCCAGCCCCAGACGCACGGACCCTAGGTTGACTGCCACTATGTGCCCTGGGCCAGGGTGGTCCTCCCTCTGGCCTCAATTCCCTCCCAGGGACACCAGGTGGCTACACAGGGTGGTCCCCATCTTGTCACTCCAAACACACCCCAGCAGGGCAGCTCTAGCGCCCACCCCCGTCTCCAGAGAAGCGATGCCTCTCACCTTCCTGCTGCAGGGCACTTTCTGAGTTGGGGCAGAGTCACCACAGCCATTCCTACTCACGAGGCCTTGCAGCCAGTGGTGTGTGTGTTGGGGGTGTCTGCTAACAGAGCTCTGCTGGCCGTCACACTGGCTGAGGGTTGGCAGGGTCTTAGAAACCCATGGCCTGTGTGACAGGGTTTCCACACCTGCCACCAGGACCACTGACTCCTGGGGTCGCCTTCTGGTGGGCCTGCCAGGTGGGTGCTATGGGGAGGGGAGGGGCAGCCTCGGAGACAGGAGGCCTGGGTCCTGAGCATGGGCCCCAGAGCTGGAACCAGAACTTGGGTCCTGGGCCTCAGGGGCCATCCAGCTGCTGGTCCACAGTGTAGGGACTGCAGTGTAGGGACACAGAAGCCCACAGAAGCAATGCTTGAACCCAAGAGGGAAGGGGCTTCCAGGACCCTGGTTCTGGTCCCAGCTCTGCCTTGGTCTCCAGCCTTCCCCACAGGCCTGGTCCCTGGGTGCAGCTGGGAGAGGTAAGCACTGGAGTCGGGGGTTGGGGAAGAACAGGAGCAACCCTACCTGACCTGTGCTGCCAAGACGGAGGTCGAGTACAGCCACAGCCCGGGCCCTGCCCATCACTGCCCGCTCTCCTTGCTGAATGTTTTAAAAGAACTAAATCGCATGGAAAACTTGCCTTCACTAACCTGTGTGAGTTGTTTTCTCTAACCCCCTTACACATGAAATCCGCCCTCCCCAGCCTCTAGCCTGCGGTGCTGGCAGGAACCTCCTGTCACAGTGCCCACCCAGCCACAGAACCGTGAAAACCACGACGCAGGGCAGGACGCTCACAGGGGAGTGATGTGCCGGTCACACTGGCCTGGCTGCCCGAGCTGTGAGTCACACTCGGGATCCATTCTAGTGCGTTCTCACTCCCGGACTCGCCATCCCGGGCACACCAGGTCCCGGAGCCTCCAAGAACAGCCTTCACGGCTCCTGCCATTGGCCTGCGAGCTCAGGGCTAACAGAAAGGTCAGGGGTTCTGGTTCACCCAGGGGTGCCTCAGAAGAAAGGCCTGGTGACCTCCTTCCCAGAAGCCATGTGAAGCAGAGCTCTGCTCTTGACAGTCCAGGGGTCTCCAGCGGTGCCTCCGTCAGAGCCCCTCCCGAGCCAGTGCAGACTGCACGCTCCCCAGCATGGGTCAGGGGGTCTCCACTCAGTGGGTGTCAGTTTTCCCTGAGCGCAACCTGAGCAAGTATGCGGCGGCGGCAGTGGTGGCGAAGTAATCTTCCCATGAAATGACCCTTTGCTAGGCGCAGAACTTGCCATGGGCTCTGTAATTAGAACATGGCCAGCCTTAAAAAATCTTGATTTAAATTTCAATACTTTACAGGAATTATTCTCTCTTGAAACATAATTGCTCTCCAAACGATTTCCTTTAAGCCAAGGGTGACATCTCTAAATACATTATTATGAGCAGATGTATTGCTCCGTGCCTGCACTTCATTAAGCGTCTGTTCTGCCCATTTGGAAATGGTCCTGGAGTCCAAATTAACGCATCAATAGAGCCAGTGCGGGGCGGTGGGGTGAGGGAAGCTCAGGGAGCCCGGCCCGATGGGAGCAGTGTGTCCAAGCGGCCACACCCCTCACCGGAGCAGCAGCAGCGGCAGGATGGGGCCTCAGGCTCAGACTGCAGGCCGTTCACTATGTGCTGAGCCCTCGGAAGCCCAAGGACAGATGCTGGGACGGGGGCAGGGGGTCCTCAGTGACCAGCACTAATGAACTGGATCGAGCTTGACATTTGAGGCATTGCGGCAAAATCCCAGCTCGAGCAGGACACCCCATCCTGCCTGGCACACCAACCATCCTGTTAGTTGACGTTCGATCTTCGGCAGCGATAACCATCTGCCACGTGTGTGTTCCCAGCATGTGTCTGAAGTGAGGGGACTGGTGGCCAAGGTTGGGCATCACCTGTCCAGGCCAGGATTTTCGGTGCTCTGGCAGTGGTACATGGATAGGATGGCATGGTGCAGTCATCTTCCGGTGGTGACCTGCTGTGATCATCCTCCGTTTACACGCAATACCGAATGTCAGCGAGTGAGACTATGGTGGGGCTGAGTGAACAGGCACAGAGCAGCTTAGGCAAAGGTGGGTGTTGGTGAGAGGGGTCCTCTGGGTCTGGCAGGAGGAAAGGCAGTCCCCAATGCTGAGGCAGGGCCAGCGCTGCCTCCTGTGCATGCGCCCAGCAATCTCCCGGCCGGGCCCAATGCCAGCCTGGGGAGCTGTCAGAACTGGGAAGATGGACAAGTCATTACAATTCTGAAGGGGCGCTGCCACGGGAGTCCTGGGACACTTCCAGCAGAGGAAACACAGAGGCTGGGTTCCCTGAGCCGGAAGGGAAGCATGCAGGGGCAAGAGAGCCTGTGGTGGAGCATAGCTGGGAAAGTGCCCACATCCCATTGGTCAAAACTAGTCATGTAGCTGCACTGGCTGCAAGGGAGGCTGGGAAGTGTCCCTGAGTGGCTGGCCTGTAGTTCCTGTGGCCCCTCCATACTATGGAAGCAGGTGCATCTGGTTTGGGAGGGCAGCTCGCCTCCCGTCCTTTGCATCCTGTATCCTTATCTGCAGCGTGGCGGTGGCCCTGCTCTGCCCGTTTGTCACAGCGTTGTGGGTGCACCACACCTTCCAGGCACAGCTCCAGCAGCTGGAGCAGGTGGCTGGTTCTTCCCTCAGGAAGCCCAGGAGGCTCCTCCCTGCCGGAACCCTGGAAACTGCAGGGCCCTTTGGCGCATCTGTTCAGCTGACCCAGGTCTTGGTCCTGATGTGGAAGTGCCACTCTGCCCCAAGCACCAGCCGCTGCAGAAGCTTTGCCTGTGCCGGTGGAGTGGGGCTGGGAGTGAGCACACAGTACAGCCTTGGTCAAAGCCACATCGGGCGGCTCGCTGAGGCCATGTCCCCTGCCTGTCAGCTGGCCCCACGTCACTGTGGCGTCTGGGTCTCTGCCATCCCGCACGTCTCAGTGGATCTTTGTGTTCTGTTCACAGGAGCAACCAGGGTTTTATGCACATGAAACTGGCCCAAACCAAAGAGAAGTACGTTCTGGGTCAGAACAGCCCCCCGTTCGACAGTGTCCCGGAAGTCATCCATTACTACACCACCCGGAAGCTGCCCATCAAAGGGGCCGAGCACCTGTCCCTGCTCTACCCCGTGGCCGTGCGGACCCTGTGAGCAGACCAGCCCCGCCTGCTTGGACAGAGCTCGAGACTCGGGGAAGGGTGCTCCCCAGCCCTGGCCAGCATGTCCAGTCTGTCCTGTGTACGGTACTAGCCCACCACTGCATGTCTCTAATGCTGCCACGCCTGGGGCTGGCGAAGGCCGGGACCAAGACAGAGACGATGGTGAACGCACCACTCAGCCCTACCCAGCCCCTCCTTGAGTTCTCTGTGAATTAAAACATTTGCAAATCCAAAGAGAGGCCTCCCGGGTGCACAGAGGCAGAGCAGCTCGGGGGGCAGGAGTGCCTGGTTGTGTCTCTTTGTTCTCCGGCTGTCACCATGGCACACCTGTGCGTGGGCAGAGCTTCCCACCAGCGCCTGCAGACCCCCCAGAGCCAGCTGCTGGTGCTGAGGGAGCCCGGGCCCTCCCCGTGTGCATGTGCGCGTGTGTGTCCATCGTGGGAGTGAGCACGTGAAAGGACCGGGGCACAGGAGGTGTGATAAACCCTCAGTCTTCTTGTAGTCCCTCAATGTAATCGGTAGGAGATCTTCCAGGAATCATTGTGCAGTCAAGAAAAGGGTTCGATTATTTATGAATAGGGTGTGTAAATAAAATAGGCATTTAATACAGATTCTTATCCTTTCTTTACATAGACACACTCAACAAAGGGTCCCTGAGGGGCAGCTGCTGACTTGCTGGTCTCAGGCCCAGGGCAGATTGTCTTCTGACCGGTATGGGACGGGGGCAGGGGCAGGATGTGACCGTCCCCCAACTGGGCCTGGGCTTGGGCACCAGTGTGTGTCATCCCTGGGAGGGGCTGGGCAGTGGGGCCACGGCCGGGGGGTCCGCCTGCAGGGAGGTGCAGCCAGGGTTCTTGGGTGCAGTCACGTAACCAGCCCTCTGGTGCACAACACAGGCTTTCCTCTCTGGCCCTGCCCTGTGCTGGGAGGCTGTGGGGAGGGGAACCCGAGAGGAGGTGCCATGCCGAGATCAGTGGACACAACAGGCCTTGTGCTGGCTGCCCGCTGCTCTGTGCCCCCTGGAGCCCTATAGGTCATGCCCAGGGCTACCACACAGAAACCAACTGCACGTGTGTGCATGCACCTCCTCTGTCTGCCCCTGCCCTCCAAAGGCCAGCGGTCTCCCCTCGAAGCCAGCCAAGTCTAACAGGGTGGTGAAGTCCAGTCCCTCACTTTCCCGTCCTTATCCCACCCCAGTGTGGATGGAAGAAACAGAGCATCAAACGCAGCAGCAGGAGGGTGCAGCTCTCATCTCTCAAACTCTGAGGGACCCGGAGCCGATCCTCGCACCGGCGTCCTGCCTGCCCACCCACCCGCCGCCCGGCTGGTCTGAACAGCCCGGAAGTTCAGGGGCGAGCCCTGCACACGTGGGAATTGGGTCAGAGCTCCCACAGGCCTGGGCCTGACCTGAGAGCAGCTAGTCTCACTGTTAGGATGTGGAGATGCAGGTCCCAAGAGGGAGGGGAGTCACCCGGTCACCTGTCAAGTCTGGGCAGGACAGGACCAGACGCTGCTCCTCTTGAAGTGGTTTCCGGTCAGCAGTGTCCCCTTGGCTGTAGCTCAGGCTGGGTCCACTTCCCTGGCCCTGGATTTTGAGCCCAACAGGCCTGTGGGGCAGAGGGGCTTGCGCTCTGTCCACCTGGCCCTGGCCCTCTAGTATCCAGAGAAGCCCATCCTGACCTCTGGCCTGTATCGCGTTCCCAAAACATCATCTGTGGCAAGGATACCTGGGGTGACTCATGCCCTCCTTTTGTGAGCGTAAAAATGAGTGAGGAGTTGACACTTGGTCAGAACAGAGGTGCCAGGGCAGGGGCGGGGGGTGGGAGGGGGTGTCTGCGGGAAGGGCGATGTCACATGTCTGAACCCACCCACAAGCAGACTGATCCCACCTTCATGTGTGTACACACACAAACACACACACCATCACCACCACCCTGGAGGCGGGCCGGGAGCAGCTGCACACCCCTTCTCTGGAGGCAAACCTCCCTGCAGACCTGTGGCCCCCACTGCCCTCTGGCCTGGGCCGCCCTCCTTCCCTGTCCTTTATCTCCCACGTTTCCAGGAGAGGCCCAGGGCCAGGCCTGGCTGCCAGCGGAGGAGCTGCTCACAGGATGGGAGCTGCGGGAGGATTTTCCCCTGGATTTATGGGCCTCTCCCTCCCCTTCCGCCCATTGTGGCGGTTTCCTCTGTCCGCGGGCGTTGGTGCTTTCTTGGACCCCGAACAATTGAAGCTGCTTCTCCCTTTCAGAAACACTCACATCCAGCTGACTGCCATCGGTTCGGGGCTTTGTTTTGGCTTGCTTGCTTTCTTTTTTTCATCTGCTGCCAATTAATGGGGTGGGGGGCGGGGGAAGTGGAGCTGGGTTTCTTTGAGGCAAAGAAAAGACTCATGGCCACACAATATCTCACCCTCCGCCTTCTGTCTTGGAACACAACCTGCAGCCACTCGAGGGCCTCACTGCCAAGCCGCGGCCGCTGTCCCCGGGGCTCCTCATTGGCCAGACGTCCCGGCCACTTCAGCGCCTCTGTCCTTGAATGCCGAGGAGTCAGCCCGGTCGGCAGTTCCCAGACAAGATGGCATCCGCAGAAATAAAGGCTTTGTGGGGGCCCACCTGCCTCTTGACCTGGGCTTGTGTGGTGCCTGTGAGGTCATAGAAGAATCTGGCAAATGTAACAGCCTCTCCTAGAGAGAGAGGCTCTCTGAGCAAGCAAAGCAGCCTTTGCTGCAGAGGGAAGTTGTGGGAAAGGCTCCGGCCTTCAGCAGACTGAGCTCCTGGGAGCCGAGTCATGTGTTCAAGCCCTGGGCTGCTCTGGCCTGGTGTGCCCTTAGGAGTCAACATGTGAGCAGGAGGACAGCCCTGGACAGCAGGTGGACCCAGCTTTGACCACATGGTCTGCCCATGTCTGAAACATGGCTCGTGTCGCATTTGCCAGGAGCCTAGCCCGAGCAGCTAGCCTCCCTGACCATGGGGGCAGTACTTGCAAAAGCCCCGCAGAGTTCGCATTGGTACCTGGAGTTGGCCCAGGCTGCCCACACAGGGTCCTGGCTAGACCGGGCACCGGCCAGCTCACGGCCACTTCTGGCTCTTCACACAACAGGAGCAATTGCCATCAAAGAGCAACGGGGCCATTGTCCAGAGGGGCCAGTACGGTTCACGCCTTCCAGAACCCAGAGAGACACAGGCACCAGCCCTCTGTGCCACTCCCACGCCCCACCCAGGGCCCTGGTATCAGCCCCGCGCATTTGTGTAACATTTTAATCCCGGTGGTAAATGCTGCAGGAATGTGCGTTGACAGGAGACATTTAGTATACACGTTCCCTCATTGAGCAAGCATGCTGCGTTTCTTTACATCACAGCCCTTCAAGGCCGAGGTTCTGACGCCATCCCCCAAGGTGGGTTCTTACAGGAAGAGGGGAGTTGTCCTGCTTCCTCATTGGAACCCACAGCGACACAACTTGGACCCACAATCTCATTTGTTTGCCCTGGGGCCGTCATCATGAGCACATCATGAGACACACACAAACCTGAGGAAGCAGAGGCTCCCCCAGCATGTCAGGGAGCCTGCTCTGGAGGGGGGCTTGGCGCCCTGCCTCCGGCCTCAGGTCCTGCCCGTGGCGACACCGCCCCAGGATGCAAACTCCAGGCAATGGATAGGGATCCAGGCCTGGAGGAGTGCTGCCTCTGCTTTGGCCCCTGCCCCTCTACCCGCCTCGGCATTCAGCCCTTGGCTGCAGCACCCAACCTCCAGCATGCACCCCTCGCACCCCCACACCCTCGCAGCAACCCCAGGGGCTCCCCTTGCCCAAGCAGCAGCGGTTCTGTGGAAGGCAGGTGCCCCAAGAAGGACCAAGCTCACACTTGGCCCTGGTGTCCGGAAATGTCCCTGGACCCAACCAGACCGCTGGGTTGAGGGCAGGGCCAGGGCTTTGTGACAGGGACTTCCTGAAAGGGAAGGCGGAAAGGTTTCTGGGGGTCACCTCTAAATTTCTGGCTTCTTCCCCGGGGGAGTTTTTAATCTGCGTTTTTAAGTTCCATTTGAAAAACAGTGAGAATCAAACTGAGATGCAGTGGTGACCAGGGGGGAACCAGCATGTTTGTTAATTAATAAATCATTTTATTGGAGGCTCTTATAGCTTTTATAACAATGCACACATTAACTGTATCAAACACATTTGTACTTATGTTGCCATCATTTTCCAAACATTTTCTTTGTCCCCTCTCACCCTCGTGGGCCCGATAGATTATTTTCAGAACTTACACCATCCGCTGAAAACAGCATGGTAAACATCATCCTCAACCAGAGTCTGCAGGAAATGGTGGGCGGCCAGATGCCATGCCACTTCATGTGTGTGGCAGAGCAGGGGCCGATTGCCGGCCCCTATCATCTCTGGATTCCGGAACAGAACCCACCTGGGAGCCCTGGGCAGTTCGAAGGGCTTTCTGCTCCTGTGAAGAGTTTGTCTCGGAAACCCCAGGGGCAGCTCTACCCCGCCCACCAGGGTCGCTGTGAGCTGGCATCGACTGGAAGGCAGTGTTTGGTTTTGATGGGCTGCTTTTTGTTGGGGTTGGGGCTGGGGTTTAGCCGGTGGCTGGAAGTCACCAGTGTGGCTCTGTGGACCTCGTGTGGCTTCCTTCGGCATTGCATGCAGACCGGGGAGAGCGCAGACAGCCTTCCGTCGTCCAGTCGCAGTGCAGAGGAGAAACTGAGGCCCTGGCAGGCCTGCAAACGGATCTACGTCAGGCAGCGTGGAGCGGTAGACGAGGTGCACGCTGCGGAGGAGTGGCCGGAAGTGACGTCCGAGCCGGCCCGGGCAGGCGGCCGGGTGCGCGGCAGAGGAGCGTCCCGAGCAGGAGCTGGAAGCAGGACCCCCCCTCCCCCGCCCTCACTACCGGGTCCCTTGCGGCCCGTGGCCTTCTCCTCCCACACCGCCGAGCCACCGCACCGAGAATCCCAGCGCCCTCTGCAGACCACCTTGACACCGCTTTGGCTTGTTGTTTTCCAAGTCACCGACCTGATTAGAGCACTAACTCTCAGGATGACAGGGAAATGTGGAAATGAAAACAAAATTACTTTATGCCCAAAGAAAAGCGCTGATAGCATCCCATGTTTTTTTCTATGCATATTCACTATTGTTTTCAACAAATTGGGTACATGCTGTATTTGGGGAGGGATTATTTTAAAAAATCATTTTATTGGGGTCTCAACGATGCGTACATCGAATGATTCAAGCACATTTGTGCCTATGTCGCCGTCATCACCCTTTCCCCTTAGCGTACGACCGTGTGCTCCTCTTCGTCTTTTAGACCCTCACAGTGACGGGCTGGGTTCTGGTAGGACCGTCCACCTGAAGTTTATGAACTGGTTCTTTCCCCAGCGCCCCAGGGCACACCTTTCTGTGTGCTGAAATCTTCACCCACACGCCTGAGGTCAAAGGCTGGGGACATCTTCAAGGCCTCTTGTACTCCAGAGAGATGCTGATTTCTCTTCTGCTGCCTGCGGTGACGCCCCAGAGAAGGGTCACCGGAGAGGACTCTCAGCACCTCGAACTCTGTCTAACACTGGAGGCCTAAGATAAAGGGTTTCTTTGATCAGGAACAGCGTGAGCTCAGCCAAGGGAGGCCTTCAAGGCAGGATCCTGGGCTGCCTCTGCTCTGCCTAGCAAGAGCCCACTTGCTCGTTTACAAGACTGGAGGGACTTCCCAAGACACAGGCACCCAGCGCTCAAACCAGGACCCCAAAAAAAAAACCCTGACACTGAGTCAGTGACCCCACAGGACACAGTAGAACTGCCCCTGGGGTTTCTTTGTTTGTTTAATCGTTTTATTAGGGGCTCATACAACTCTTATCACAATCCATACACACATCAATTGTGTAAAGCGCATTTGTACATTCATTGCCCTCATCATTCTCAAAACATTTCCTCTCCACTTAAGCCCCCCGGCATTAGGTCCTCATTTTTCTCCTCCCTCTGGGTCTGTCATCTGTCTGGGAGCAGACAGCCACCTCTCTCCCCATGGAGTGGCCAGTGAGCTCAAAGGGGAGCCCTGCAGGTGCTTCACCACTGCACCCCCTGGCTTCTGCACAGGTGCTGGGCCATGCGCAGTGGTTCCCACGGTGAGGCTACTGGTGCAGCGCGGGGCAAATCCTTTTTGTGAAGGGCTTTCCTCTCCTTCGCTGCCCCTCCACTTTACCAAGCATGTTGTCCTTCTCCAGGGACAGGTCTCTCCTGACACCATGGGCGAAGTACGTGAGATGAAGTCTCGCCACCCTTGCCTCTAAGGAGCATTCTGGCCATACTTCTCCAGGGATCATCCTGGGCAGGCTGTGTGCCCTTGGGGACAAGCCCCATGCCTTCCAATCAGCAGAGGCTCCCTCTGGTGGTGGAAGGCTGAGGTCTTGGGCTGGGAGCTGGGGACCAGGGACTCCTGCCCTCCTGCAGTGTGACAGATGGCTAGAGAAACAGCCTTCCTCCCAGGGGAGCCCAGAGCAAGCCAGGGTTCCCAGCCTGCTGATCATTGTTCCAGCTGGGCGACCCAGGCAAGCTGCAAACTCTTCAAGCTTCCCTGTCGTCCACTTGAAATGGCCTGCAGGGAGAGCTGTCCTCACGGGGTCTGCAAAGACTACACACCGTGTGTGCCGGACACTCTTTGCAGGTCGACTTCCAGATGTCGGCCCTGGGAAGGCGGAGGCCACCATGGCCACAGCATTTCAAAGAGGCTCAGAGGGTCTAAGCCTGTGCACGGATGGACCTCCAGAGGCCGCTTGCTTGAAGTAAGTGTTCCTTCACCCCTGCCTCCGCCAGCTGTGCCTCACACCCAGCTTGGGTATGCAAATTGATCCAAGCATCCTATGGTTATTAGCAGAACAAGACACGTTTGTTGTGTTCATTCCTTCAAAGATTTATTTCAGTATTACCCTACTTTTTGCCTTTATTGTTTGCATATTGACTCTAAGTGCCTTCTGACCATCTACATATTAAGCATGTCTCATGCTGTTGAAATATTAAATGTGTATCATGCTTACTATTGACTGTTTGCATAACAACACTGGGGTGTAAGTAGAATGTGGACGCCACAGGAGCAGAGACCTACGTGCTCAATCACTGTTTCAGGAAGCACCTCAGTAGCCCGGTGCTGCTACCGCAGAGATGATGCCAGCAGACGGCTTTCACACACAGCTTTATTCTCTCACGTGTAGGAGGTTAGAGGTCCACCTCAGGCTCTCTCCTCTGGGCTTATGGGAAGGCCCTTGTCTCCTGTCAGTGTCTGGAGAACCAGCATCCTCTGGAGATCTCCCTTCCTCTTGGCCCCAGATCCTCTCCTGGATCCAGGAGGCTCACCGCGCAGGGACCCAGGACCAAAGGATGTGCTCTGCTCCCAGCTCTTCTTTCTTGGTGGGGGCGGGCCTGCAGGCTGGTTTCGCCACTTCTACAGCTCCCAGGACCCTGACTGAAGGCACCATCTCCCCCGCACCTTCCCCCATTCCCACCTCCCCGGGGCCAGCCTCCGAGCAGAGTCTGAGCAGCACTATCAGAAAGAGCAGGGCGGCCCCTTCAGGCTGCCAAGGCTGTAAAGTTGCAGGAGCGGACAGCCGCCTCCTGCCATTAGCCTCCTAGAGATTGGAAACTACAAGCCCTAGGACGCTGACCTCGGGCGGCATTATGGGGATCTGGAGGGTCACCCTGAGACTCGAGGCCCAGACAAACTCGATGCAGACTCGGGGGGCGCAGGGAGGTGAAGGGGAAACACCATTTAATCTATAACTGAAGTGGCAACAATTAAAAAGTCATTTATGGAGCGTTAACCCTGTGGATGCTGGACCTTGTCAACGTTTTAGCCTCTCACAACGAGAGGCCCTCGGGCTGATGGGAAGCTGAGAGGTTAAGTGACTGCCAGGAAGAGTGGAGCACAGCCCTGGTGGCACGATGGCGCGGCGCTCAGTTGCCGACGGAAATCTTGAGGGCTCAGCCCCTCAGCAGGACAGAGCCCGGGACCCGCTTCCAGGGAGATGACGGCCAAGAATCCCCTGTCGGACTCTGGTCATGCGGGGCCTCGGAGTGAGGCCTGGCCACAGCTCAAAGGACAGCAAGACATGGAGGGGACCTCAAGTTTGTCCCCAGGAGCAAGAGAGAAGAGTGACGTGTAGAGCCCGAGGTGACCGCGTGCCTTAGCTCCAAAGCTAAGGTGACTGAGCTCCACCTGGCTGCCTGCCACCCTGGCTACTTCAACACCAGGAAGGCCCTCCCTCGCTAGATGGGAAGCTGAGGTCCGAGAAGGGAGGGGGCGGTGACAGGGCAGTGGGGACCTGGTATCCCCCACCCACCGCCCTCCAAGCTGCAGTGTGCTCCCTCCAGCTCAGTGCTTCCAGCTTACCCAACCCCAAGTTCACCCACAGCGCTTGTGCTGGGGCGGTGGGGGCGTCACCCTGTCCTGCTCACCAGCGCCAGGCAGAGCCAGGCCCCTGCGTCTGTGTTTCCAGAGACCTTGGGGGGTGACAGAGTCCCAGCCTCACCTCTTGCAAACCAACCACCTGGGGGAGGCTAGAACCCTCGGGACTACCTACCAGGGAACTGCTTGCAGAAGCCCCAGGATGTTGTGCAAATATTTGTTGTTCCTTGGTTGACTGGCCCTGGCAGGACAGGAATGTTTGTCTTTCACAAGTCATCTCACTCAGGTACCCAGCGAGGTGTCCCAGGATTCCTGTCACCTGTCTGAGTCTGGACAGCTGCCAGAGGCAGAGAAGGGCAAAGGGGACTCCTTCCTCACCGACCAGGCAGGGTAGGTGCATTCTGGAGCCAAAGGTTTAAATGCCAGTCTTCCCACAGGATTACCTTCTCCAGGAAGCCTTCCTTGACTGTGGCTAGCGCACTTCCCAGCTCCCAGACCCTCACACCTTTGCTCCAAGCCTGTCTCCATGCTGAGGGCTCTCGGGGCCTGGGCAGCAGGCTCCCTCCAGCTCCATCCCAGCCCTGCAGGGCCCAGGGGTTTCCGCCTTTGGGCCCCTGAGATGCAGAGCCAGGAAACACTGGGCTCCAGTTCAGCCCCAGCTGAGACTGTGCATTTCACCATGACCCCAGGGGGAGTCTTCTGAATTCTTGAGGGGAACGAACCAGTTTGAAGCCCTGCTATTACAAGTCAGGCGACCATTTAAGGTTGCTGTTTCACCAAGCTGCTTAGAAAGAATCACCTAAGCTTTACATATACATACACAGGTACATGTATCACACATACACACCCAAGTTCCCCTGACAGTCCGAGGTCATTGTAGATCTGACACACAGCACAAAACACCGAACTCACTGCACCCAGTCGAACCGCCTCAGTGAGTGTCCAAGACCAACGCTCACAGGCCTAGAAAGCCCTTTCTCCTGCAGAGCGGGCTGCTGGTTTCAAACTGCTGACCTTGCCATGAACAGGGCTCCCCGCGAGTTAGGACGAGGGATATATCTATAAAACAGTGGCATCTACAATTCGATGACTTAAATATACCCAAAAGAGTTGTGTGATCCATCATCCCCACAATCCGTCTTAGAGTGTTTTCTTCGTTCTTGTACCCATTCAGTGTTACCTCCCGTTCCCCATCACCCTCCGCCGCCATCACCCACGGGAACGAGTCATCTAGTCACGTCGCTCAGAGACCTCGCCTGAGGAGGTTCTCCATGGTCCTTCCAGTAGGTGGAGGAGGAGAGGTCCCTTGGTGCTGTGGGGTGCCGTTGGGTCAGTCCCCTGCACGGCGACCGGCTCACACACAGTGAAACCCGCACGGCCTGCAGCGGCCTCCCCCAGCGGCTCTGCCTGAGTCCATTATCGCACCCACTGGGCCCATCCATCTCACAGAGCATCCTCCCCGTGCCAAGCAAGATGTCCTTCTCCAGGGACTGGTCCCTCCTGACCACACGCCCACCGTCCTGAGATTCCCCTCCTCCAAGCAGCGCATTTGTTTGTCTGCCTGGCAGCCCCCGGCATTGTAACGGGCTCCACTGGTACCACCATGCCAGACACCATCGTGCCAATGAGACCATTCTTCCCTAGTCACGGTCCTGCTTCCAGTGCCAGGAAGCGGTGCCTTCCGTCAGGGCCACTCCGGACCTTAAAGTCATCTCTCAGCTCTTCAGCACTGGGAAGGGGTCTTTTGCAGCAGGTCTGCCCTCTGTAACCCATGTTTGGATATTCTTGAGGGCTGCTTCCATGGGCATTGACTTAAATGATTAAATGGGGTCTTTGATAACGTGGGTGTTTTCGTCATGTACCCCGATGTTGTCTATGGGCCCACTTGAGAGGCCCATAGACAGGAAATTCCCAAGGGCAGCTCAAGATGACAAAGCCAAGTGTGATGATACAGTGTGCACAGACCTGGAGCTGGAAACCCGAAAGGGACATGCGTGCCTGGCTTGTTGCAAGCTGAAAGAACTGGGGGGAAATTCAGGCCTGGAGTTGCAATATTGAAGAATCACCAAATACTGAACGACGCAAGAAATGTCAAATTAAGATGGAAGGACTGCACACCAACAACCCCCGCCCCCTCCCTCAAACAAACAAATAGTAGCCGATGTTCCTCCACTTCAGGAGGTAGCATATTGGGAGAGTTCGGCTTTATGTCAACTTGGTGTACCTGTGTGAAGGTCTGCGTGGACACAGCCTAAGGACGCCTCCTTGGGGAAGTGGCCTCTATGAGACGCTGTGAAGAACTTCTCTCTGTCCCTCGTCACCGTCCTGCAGCTGCCGCCAGGGCTGTGAGATCCAGCCTCACACCCGGTCGTATAGTTGAAGGGAAGAAACTACGAGACAGACAAGTGGGAAAAAAAATGTAAGAAGAGACAAGTTTTGGAATGCTCACCAGTCTGAGCAGAGAGAGAGATTGTGTTCTCATCATCATCTTATATATTCTCGGGGCATACAAGGTGACCACATACTTAACAAAGTGTCAGGATGGGGGAGGGACTGTCCCCTGAGCAGGGAGAGCAATGGAACATGTCTGCTCCTATGGATAAAGCTGCCAGGCAGAGAGCAACCAGCCATGTGCTTGTAAAAGGTAAAGGCAGCACTATTATGGGAGGATACAGTGGGGAACAATATTAATTATGATAATGTGATTAGGACTCATCCCTAGAAGGCCTCCTTCCACCCAGAATCCTGGCCTGCCGGGCTTCTTAAAATATGAGAATAAAACATTTGTCCACATACACGCTCTTCCCGTTCCTCCATTTCCCACACGGGGCCGAGGCTGATGCCGTTGTACCCTGCCATTCTTGCGAGGTGCCCACGCCCTGCCATGTTCCTGTAGACCTTGGATCCATGGGATTCTGCACGCACTGGCCTGTGATCTCCCAGCTTCCTCCTTGGCTGGTCCACCAGCGGCTGTGTGAGTCTGGGAAGCCTCCAGCTAATATCGGACCCATGGACTTGAGTTGGGTCACTTTCTCGATATAAAGTCATTTCTTAGATATTTATGAATGACACTGGTTTTATTTCTCTAGAAAACTCAGCCTCACACATACCGGATCAAGACCTGAAGGAAAAGACCCAGCTGTACTGGATGCTTTCCTGTGGGGCTGGGGTCGCCTGGGAGGGGACAAGGCTCCAGAAACAAGGGGAACTGCACCTAGGTGGTGCAAACAGATTTTGCTTGCTTGCTAACCTAAAGGTTGGCTATGGAGTTCAAACAGATTTATTGCAGCTCAAACCCCTGCTGAGGATGCAAGTCTTCACAGGGAATCTATGAGAGCGGCAGTCCCTTGTCTGGGGTGGAGATGCAAACTCTCTGCAGGGCTCAAACTGAAAAGCACTCAGCTAGGAGTCCTGGGTTCAAACTCCCCCAGTGATGCCACAGAAGAAAAGGCTGGTGATGGGTTCTCCTTAAGATGACAGGCAAGAATCTAGCTGAGAAGCAACAAAGCCCACATGGAAGAAGCACACCAGCTTGTGTGATCATGAGGTGTCGAGAGGATCAGGTATCAGGCGTCAAAGAACAAAAAATCCTATCATTGTGAATGAGGGGGAGTGCAGAGTGGAGACCCAAAGCCCATCCGTAGGCAACTGGACATCCCCTTACATAAAGGTTGCAGGGAAGACACAAGCCAGTCAGGGTGCAGTATAGCAACGATGAAACATACAACTTTCCTCTAGTTCTTTAATGCTTTCCCCTCCTCCCCCACTATCATGATCCCAATTCTATCTTACAAATCCGGCTAGACCAGAAGATGTACACTGGTACAGATCAGAGCTGGAAACACAGGGAATCCAGGGCAGATACAGTAAACCCCTCAGGACCAATAATGAGAGTAGGGTATCAGGAGGGTAAGGAGAAGGTGAGGGAGAAAGGGGAACCAATCACAAGGATCTACATATAACCCCCTCCTTGGGGGACGGACAACAGAAAAGTGGGTAAAGGAAGACAGTGGACTGTGTAAGATATGACAAAATAATAATAATTTCTAAATTATGAAGGGTTCGTGAGGGAGGGGGAGGGGGGGGAAGGAGCTGATACCAAGGGCTCAAGTAGAAAGCAAATGTTTTGAGAATGATGATGGCAAGAAATGGATAAATGTGCGTCACACAATGGATGGATGGATGGTGATAAGAGTTGCACGAGCCCCAATAAAATGATGTAAAAAACAAATATGATGGTCAAGAAAGCCCTCTGGTGTCGTTTTACTCGGTCACACAGGACCAAATAGCAACACGTTTAAACAGTTGTAACAAGCCATTTGTCAATTCGATCCTTTTTACCGGTGTCATCAGGTGCCTTCGAGGTGGTTCTGACCGTCCAGACCCGATGCACACAGACCGAGACGCCTCGAGCTCCCGGCCATCCTCACAGTTGTTCTGATGAATGAGCCCGTTGTTGCAGCGGGGTGGGTGACCGTCCATCCATCTTGGCGTGGGCCTTCCACTTTTTCTCAGCCCCCACTCCACCAAGCAGGATGTCCTCCTTCAGGGACTGGTCTCTCCTGACCTCATGTCCAAAGGACATGCGAAGAAGTCTCGCCATCATGGTCATTCAGTGCCATCGAGTCAGGTCAGACTTAAGAGTATAGACGTGCAGAACACAGCGTCGTCCAGTCCTGCGCCATGCTCACAACCCCGTTGGCGCCCTGTTGCAGATGGTGCGTCAATCCATCCTGTTGAGGGGCTTCCGCTTTTTCCTTGGTCCTCTCCCAAGCTGGACGTCCTCTTCAGGGGCCGGCCCTCCTGAGAGTGTTTCCAAAGCATGTCAGTGGAGCCTCTCCATCCTAGCTTCTTAGGAGCATTCCGGTTGTACAAGGGGGTACCCCAAAAACTAGAATTGTGCTGGGAGGAGCAGAGCTTTCATAGTACGCATTTTTCCTGCTGGTTGAGCATCGAGCAATTCACGCTCAGTTAGTGCACCCAGTAGTGTCCCCTGGGGAGGTGCTCTCTGGTCACAGTGAATTTTTTCATAAAAAGCAGGTTTGCTCGAACCCTTGTTTTTTTGTAAATGGCTCCTTTAAGAGAACAGCATGTGACTGTGAATTCTGCATCCTGATCAGGAAAAATGCTGAAGAAACTGTTGTGATGTTGAACACAGCTTACAAAGACAGCACTATGGGAAAAACTCAAGTGTGCAAGTGGTTTTCTCATTTCAAAAACAGTGAAATGTCAACTGATGACAAACCTCATTCTGGAAGTCTGTCAACTTTACGTTTAGACTCGTAGTGCATTTGGAGTTTGTTCCACCAGGTCAGATGTTAATCAAGCTTTCTATTTAGAAGTTCTGAAAAGATTGTCTAACAGGTGCCAAAAAAAAAAAAAAGGCCTGATTTGTGGCAGTGGGGGGACTGGTTTTGCCACCACCACAATGTACCTGCTCACACAGCCATCTCAGTGTGCCAGTCTTTGGCACAAACAGCATGTCTCTCTTGCCCCAAGCACCCGACTCATCTGCCCTCGCTCCGCGCAACTTTCTGTTTCCTCAAATGAAGAGGGACTTGAAAGGACATGATCTGACGACGCAGGAGAGATGAAGAAGAAAACAAGGAGAGAGGTGCTGTCAGCCATCCAGACAGATGAGTTTGAAAAATGTTTCCAAGAATGGAATAGCAGTGGTAAAAAGAATAGAAGAAAAAAATAAATCAAAGAAGATAATGTAATGTACTGATTAAGAGCATACATAATCTACTAGGTTTAAATTCCTCTTATGACATTAATCTGCTGTGTCATTTTGTATAAATCATCTAATCTCTGCATGTCTAAATTGGCCTATATGTAAAAAAAAAAACTTAATTATTCTGAGGGCTAAATGAATAAATTAATGAAAAATTTTAAAAAGTGGAATAGCAGATTTGACAAGTGTATGAAGTGTAATGGAATGTACTTTGAAGGTGATATGGTTGTTTTGTAAAAAAAAAATACATAGCTTTGAATACAATTTCTGTTTTGGGGGGGTATCCCTCATACTTCTTCTAAGACCAGTGGACCCTAATGCTGTGACCCTTTATTAAGTTCATAATGCCGCGACCCTTTAGTAAGCTCATGTTGTAGTGACCCCCCCAGCCATAAAATTGTTTTTGTTGCTACTTCAAATTGTCATTTTGCTACTGTTATGAATTGGGCAACCCCTGTGAAAGAGTCGTTTGACCCCCAAAGGGGTCGCGACCCACAGGTTGAGAATCGCTGTTCTAAGATCGATACAACGGCATATCCATTCATTGTCAGGCTTCCTTCCCCACTGCCCAGCTTCCGCAGGCAGTGCAGTCTTGAGCACGTTCCTTTTCCACGCTGTGCAGCTTCTCATAACAGAAACATCGTGTAAGCAATGGCTTGGGGATTTTTCCAATCAACCTTCTAACCCTAAATCTAGGACCTAGAATCTAGGTCTTTGCTTCACCACCTGTAACATGCATACAAATCACGGGGGCTTGTGTGAGATACGCAGCCCTGAGTCCACAGACCTGGGCAGGCCAGCCGCCTGCATTTCTAACAAGCTCCCAGGCCATGCCCAGGCTGCAGGACTACACGCAGTTGGGCAACTGTGGGAAGCCAGGACTAAGTACTGTTTTTCTCCATCTCCACATGCCTCCTGAGCTTTGAAAACATACTGAGGTCCAAGTTCCTTCAGAAGGTCTGAGAATGTGGCTATACCACTGCCAATGCCATCGGCCTGACCGTGCAGTCAGGTGATTCCATCTCACGGTGACCCTGGAGGGCTGCAGAGTGGCTTCCTAGAGTTTTTGAGGCTGTATGTCTTTAAAAGAGCTGTTAGATTCGTTCATCATGGTTCTCCTGAGGAGCGGGCGCTGGGTTTCACCTACTGACCTTGTGCTTAGCCCTTCAGTGCGCGACCAGCTACACCACAGGTCCAGGGATGCTTGTCCTTAAACCTCCCCAGGGGGCTCTAATAGAGCCGTTCTCAACCTGTGGGTTGTGACCCCTTTGGGTTGAGACAGTAAAATGACAGTTATGAAGTAGCAACAAAAATAATTTTATGGTTGGGGGGTCACCACACAAGGAACTGTATGCAAGGGTCGGGGCATTAGGAAGGTTGAGGACCACTGCTCTAATGGGAAGCAGAGCTGAGAATCACTGATGTCCTGGCTCCCACCCAATATCAAAAAGCTTAATGGAACCAAACAGACATGCCTGGGCTTGTGGGCTAAGACCCTGAGTTGAGCTATGTGTGTCATGTATGCACGCACGTGTGTATGTGTGTGTCTATGTTCTGTGTTATGCATGCGTCTATATACATGACACACACATGAGGTGAGGTGGCAGGCCTCTGCAGTGTGGCGAGGAGCAGGGTCCGGGGCGTGTGAGGAGATACCTCTATTTGCGCTGAGCAGGGAAGGAAGAGCAGAACTTTGTCATGACCCAGCAAGGCCTTCTGGGCACAGAGGACAAAACTTACGCAGATTGGAAGAGAACGCAGGGCCAGTTCAGGGCAGAACCCTGGGAGCTGCCAGCCAGGGCCTGGGGGCGTGAAGGGGAGTGGCTGGGAGTGCCTGGGAAATGTGAGCTGGAGCCAGGGGAAGGCCGCTGACCTCTGGAGGAGGACTACACGGGTGACCTCATCTGGGCTCTGGGGTGAGCTGAGACCCCATGGTCATTGAAAATAAGGTGGTGTGTGAGGAACAGAAGGATTTCTCTTAAGTTGTCTCCCCAAAACGTATGCCAGACTTAGCTTGAAAATGACTGTTCATTAGGCAGCGAAAATAGGCCAGAGGTTATTCTCCCTAACATCAGCCATCTAGAGCGGCCAGACTGTATAGTCTGACTCACCTCAAATAGGGCCCATTCCCTTCTGTTACTGTTCCCTCACAGCAGTGCCCATAGGCAAGCCCGGGACCACTCTAAGATGACTAAGCTTAGGCTACTATCTTGCCACACATGCCCCCCTATTCCCTCCTCTTACTATTGAACGTTCACCCCTAGGTCATCCCCCTCCTATTGCTTGTATTGCCTATGTTACAACCCCTCTCTATGACGTAGGTTGTTATCTGCTATCAGGGGGCTTGCATGTCTCCCAGGATGGTAATTGCCTGCTTTATTGTATGAGACACCAGAATGATCAAACCTGTTCAAGGATGAATTGTACTGCCCTTCTCTGTGACGCATACTGCTGTGATGTATCCCCCTAAAGTAATATGATGCGTGGTTAGCAATAAATAAGGAGGCTCCCTGGTTCTCGGGAGGGTGGCTGGCCAAGGGTGGCTGGAGAAGGTGGCTAAGGAGGACAAAGCAGCGGCTTCTTCTCTGACGGCTAAGCCCCCTCCACGAGGACCATCAAGCGGGGCTGAGGTGAGCGATGCTACCATGAATTGCGTCTGACTCCATTACTTGACTCCATCCTTTAACTCTCATGCTCTCTATGACTTTACTATAATCTCTACTTATTATCGTTGTACAATTGCGCCTACCGAACCTGTGATGTTTTGTGGGGTTCCCTCTTCCCTTTAACCCCACAGATGTGGGCAGAAGGGCTCGGGCCAACTTTCTAGAAAGCATTTTGGGGGAGGTAGGGGCACGTTAGCAGAGATCCATGAGCAGCACTGTCCTTTCCCCAAGAACCCAGCCCCTCCCTTTGGAAAGCTCCTCCATCAGCTCCTCACCTGCTGTCTGACTGGGGGGGGGGGGAGCTGTGCCCAGAGCGAGGGGCGGGCTGAGAAACGCGGTCACCAGGGCGGAAGGCCCCTGGGAAGAGCAGAGGCACAGCCAGCAACTTTGCCAGGGTCGTCCGGGAAGGTGCGAGGGGCACAGGGATCTGCTGAACGCTGAGAGACTGCAGGGGGGGTGGGGGTGATGGAGGAGGTTAGAACATGTTCATCCGGCAACTGCCGCCGCGGAAGAGGCCGGAGCTAGCAAGAGTGACTCGAGGGGCTGGCTCAGGAGGGCCACTAGAAGGTCACACAGGCGTGACAGACAGACAGGCTGACTCAGGGAGGAGTCCTGAAACAAGCCACAGAGGGTATGAAGAGCCAAATGAAGGGCTTGGAGGGGGGTGCGCGTCTCTGACCAGAGCCCAGAGCCTGAGGGGTCCAGACCTCTGCCTGTGGCCCACTGCACCAAAGGTCCTGACTGGCCCAGCCCCAGAAACAAGTGTCCTGCCGGCCTGGGGTCTCTCCCACTTTGTGTCTGGCCCCAAATGAGGGCTGAAGGTCAACCTCGCCCTCCTTTCCAGGTTCCACCAGCCTACACCCCTGACCCCCACCCCTACCCCCGCAAGACCACGCCCTGACATTAATTACCCATGCTTTCCAACTCGCTGTGAAACTTCCTTTCCAAAGGATACATCCGAAAAGGAATACACACAGGACAGGGCAAACATGGTTTTCAGGTCAATGCTTTCCCGACCACTGCCCAATTAATCTTGCCAAACCAGCCTGGCCTTGTCACTGTCCTGGGAGCCCGGGTCTGGTCTACTCCTCGTGCACTAATTAGATGGCAGGGGCTCGCTTCTGACAGTCATGATGCACCCAATCAGCCCTGCCACCTGACCTTTCCAGTCTTAACTCTGCTGCTCTGCCATGCGCCAGGTCTCCCTCATTTGCGCCAGGTCTCCCTCATTTGCACCCTCGGGTAACACCTCTGGCACTAGGGAGCCTTCTCAGGGTCCCTCAGGGGGAACAGCCCCTTGCTGTTCCCATGTCCAGAGTCCTCTGGTTTCACACCCTTCCTTGCACACCCAGACACAGCAGATGGCCAGTACCTCGGTACAATGTTGAGTGAAATGGGGTTGCGGTCCCCAACATCCCCAGAAACACTTCAGCACGCTGGCTAGGGCAGGGTTCAGAGTGCTTCTGCAGAGAAGCAGGCCTCCCAGAACTGAAGTCTCACCCACTGCAGTGACCTGAAGAAGCCCAGGGAAGGGCTCCCATTTCACAGAGCCCAGGTCTCCTGAAGAGCCACCCCCCACCCCCACCCCCGCAGGCGAGGCCCACTCTCCCTGCTCCCTTCACCCCCTTGTCTGTTGAGAGTGCCTGTTTACAAATCACCTCCAGTGGTGCTCGCATGGCCTTAGGATGTAACCAGGCAGGAATTGTTTATCAGACAGGGGTGGGGGCCTGAAAAGAGCGGACTAGTCCAACATCACTGCCAGGAAGTGTCAGAGTTCTGACTTTGACCCAGGACTCCTCACTCCCAGGCCTGTGTTCCCTCTAAGACTCCTCGGGTTGCCTGAGGTTCCAAGGGAAAAGGGTTCTAGGGGCTCGGTAAGTCCCAGATACTGGGCCGGGAGTCTTCTGTGAGCTGCGGACGCAGGGTCTCACACAAACAGGAGGCGTGAGGCAACCAACGGGAAAGTTATCACGCCTTGGCTTCTAACGGGAAGGTTGGAGGTTCAAGTCCACCCAGAGGCAGCAACTGCAGGAAGGGTTGGTGCTCTACATCTTAAAAGCCATTTGCAAACCTTCTGGAGCATAATTTCACTCTGACAAGTGGGGCGGCTGGGCAGCCTGTTGAACACTGTTGAAGCAACCCCAGGGAGTGAGGTGGGGCACGTGGTGTAAATCTGCCTTGTTAGGAAGACGGCAGAATGCTGCTTAGAAGGGAAGAGTCTCAGTGCTTTGGGTGTGTTATCAACAGGGAACATTGAGAAAAGCAAAGACCCTAAGAAGGTGGTCTGACATGGTGGCCACAACCACCGGTCCAAACAACAAGTGAGGACGGCTCCTTTCCGGGCTGTGTTTTCCCCTGTGGGACGTCAGAACAGACTCCACGACACTCAACAGCAAAGTAAAAGGGCAGCCTCATCCTGACACACAAGAAGTAGTCATGCCGGCTGGTTTGCTGTGCATGTGAGTGTAAGTCACAAGCACAATGTTGTGTCCAGTAGGAGCCCTAAATCTCTGGGTGAGTCTCTACAGAGCGTCAGCCTCCACTGAGTTCTGTCGCTGGAGCACTGTGACAAGTTTGGGCCTCAAGGAGAGTGTGTTTGACGGGGATTGCTACTATTTCCAGGTCAGCCGGGGCGGGGTCCATCAGGGTCAAATAGGCCTGAGTCG
>NW_022111310.1:1575719-1594215 GCF_000313985.2 Echinops telfairi | reverse complement strand
CGGGCGCAGCCGCTCGGGTGGCCGGCCCCGCTCCCTGCGCGCGCGCACTGCCGCCCCAAGCGCGCCCCGCGCCCGCATGCCTTCCCGGGCGGCGCCCGCGGAGGCTTTGCGTCCCTTGCTCGGCTCCCGGGCTACCCTGGCCTGGGGCGCCATCGGCTACCCTCCGTCCAGACCCCCGGCTCCGGGGTGCGGGGCTGGGCCCTTGCTGCGGGGTGAGAAGACACCCGGCGCCCAAGCCCGCAGGGCGGGGAGGGCCCGCCACGGGGAAAGGGGTGGCGGCTGGGGTTGCTCCTCTACCCCGGGGGTTGTGACGAAGGGACCTTTGCGGTCATGGCCACCCCCTTTTCACAGACGGGGAAATGGACGCCGGCGGCACGGTAAGTTTCAGCCCCCGCCAGGCGCTGCCTGCCATTGCAGCGACCCCCGGGTGCATCGCCTTGTTGGACGCGGATTGCACCGGGCCTGGGGGAGGAGGGATGCTGGTTGTAAAACTCGGTGTGTGATGACCTCTGGCATTGAACATGTAAATGCCCCAACGGCTTTCTAGCCTTTCGGCCTAACCGATGTTTTGCCCTTTAGAGGATTACCCATTTGGTCTGAAAACCCGGAGGTGCCGCCGGGACTTGTTGCGGTTCAAAACGGCAGTCACGCTTAGTGCAACAAGCTGTTCGTTCTCTTGAAACCCAAGTTGTCTCGGCGGGTCTCGCGTTTGGTAAACAGAAAGCAAGCCCAGAGTGCTTTACCATGAGAAATTGCTTCGCGTTTCTAGTAGCAGGAGATTGACATACCCCGGGACTGGGACCCAGGCTGCTCTGGGTCGCATTACGGCTGACTCAGCCCCACTGCCTTGTGGGAGTGGACATCCTTAGAGAACTGCAGCCACCTTCTCCCCAGTTTTTGCAGAAGGACCTTTGTCCTTGGGTCACATTCGACCTCGGGCACTCTTGTAGGCCGTGCAAGATCGAAAATGTTGGTGCCACAAGGTTTGAGACTGCAATTGCCTGTAAAAGTCACCTTCATTGACCTAGCTTCCTAATGTTGAGATCAATCCCAGGTTTAGGTAGCCAACAAGGGTAAACTTAAATACATTTTGCAATAAACCAGAGCATTATTAACACTGTCAGAGATCTTAAATACAAAAACCAGTTTCACAAAGAAATGCAGCCACGCTCCCGATACCAGTGTGCCAGAGGCTCGGCCCCATTGCCACAGAAGAATGCTGTGGACACCTCCCTAGCTTGGGACTCTGGTCACATGTGTAGGCAGAAATGACAAGGAGCTGTAACTGTGAAGGCGCGCAGGATGGCGGGTGTTGGCAGATGCTGGAAGCACCCCGCCCCCCAGCCCTTCTTCAGACTTGAGAATCGATGTCCAGTAACTTTTCTTAAATGTTTAGAAAGTCACACAAGTGCCATTCTATTAAAAAATAAACACGACAGAAGCTTTTGCACACTGTTCAGGTGCCCAGCTCATTTGTGTGCATAATCAAAACGCAGCTGCTAAGCGAGATCACTTGTAAGTTATTTTAAAATATAGTACATTTCAGTCCTAAAGAGATGAGATGTTCTTGACACTCCTAAGTGGTGAGGTTGCTTTATGATGTAAGCCTATGCATGTGCCTTCCTATATGGAATAAGGAGCTCTGGTGGTCAAAATACCCACCCAGAGGTCAGCAGTTCAAACCCACCAACAGCTTCTGCAGGAGAAAAGTGTGGCAGGAGGTCTGTTCCGGGAAGATTATCAGCCTTGGACACCCTGTGAGACAGGATGGGTGTTTTTGCTAAAGTTGATGTTGCTTAGTTTTGTAACTACAAAGTGTTACCTGGGTATAAAATGTTTATACTGGGTTTTTTTTTTTTCTTTTCCATATTGGTTTATCTTAGATGAGCAAGCATAATTCTAATAAAAATGTTCTAAAATTCATGCCTAATAGCTGGAAAAGTTGTTATGTGCTGTGGATCCCTGAAGACCCTCTAGGACCCCATAGGACTGACCCAGAGAGTGGCCTGGGCTGTCATCTTCAGGGAGCCCATTGCAGAGCTGCTGGTAAGTACAGACCGGCAGCCTCAACAACTGGACGCTTAACCATCCCCGCCCCCCCCCCCAGGCTCTGTCTGAAACAGAGACCAAAATAAGGGTGTGGTACACCATGTGGTTAATAGCTATCATATGCTATTGCATACCTTAAGGAGCCCTCGTGGTGCTGTGGGCTAGAGGTTAGGCTGTAAATCTCAAGGTGAGAGGTTCAAATCCAGTTTTTCAGAGAGAGGGGGGGAGGCTGCTCCCACAAAGGTGCCAGGAAGCTTACCCAGGGCTGCTGTGGGTCAGAATTGACCATCAATGAGTGGCAGTAATGAACTTTGTTTTTCTTATATACCCTGGTAAAGTTCTTTTTAAGCATCTACTCAATACATTTTTTAAGGAGATGATACTAAGCCACAAAGCCTCAGTTCATTCATAAGTGGAAGGAGAGGGAACAGAAGTCTGGGGCCATTCATTCTACTTTCAGGTGATTTCTTTGTAATTTTTCTTGCAACCCAACAGTAAATGAAATGGCAGAATATCTCAAACGTATTGTCAGAAGCTTTACTGAAAAGACAACATTGCATAGCCTTAAACACCTAGCTATGAAAACACAAAAACAAGTTGCCAACTCAAGAATTAGAAAGGTGAAGCACAAGGAAGGAGGTGATAGAAATATTTTTAATTTATTTAAACTTGGGGCTGGGGAGGTAAAATTGGTAAATTCAAGAGCTGGTCTTTTGTGTGGTAGGAGTTTTGTCTGATAGGTAAGTAGGCTAGCCTGCTCAAAAAGAAAAAGAAAACACAAATACATAAAATAATTTTGTAAGTGCTTTTGCTCTGCGAGTTAAGTGTTGCACTGCTAATGGCGAGGTCAGTGGTTCAATCCCATTAAGTGCTTCGTGGGAGAAAGAGGAGGCTGCCTGCTCCATGGAGGCGTACAGTCTCAGAAACCGGTAGAGTCTAAATTGATTTCTTGGCAATGGTTTGGGTTTGGTTTTATGTGACTACATAAAATGACCGAGTTTTTTTATTTTTATTTCTTTAAGGCCACCCAATTACCAAAACTGACTCCAGGAGAGAGAACCTAAGAGATCAGTAACTATGGAAGAAACTGGGAAAGTTACCAAAAAGCTACCACTCCCCCAAACACCAGCTCCAGATGGTGTGACAGGTGAATTCTTGTACCTTGAAAAGATCGTTTTGATGCCATTTCAATTGTTTTAGCATAAAGAAGATGGGGGTTGTGGTGGTGGTAGCAAACATCCCAAAGATTCTTTTCACAAAGCCTGCAGAATATTGGTATGGGGACTGTACAACCATAATACGAAGACTCCAGACTAGATTGGTTACAAACGGTAATGGGGCACTTTAGAGTAAAATCTTAGCCAGGGGAATGTAACCTTGCATTGAAAGATTATCATAGCCAGGTAAGATTCATCCCTGCGTTCCAAGGCTAGATTGTGATCCAGAAACACCCTAACGTAATACACCAAATAAACACACCAAGAACGAACAATAAGACTAGCTTACCTTTTGTGAGAACCTACTAGAGAGCTTCCTAGAACCCATGGAAAATGGAATTAAACAATAATGGGATTTTCCCACAGACGACTTGAAGCCCCTTCGGCCTGTGCTTCAGATCCTCACCTGGGTCCCTGTCCTATGTTAATGAGTGGAGCCCACCTTCAAGGTAGGTGACATGCCGGTTTTATAGAGTAGGAAATTAAGGCGTAGGGACTTTGAGTGGTGTGCTGAAGGTTGTGAGGTCGATGGTGTGGTCGAGCCGTGATGGGGGCGGGGCCCCAGGGAATTCATAGGTTCCAGAGCCTGTGTGCCCTTACACATCACCCTCGTTCTGTTTGCAAGGTCCATATCATCATTTTACGTATCCTCTTAAACGTTCTTGACCAGAGTTCAAACTGTTACTCGTTTTGGGGTGAAGATAGTTGAAGATTAGTAAAACATACCTGGGTCTAGTTCCTCCCACATCTGAGACCTTCGTGAAGAGGATTTGTGACCAGTTGTTCTTGAGTACTGCCAGAGGGGGGTTCTCTAGTGAATAGTGAATGGGGAGGTTTCCATCATAATTGTAGCTCTACAGATTCTCAGAAAGCATGCCGGACTCGCCAGTGGGCTTGGAGCACTGTGAAGACATTCTCGACGCCACCTTTGTGGGGCGTTTGAGTGGGGACCATCTGTCCTGGGTCCATGTTTCAGTTCTTGTTTCAACCTGGCTTTGTGTCCCTCTAACTGCGAGGACATGAGTGATGCACACTCAGATGACAAGAACTTCTTGTTCTTCAAACCAAAAACCAGCGTTACCCCTAAAGGTATTTCTATGGGAGTTCCCAGAAATTTCTGGAAAAGTAAACAGGGTGTTCACAGCATCTTGGAATTTTGTTCAGAAACTGTCTACCAATCCATTGAGGGAGAAAGAAGAGTCCGTACTCATGGGGAAGGCAAGCGTGTGTGCACGTGATGGCCTGTTATGTAAAATGAAGCAGGCCCGCCAAATCGAGGGGTCTGTAGCCAGGGGATTGAATGAGGTGGTTGGTACCAACCTTAATATCTAAGAATTGATACCTTTTTTACACAGATAAAAAACTAGGGACAAGATGATGCAGGGTTTAGCATCTGGAAAGGTAAAATACCTGGTGCTTTAAAACAAGAAGGCAAACCTAAGCGTGCTAAGGTTTGTAAACAGGTAGCACGAAGGAAGGAAGAGCTGGAGTGGGGTGGGGAAACTTAAGCAGGAGCCCGGTGAAGTGAGTGAGTCAAGTCCCTTTTGAGAAGATGGAAGTTCTTTTAAAATGTGTTACTCACTTCTGCTCTAAAATCCCAGTAGAATTTTTGTGAGGAATATGATAAAAATCCGCAGAACACGTGTAAGAACCAGGGTACTGAGCATTCAGATAGAGAAGTCCGGGCAGATAATGAAATATACCTGGTAAAGGTGTAGTGGTTATGAGCTGGGCTGGGCTGCTAACCACAAGGTCAGCGGTTCGAACCCTCCAGCTCTTTTGTGGGAGAAATGAGGTTTTCTGTTCTCATAAAGACTTAAGAGTCTCAGAACCCCGCAGGGCAGTTCTGCTCTGCCCTCTAGGCCCCGCTGAGTGCGAGTGGATGCCCTGAGGCGGCGAGTTGAGTACAGGGGGTTCAGACAGGCCGGTCATGACCACCAAGCCCACTGCTGTGGAGTCCATTCCCACTGGTAGCAACTCTGCAGGGACAGAGTAGAACTGCCCCTGTGGGTCTGGGAGGCTGTGAATCTTTATGGGAACTTAGAGCCTTTTGTTTCTCCCCATGGAGTAGTTGGGGGTTTCAAACTGCTGACCTTGTGGTTAGAAGCCCAGCTCAGCCTGCACCAGGAAGGCTCCTTGAACAGGCTCTACAAGAGAACACAGGCTAGGCAACTGACTGGACACAATAGAGCAGGAGCAAGAGTAGAGAAGCCTGTGGGTGTTTGGATTATGGTAGAGCTAGGGTGCGCGCCAATTTCAGAGGTGCCGCCAAGGATGTTGGCAATCTTACCTCTGCCTCTATGTTGAAATTTCAGGGCTTGAACTATAGATGTAGATAAACCATAAAGAACTATTTTTTAAAGTGTACGTTACTTATTTATAAAGGCATACTAGACGCCTAAAAATGATTCATAGATATAATATTAAGACCTTAAAAGATCCTCAAAATCATACAGATCAAATGGGGAAAAGCTTTGTCGTATGACTAGGATTGACTTCTACATTTACAAACACACGCTTAGAGATCCTTAAGGACAAAGGGCTCACAGGAAAGTGAGCAGTTTACGAACACCATCTAATGTAAGTGGCAAAAAAATTAAACATGCTGCATTTTATTCAAATTTTTCAAATGGTTAATTAAAACAAGATGTGTCCTTTGTCGGATGGGCAGAAATTAGAGTTTAATTCTTGGAGCCCACAGTGGTGGAGGAACAGATAGTCACATGCCCTCACTGAACACTGAAGCCATCCCACGCTAAAGATTTGCCCTATACACAGGCACACATGGAGTGTGCTCACTGCAGAAGTAAAGACAAGAAGCACAGGGCCGAGAGTGGAGAGCAGCTCAGAGGACACATGCGTTTGGTAGATGAGGCTGCAGCCCTGTGAGGAGAAGGGCCCTCTGACCCTTTGACACCTGTTGTAGGCCAGACTTTGAGCTAGCTCCTAACCACAAGGTGTGGCTTCCCAACGGAGGACCAGGAGGCAGGCAGCCAACTCTCACTGCAAACGAAGGCCCTCGGGGCAGAGTGTGTGCAGAGGGCACTGTCTTCGTGTGTTCTGTCTGCTGGACAAAGGGCACACGTCTTCGCGGAGCCTACTTTTTACAGAGCTGATTGTGCTTGTTTATGTACCAGGAACAAAAGTATTCCATGTCAGTGTCAGAGAATCCTAGCACTTTCCTGAGATTTCCCTGAACACGCTTTTATGAAAAATAACTTTTAAAAAAAGCAAGAAGAAATGTGTCAGCGTTTTGTAAATCTCTTCCGTATCTGGCTCTTCCCCTAGCTGGAACCCCACTGGAGCCTGCATTCGGTCATTGAGCAGATGGGTATGCAGATAATCCAGCCTCACGCCCTAAGGAGTTGGGAAAAAAGAGGGCTTCCCAGCCCCTCATAGGGGCACGAGGCATGTCCAGGGACCCTCGGACAGTGCTTGTAAAACCACTGATGGCGTCTGAAGGGAGACGTGTGGGTGTGGAAGTAGCATAAAGGAGAGAGGCCGGGGGAGAGAGTGTGTGCGTGCGCGCGCTCAGTTCTGTCTAAAGGTCCTCTCCATGTTGCTCCTTTGCAGGTTAGAAAAATCCTTCATGAAGAAAGACTTTAAGCAATATGATGGATTCAGAAGCTCATGAAAAGAGGCCCCCGATCCTAACATCTTCGAAACAAGAACTGGCGCCTCACATCACAAATGTGGGCCAGGTGAAGCACTACCTGTGTGGCTGCTGTGCAGCCTTCAACAACATCGTCATCACGTTTCCCATCCAGAAGGTCCTTTTTCGGCAGCAACTGTATGGAATCAAAACCCGGGATGCGATTCTTCAGCTGAGGAGGGATGGATTCCAAAACTTGTACCGTGGCATCCTCCCTCCGCTGCTGCAGAAGACGACCACTCTGGCCCTTATGTTTGGTCTGTATGAGGACCTGTCCTGCCTTCTCCGGAAGCACGTCAGTGCCCCCGAGTTTGCCACCTGCAGCCTGGCCGCCGTCCTGGCAGGGACAACAGAAGCCATTTTCACTCCGTTGGAAAGAGTTCAGACACTGCTGCAAGACCACAAGCATCATGACAAATTCACAAACACTTACCAGGCTCTCAGGGCACTGAAGTGCCATGGCATCAGAGAGTACTACCGCGGCCTGGCGCCCATTCTCCTCCGGAATGGATCCAGCAACGCCCTGTTTTTTGGCCTCCGGGGCCCCGTTAAGGAGTACCTGCCTACCGCCACATCGCACAGTGCTCATCTGGTCAACGACTTCATCTGCGGAGGCCTGCTAGGTGCCATGCTGGGATTCTTGTTTTTCCCAATTAATGTTGTAAAAACCCGCATGCAGTCCCAGATTGGTGGGGAATTCCAGTCTTTTCCCAGGGTTTTCAAAACAATCTGGCTAGAACGGGACAGGAAATTGACCAACCTTTTCCGGGGTGCCCACCTGAATTACCATCGGTCCCTCATCTCCTGGGGCATAATCAATGCAACTTACGAGTTCTTGTTAAAGGTCATATGAAAGACAGCGGAGTAAAATGCCATTTGTCAACTGACTAGCGCCAAGGGGAATACAGTTGGGCCTGGTTCCCATTTGGCCAAATAACTTGTCAGAAGTTCAGGGCACCATGAATTGTGGGCAAAGTGGTTTTCCTTAAGCACCAATAGCAGAATAAAAGGTTTCCGTGGGAAATTCAAAGGTTCTTTATTCCCTGTCATTTTACCTGAGAGCGTTAGACCGAATGGCCCAAGTAATGGCTATCCGTCTGATAACCTTTGACAGGGAATATGATAGCCAAATTGGTTTGTTTGGGGTTTTTTTCTTTTCCAAGACACTCTGAACCTCTGTGGCAGCGTCAGCGGCCGTGAGCAGCCAGAGACGGCTTTGGACCTGCTGGCTTCTCGGGCTTGTTGCTCCCTTGCTTGCCCCCTGCCCTCCCCAGGAAGGGCAAAGCAGTCCCGGGAGCTTGAGCGCGGCTGCGGTCCGACTAGGGCAGACGAAAGAAGAAAACGCTTACTAGCTGTAGGCATTTGGTGCCGAATTGCTTGTATTGGTTCTGGAACTAAGCACCCCTTGAGATAGTCATTATGAAAACTTTGTCTTGAGGCCCTGATCAGGCAGCAGATTTTAGTTCCCTGTTTTGCTTTCTAGGTTTGGAGGTCTTAAAATTCTGGGTGTGACCTTAAACCTTTCCAAAATACCCTTAAGCTGATTTCACGGATTTCATTGCCAAGCTATGGGGAGACCTTGGGGTTTGATTCAGTTTCATCCTGTTCCATATTAACTGCATACAGATCAGACTACCGACCTTGGGTTCTTTGAATCATTGGTGCCTGCCGCTTATGGCTTTGTTTTGGGGGTTTTGTTTTCATTGACAGTTTAGGCTTTAAATTTTGTAACTTCTAAGTTGTTCTCCAAGTTTTCTGCTCTCTCTAAACTTTCCTTTAAAGAGCAGAAACTTGCTTCTGTAACAGTTTCCTTCGGAAGTCAGCCCAGATTTGGTGTCCTGGTCTCCACAGGTTACAAGAAGGACCCCAAAACCACTCAGAATGTCACCCACCAGTGTTTGCTTCCACTTAGAAATCGAAATTGCTAGTAGGATTTTGACATTTTGCAAACTCAGTTCTATAATTATGTTATTAAAATAATGTTTGGGATCCTAAAATTGATGACACATGTTATTTCAAACTTTGAGGATTTATAATAACCAGGTAGTTCAGTGGTTCTTCACCTGATGCAGACACAAACCTGTTTGTCAAAGGAATCAGATTCAGATTTAAAAAAAATTTTTTTTCAGGTAAAATAATACAGCACAGTGACTCATGGACTACTGACTAGCAAACACATGAGCGACGTACAGAAAAGGTTCATCTTTTTTTTTTTTTTTAACCAACCCACCTCTGTAAATATCATATAGTTAAGACTATTCTCTGGTATCCTGCCATGGTATATAGAGTAGACAGATTTCTGATTTCAGAGTTTTCATCTTTCTGGGTAACTGCATGTTAATATGCACACCTCCAACAAAATAAAACCAGGGCCTCAACCGGTAGCTGACTTGTAAGTTTCTGGGCAGATGGTCCAAAACAGTGATTTACCTCCAAATGCAGTATGGCTGAATAAAGTGAAATCCTTCGCAGAAACCAAGCATTGGCTTGGCAGTCAGCAAGCTAAATGACTCTTATCGCAGCCTTGGCCGATTACTTAAAAACCCAGGTGCAGATTTAAGGATTTCTGCAAATGTGTTTGACACCAAATAAGTGCTAGTAGCATCCTTTGGCTATTTTCTGAAGTGTTCACACTGAGTTGCAGTGTCATAGGGTGCCGGGTGGTCCGGCCTGGGCGAGCAAGCCAGCGGGCCTGGGATGGATGCCCTCAGCCTTGCCTTTCCTCTTACACTCCATGCAGGTGACGAGATCTAAGTTCTAAAGCACTGTCATGAAATATAAGGGAAGTGAGACTGAAGACTGCTTTAGTCTTGCGGTGTCAAATGTGGCCATTGGACACAATTATTAATAAATATTTCTACTGGTTTTAACTTAAGATATTTTTGGATTTCCTCGTCTCTTTTTATAGCTTTTAAAGACCAAACTGCAAATACATTGCCAATGATGGTTTGTGTTGTCCTGTAGACTTAAATTTGACAAATGCTTGAACAGAATTTATGGTGACTGTATTTTCTGAATTTTGGAGTAAGTTATAATGTGTTATTAACGATGAACTGATTCTACCCACCATTGTTACCTTCGGGATGAATTGGTGAGAAGACAGTTATGATTGACTAACTTTACCTGAAAAGCTTTCAAAGCGGCCTGTTACCTGTGTAGCACCGCTGGCTCACACGCTGGGGCACTCTGGGTTTTGCCTCCTGTCCGTCAGTCTCTCGAGATGCTACTAGAATTATGTTGTCAAGCCTGTTTAACACACCGGGAGAGGGGCTATGCAGCCTCGGGACTGCACCAGAGTAAACAACCTTTACATGGTGGCACATGTGAGTGGGGACGGGGTGATGTTTGTGCCACAGTAATCCTATGTATTCTTCTATGGTTAGTTATATAATCTCACACGCTATATTGCGGACCGTGCAATAAAACAGTCTGTATCTTGGCATCTTTGGGAACCTGAGCAGTGTCCAAGCTCAGGTATTCAGCTATGCGAACACGCCGGGGCAGTGGCTGGGGGGTGGGCAGACGTATGAAACGGACCAGGAGGCTCATTCATGTGTGCTAGTCACGGTGAGCTAGCACTGGCTGAGTGTAGGTAAGGTCCTGCATGGGCAAATAACGAAGGCTGGAGGGGGTTACATTTGAGTGGGGGAGGGGAAGCAGCCAGGCTTGGTTTGGTTTGTTCCTTTTTTTTTTTTTTTGGTTTGTTCCTTAATGAGACATTGGTCTTGGGTGCAAACCAATGGGTTGCAGAGACTTGACCAGACATCCTCCCCCACACTGACGAGTTTTGGACTTGAATCTGTCCTTTGGCGTCACAGCCACGTGCTTGCCAAAGTGGCTTTCCATTTGTGTGAGGGCCTCCACCTGTTCACATCATTAAAAATGCTCTAGCACCCAAAGCAATTTTTGTTTTCTACTTTGAATTTTGCGACTATGTGAGTTTAAATGAAATCTGTTAATGTTTCAGAGTTAATATGCTTTTTTGGTTATTCTGTCTGGAATAAAGTTTTGGTTTGTTTGTTTTTAACTATCCTATTTGGTCTTCACTTGTGGGTTGGGGAAGTTCCCTAGAACTTTTTTTTTTCTGTTGATAGAGAAGTACTCTCTTCAATGGCAAATACTTCCCACACTACCTTAACTCAGTGGCATCACATGAAGCCCTTGTGGCAATAGGTAGAAGAATCCCTCCCTTGCCCAGCTTGCCCTAGTCCATAGCAGTTCCGCATGCATTAACTTTCCAAGGAAGTGGGTGTTAACAAACCCAGGGACAAGGGAATAACAAGTGATCCAACAACAGTGGCGAGAAGGCCTGGTAGGGCTTGATCAAGGGTAATGTAACCCAGAGGAATTACTGAAACCCAAATGAAGGCTGAGCATGATAGTGGGACATGAGGAAAGTAAAAGGAAATAGAGGAAAGAACTAGGAGGCAAAGGGCATTTATAGAGGTCTAAATACAGGCATGTACATATATATATATGTATGAGGATGGGGAAATAGATCTATGTGCATATATTTATAGGTTTAGTATTAAGGTAGTAGGTGGACATTGGGCCTCCACTCAAGTATTCCCTCAATGCAAGAACACTTTGTTCTATTAAACCAGCATTCCATGATGCTCACCTTCCCAACATGATCTCTGAAGACAAAGCGGGTGCATTAGCAAATGTGAAGAAAGCTGGTGGTGCCCAGCTATCAAAAGATATCGTGTCTAGGGTCTTAAAGGCTTGAAGATAAACAAGCAGCCATCTAGCTGAGAAGCAACAAAGCCCACATAGAGAAGCACACCTGCCTGTGTGATCATGAGGTGTCGAAGGGATCAGGCATCAAAGAACAAAAAATCTATCATTGTGAATGAGGGGGAGTGCAGAGTGGGGACCCAAAGCCCATCTACAGGCAACTGGACATCCCCTTAAAGAAGAGTTGTGGGGAGATGAGCCAGTCAGTGTGCAGTGTAGCACTCATGAAACAACTTTCCTCTAGCTCTTAAATTCTTCCTCCCCCACTATCATGATCCCAGTTCTACCTTACAAATCCAGCTAGACCAGAGCATGTCCACTGTACAGATGGGAAATGGAAACACAGGGAATCCAGGACAGGTGGTAACCTCAAGACCTTTAGACTTCTGATACTCGGCCTCGGGATTGTTGATATTGTAAATAATGTCAAACTTCATTTTCTATCAAGTATTACAAGTGTCTGACATTAAAAAACAATGTTAACATTCCAGATAGTTCAACTGTAAAGCATTTTGTCTTTTAAAAGGTTTTCTTGGAGTGCAATAAGCATTTCCCCACTGAGCATAAACTGGGAAATCAGTCACTTCTGTTGGGGCAAGCCATACTTAGCCCCAAACGAAATGGTTTACATGTTTGCTTTTTCAGGTCTCCTTTTAGGAAGTCTAGCCCGTTGCACCCCCTGGTTGGGTGGTGGTGCGGGGGTCGGGGTTTGCCTGGTGACAGCTGAAGGTGCTCCCTTGTGGTGGGATTGTTGAGGTTGCCTAAGGTGACTGAGCAGTTGCAATTCGATGCTTTCTAAAATCCTAGACTAGTAATCCCACGCGGTGAAAACACGACATCCTGAGCTTTTCATTTAGAATTGATGAAAGAGGTGTTCGCTGCCATTTAAATGGGTGAAATGCCGTTTTAACTTGCCTTTGCTGGTGTCTGACTTAAGGGCTGTAGGTAGAGAGCATTTCACAAGGTGTGACCTGGCTAGAGAGCCGCTGGGCACCCCAGGCCTCCTAGGGCGGTGACCACTTCAGCCCATTTATCACCAAAGGTTCAACTCGAGGACTTCTTTCCTCGAGGAAGATGCCTGCTTGAGTAGACACGGAGGGTAAAATGATACGAGAAAACACTCTTCTCTCCCAGGCTCCCTGTACCTGTAGGAACAGGCAAGTTTCTAGTAGAGTTCTGGCCCCGGGCCAAAAGAAGCGGCAAACTTTTCCTTATCCCTCTCAATTTCCTGGGGAAAGGACAACGTGGAAAACTGGTAGGTCGATGGGGTTCTCGGACTAACCTATCTTCATTACCACTAAGTAAGAGCTCACACTTTAGAACCAGAGCAGCAGGGACACTGGGAGCGCAGTCCCTTTCGTTGGTGACTTGTGGGTAAAAATGAGGAGGTACTAAGGTCCGTTTCCTTCCTGGAGCAATGCCAGGCACCCGAAGGTCAGGTCTGCTGCTGATGTCGGCAGCTCCTGAGAACTTTTGCCACACCTGGGTTGATTATTGGGGCATGTCCCGTGTTGGGGAGCAGTGCCCAAAAGATAGAGGTCAGTATCAAATCAAGGGACTGCCACTAGGGTTCTAGTTTACAAACACGGCTTGATTTTGAACAAAGTGTGCTTAGACATGTCTCCGCCATTAGTGCCTTCAAAGAAAAGATTTATGGAAACATTGGCTTCCTAGGGGTCAGTGAGCCAGTGACATTCAAGGCAAAGAGGACACTTCAGGTGATGGCAGCTATTGTTTGGGATTGAAAAAGGGGCCATCTTGACACATTTTTTCTTGAAGGACAAGGATCCAGGGGCTCACTGGGAAGAGGGTTGAAGACTATTAGACTGCACTGGTGAGTTCAAAAGACCCACCAAATGGCAGCGAGGATTTTCCATCCATCGAGGCGTGTGCCTGCTCCTCGTTCATGGGCAGGAAGAGCTCTGCCCTAGGGGAATTCCGCCTGCCCGCGACCCTTTGGACTTCTGGTTCCCCCAATCCAAAGAACACTTCACGGAGACACCATGGGAGTCCTTTGAGGATGCTGGACTGCGGGTGGACTGGGTGTACACCCGAGAGGGCAGATTTCTCTGGGGCAGTTAGAGAGGAGGAGGTGCCACCTCCAGAATGGAGTAGAGCCAGGTGGAAGACGGGGGAGCAGTGGGAGCCCTGCATTCTTTTTTTTTAAAGGCGTACATGATTTTTGTGGTGATATTCGTCAGTCTCCTCTGCCCCCGCACCCCCACCCCCTTTGTTTAGAAATGTAGCCTTATGTCTTCCCTGTACTGTAAAATCACCCTTTGAGACAAGCCGTTTTGAGGTCCATGGTTCTAGCCCTGGGGAAATACAGGGAGGGCATTTCCCACCAGTTTCTAGAAGAGGCCAATCTGTAGGTGACAGGGAAAGGGTGATGGGGAATGCTCCGGCCTGATGGTACCAGTCTGCATCTTCACAGGGGCCTAGGCTACGCATATACATTTGTCCAACCTCAACAAAGGTACTCAATATTTATGCACTTCACTATGTGCAAATTTCATGTCCAACAGGAATGTGACAACGTGTACTCCAGTAAGCAATATGTATGCCAAGGAATTTTAGGAGGCTGGAGAGTGGAGTCTTTGGATTACGGTATTCAAACTGCATCACAACCAGATCGAGGGCGGAAACCCAGCCGTAGAGGAGTGACAGAGAAGCCGAGTCAGATGTTAATGGCAGAATCTTGGATCATTGGGTGGCCACTACATGTCTTCCAGCCTTGCTGGTCTGTTTGAGCATTTTCACAAGGCAATGGTTAGAGTGCTTCCTGCCAGCAGCGCATCAAGAAACCCCCTGTAGCTCGCTCTGTCTGCTGGGTAACTTCAACTGCCAGGACAACCTGACCCGCTGAAGACAAAAGCCCATGGCCTGCCACTAATGGTGTCCTGGCACCTGCTCCTCCTTCGCCTCCGGCATAGCATGTCCCTAGATTGTGACTGGGCTGGCCTCCCAGCGTGATTCGTTAGACTCCCCCACAGGGGAGGAGTCCCTCCTGCCCCATGGACCAGGGTTGGCATCAGGGTTTTCTTGCCAGTGCGGACGAATGTCAGGAAAGCCACCTCTTCGTTACTTAAGTATGCAAGCAGAAACTACTTGGCTAATGAGTAGCTGCTTGAGAACACAATGTTTTCAGAATAGAACTGGCACCCTGTATTTCATGTATTCCCTGGTCAAAAAGAACCAACCCTGGTAGCATAGCAGATGAGGGCTAGGCTGCTCACCCCAAGGTCAGCAGTCTGAAGCCCTCAGCCCATCCTGCCCACAAGAGACTACAGCCTGCGAAGCCCACATGGATAGTTCTTTCCTGTAGGGGAGCTAGGGGTCTGGATGACAGTTTGATTTTTTTGTTTCACAGGAAAGTCTGGATCCTTTCATTTACCTTTTCTAGGTGGGCCATCATTGTTGGCCATAGTTGCACCTATCCACGGCCTGACTCAGCACCGGGAGAGTTTCCGTAGCAGTTCTCCGAGTTGGGAACTCAGCCAGGAGGCACCAGGTCTGATCCTGAGGAAGTAAGGTCACTGGCTTAAATTGCTCCATCATTTGAACATCACTTTATCCCCAAACACAAAACAAACTCACTGTCATCGAGCATCTTCTATGGACAGGGTAGAACTGTCCCTGTGAATTTCTGAGGCTGTAGATCTTTACTGGAATGAGCAGAAAGCCTCATCTCTCTCCTGCCTAACAGCTGGTAGGTTTGAACTTCTGACCTTGGAGCAGCCCAGTGCATGTAGCCCACCCTTCCAAGAGGGCTCTTAAATACTGATTTCGACTAGGAACCTCTTAGCCCTGCCTCAGGATTGCACTGAGCAGGGTTGCCATCCACCCATAATCCAAACCCCAGATCCTCGGCATCACACACTGAAATCTGCACTGCGTTCTGTCAGTGGTCCTCAACTGGGCCAGAACTGGTTAGAAATAGACATTTGAGACCCTTAGTCCAGGTAACCTCAAGGCCCACCAGCCACCGGGTTTCCACCAGCTCTCTGGGCGACTGCTTCTGAGGCATGCTATAGTGCGGCACCTTTCACTGTCTTCCGCAGGGCGATGAGGGGCCTAGAGGACAACTCGGGGGCAGGCCCAGTATGGACAGAAGACTAAGGACCCCCATGAGGGGGTGTGGTGTCGGGGAGTGAGGGATGGCCTGAAGCATCTCCAAGAATGAGAGGTGCCCACCATGATGAACCTAGTCAGACTGAGTAATGTGCCACAGCGGTGACCAAGAGAAGTGGGCAAAGGCTGACTGCCTAGAGGGCTGGGAAGTGTTGACTGCTTCCAGAGGGGCGGGGGGCGGTGTTGTGTGTGTGTGTGTGTGTGTGTGTGTGTGTGTGTTGAGGCTGAGGCCCCCTAGGTAGTAATACAGGCAAGTGGTCTGTCTCTGCCCCCGATGCCCAGTGGGGAAGAATGCCAATTTACCCATTATGTCCCTGGTCCTTCGTACTAGATGCCCACTGGCCACTGATGGCCTACAGAATGCCCACGCACTCGCCCAGTTTTACAGAAAGGATGTGTGAGCTCGGGCTAGGGGAGTCTAAGCCATGCAGCCAGTTTTAAGCTATGGTCTTTGAACTTTCCTAATATTGTGGATTTTTTTTGTCTCAATGTGTCATTTTTTTGAGATGCAACAACTAAATGCACAATGTTCCAAAAATGTCCATTCTGATGTCTATTTGCATACTGGTATCTGATTGGTATTTTAAATTGTTACTGGTTTTAAAAGCTGTAAACGAAAACTAGCTCAGCCGTAGGAGAAAAGCCTGGGGGAGAAAACCCTACACACAGGAGCAGCATTTCAGCTTTTTCACAAGTAGAAGTTGAACTACAACTCCCCTCAGGTGTAAATGGTGTGTAACAAGCGGCACTCAGCCCTCTCTAGAGTTTACATGCAGTGAACGTTTCCGGACACAATTACAAAAGCACAGAGGTTAGAAGTCAGACAGAGCTGGGTAGGAGTCTAACAGACAGTAATTTTATGACTTTAAGTAAATTAGCCTAAGCCTTACTTAGTTCCTCATCTGTCCAGTGGGGAAGTAGCAGTACTTCTCTGCTAGGAGGCTTTGAAGGATTACACCAGACCTGTAACCAGAATCTGAGGCTGTGGTGCAGCATGACCAGGGTTGCAGATGGAGCTAGGCCGCTAAATTGTTGACTTTCCAATGGCAAGCTGTGCCTGGATTAGGTCAGTGCAATCACAAAAGTCCTAACAGCCAACAGCTGGCGACCAGAGACGCTGTGCTGCTGGCTCTGACCATGGAAGACGAGGCCACGAGCCAGGGGGCACGGACAGCCCCTAGTGCTGGAAAGCACGAAAAGGGCCCTCCTTTAAGCCCTCGAAGGAGCCCAGCCCTGCTGACACCGGACTTGAGCCCAGTGAGGCCGACTGATTTGAACTCTGACCTCCAGCACTATGAGTTACAGGTGTGTTCTGTGCAGCCACTAAATTGGTGGTAATTAGCAACAGCAGCAGGAGCTAGAAAAGGATTTTCGTTAGTATTATGGCATGTCAAATAATTTTTTACACTAGAAATAAAACCCCAGTGATTGGGTCGATTCTGATTACAGTGACCCTGTGGAGTTTCAGAGGCTGTCCATCGTCACAGGAGCTGCCGCTTTCTCCCTTGGGCTACCCGGTGGGTGTGAACCCCCCTCTTTGCCATCAGCAGTCTTATGCTTCTTTGGCAGCACCCCCAGGGTTCTTCGATGTCAAACCGAACCCCAAAACCCAACTTTCTAAATAGCCCCAAATAGATTAGCTCCAGAAAGACCTCAGAGAGTGAGAACTAGTGCTATGGTCAAAGGGTTCCGTGACACACACAAATGAGTGCCCTGGAAACGACCCAGTGCTTACCAACAACTGCAGGAGCCAACAAGACATGATCTCAGAAAACACAAACAACAAAATGAGCCTCATAAAGGGACATATCTGGCATAAAAGGGAATGCAGTTCTAACCCACCAGGGATGCTCCTTGAAAACATTGTGTCAAACTGTGAAAAGGGTCACGTTAGGTCCTGGGTACAGTGAGAGAAAGTGGGGACCCAAACTCAGAATCTTAAGAGCCCAGGCTTATTGCTTGGACAGACAGGTGGGACCCTGAGATTATGGCCCTTACTCACCCTCCAGGTCAGGAGCAAATCCACCCTGTGGGAGAACAGATCAAAAGGACAGCATCTACCAACAACACAGGTCACAGGGTTAGTAGGAAAGGAGGAAGGGAAACAGGAAACAGGTGTCTGAGTTGTTGAAGGTAAAACTAATGATCTGCTCTGTAACCATCACCTCATTCACACAGGTTTTAAAAATAAGCCAGACACAAAAGGACAAATATTGTCTGATTCCACTAATAGAAAATATCTAAAATATGCAACTACAGAGAGATAAGAAAGTAGATGTTCACCCAGCAGGAGTGGGTGAAGGTGGGGGACAAGGAGCTTTTGCTCCCTTGGAGTTTCTGTGTGAGTGAATAAAACTTTTGAAACTAGATGGTAGCAATGGTTACACAACATTGTGAATGCAGTTAATGCCACTTAAAAAATGTTTACAAAGAAACCCGACTACAATGGCTCATTCTGTTACATGTTTACCATGATGGAAATACATACCGAGGGGGGTACCTCCACCCCACAAAAGAAAACAAAAGCAGGCAAACGCTTCACTGGCCTTGGGGTGCTGGGGGAAGGAGCTGTATAGTCCAGCAGGCCATCTTCCTAGAGAGCTGGGGAGAGGAGCTACACAGACCAGACCTGGCCCAAACATTAATGTCTCTGCACGTCTATCTAGATAAGATAGGCACGATAAACAATTCAGAGAAGAGAAGAATGGGA